>NC_134785.1:80773514-80806014 GCF_046742065.1 Oratosquilla oratoria
AGAAGAGATTAAGAATAATAGTTGAGGACAAGCTGGAAGAAGGACAATATGGATTTAGACCCCAGAGAGGATCAACGGATGCAATATTCACACTGAAGATGATAATAGAAAAGAACTGGGAGTGGGACCAATATGTGTACATTGCTTTTGTAGATCTAGAAAAAGCATTTGACAGGTTACCAAGGAATGAAATATGGGATACTTTAGAAGACCCAACATATATGATAGAACCTTCATTAATTAGAGCTATAAAGAGCCTTTACAGAAATAATGTCAGTGCGGTAAGGACCCAGCTAAGAGAGGATAACTGGTTTGACGTAACTGAGAGTGTAAGAGAGGGTGGTGTGATATCTCCTTTACTGTTTGTGCTGTGCATGGACAGGAGCATGAAGAGGTTGAGACTTGGGGGAGAGGTAACTACATTGGCATATGCAGATGATATTGCGATAATCACAAAGTCTCGTACAAAATTGCAGGATACCCTGAATGCATGGAATGAAGAATTGAAAAAAGCAAGAATGATAATAAATGCAAATAAAACTAAAGTAATGATGGTGGCGAGAGAGAAAGATGATATTGAGATAGAAATAGATGGAATACAATTGAAACAAGTGGAAGACTTTCAGTACTTGGGAGTTCAAATAAATGAGAGGTGTTATATGGAGAAAGAAATAACAAGCAGAATCGAAAAATATACAAACAATCTAAGATTAATGTATCCACTACTAAAAGACACTCATACCATCAAAAGTTAAAGTCATCATATATAAGACGATACTAAGACCAGTATTAACATATGGCTCAGAGACCTGGACACTAACAATGAGATTAAAGAGCAAGATACAGGCAGCAGAGATGAGAATGTTGCGATTGATAAAGGGAGTAACAAGAAGAGATCGCTTAAGAAATGAGGATATCAGAGATGAACTGGACATCGAATCAATATTAGAATTTGTAGAAAGAAGTAAACTGAGATGGTATGGACACATCATGAGGATGAGTCAAGAAAGGTACCCTGCTAAATATTATCGATGGAATCCAAGAGGGAAGAGGCCGGTAGGAAGACCCAGAAAGAGATGGAGAGATGGAGTGAGGGAAACAATTGAAGCGAGAGGATCAGCAATAGAGAGTGTGGAAGAAGAGGAACTTTACGAGGATCGTACCTGGTGGAGAAGTTTCGTGAGGCAACACAACTGACAGGGCACTGGCCCTACCTGGTGTATGGTGAGAAGTGAGAAGAAATATTCGAGCGCGTAGACGGCCAAAAAATACGGATGCAAGGTGACAGAATTTCATCGTCTACATTGTGTTTTGATGTTATTATGCTGCCGAGATAAGTGAACTGTTTGACTTATTGAGTTGTACATCATTTGTTCGGAAAAACAAGAGGCGGGATTGGGGCTGTTCTGTGTTGTGCAAGTATCTCTGTCTTTTTTGTATTGATATGGAGACCCATAGATTGGTAAACTGCGGAGACCACTAAGATAGTGTGTTGTACGGCTTCTGGTGAGTGAGGCAGCAGGGCACAGTTGTCCACGTACTGTAGTTCCATGATAAGAGCGGTGGTAAGTTTGGTGCGGGCCTGTAGGCGACGGAGGTTAAAGAGGGTTTCCATCTAGGCGGTATTGTATCTGCACACCGTCATCATCATTGAGCTTATTGTGGCTAAGGCTTGACAGCAATGAGAAGCAGGTTGAATATTACAGGTGCCAAGACACAGCCTTGCTTAATTAACTCTCACTTCAACAGTGAAGAGCTCTGATTTTTTCCCTCATACCAGTACACAGTCATTCAATCCACCATGGAAGATTTCGAGGATATTGAGAAATGTTGGAAGGGTACCAAACTTGTGAAGGACACTTCAGAGGAATTTCCCGTTTACTGTGTCTATAAAGGCCAAGTTTAGATCACGGTTCTGTTCGTGGGATTTCTCTTGAATTTGGCGTATGGAGGTTATCGCGTCTGTGGTAACTCTCTTTTCTGAAGCCACATTGCGTCTCGGGTTGGACAGTTCTGCAAAGTGGTTAGCAAGTCTTGCGAGCTTGATACGAGTAAGAACCTTCCCTGCGGTGGCCAGGGAGGATACGCCTCAGCTATTTTCACAAAGTGACCTGTCACCTTTCATCTCGTACAGGGTAGATTATATTATTTTTTCTCCAGTCTTGGATGATGTAAACACCTACACACACACACACACACACACACACACACACACACACACACACACACACACACACACACACACACACACACACACACACACACACACACACACACACACACACACACACACACACACACACACACACACACGTACATTCACACACACACACACACACACACACACACACACACACACACACACACACACGTACATTCACACACACACACACACACACGCACACGCACGCACATTCACACACACACACGCATACATTCACACACACGCACAACCACGCGCGCACACACACACACACACACACACACACACACACACACACACACACACACACACACACACACACGCACGCACGCAGACACGTCCTCCGCCCTCCGGCCCGATATTCCAGTGCCATAAATTGGCACCAGAGGAAGACGGGTTGGAATTGGAGCTGGAGAGCGCGCCCGGGTAATGCAGAACATCGTAAAGCGGCCCGAACAGTTTCATTTTAGACCAGCGAACGCACGAACGAACGCACGAACGCCCTCGTGGCGACGGCGGCCGGGGCTCGAACCGCTCCCACTGGACTTCCTCTCATATCACGCCGGCAAACGGGTTCCTTTCCTCTCTTCCTCCCTCCATTCTTTCCTCTCTCACATCGCACATCTCTCTCTTCGTCCCTTCCTCCCTACCCTCTCTTCGTCCCCTCCTCCCTTCCCTCTCTTCGTCATTTCCCCTTCCTCCTTCCCCCTTTCCTCCCTTCCTCCTTTCCTCCCTTCCTCCCTTCCTACCTTCCCCCTTTTTCCCTCCCTTCCCTTCCTTCGTCCCTTCCTCCCCCACTCCCTTACTCCCTTTATTCCCTTCGTTCCATCTTTCCTTCTTCCTTTCCTCCCTGCCTCTCATCCCCCTTCCTCCCTTCCCCCTCCTTCCCTCCCTTCCTTCTTTCCTTCCCTCCCTTCCTTCTTTCCTTCCCTCCTTCCTCCCTTCCTTCCTCTCTCACTCACTCACTCACTCATTCACTCATTCACTCGCTCTCTCATTCCCTTACTCCCTCTCCCTCCCTCCCATATTCCCTTCCTCTTTTTTCTCCTTTCTTTCCCTCCTCCCTCACTTCCTTCCTCCCTTTTCACTCCCTCCCTCTCTCCCATACTCCCTTCGTCCCTCCTTTCCTCCCGTCCGTCCATCCTTCCCTTTTCACTCCCTCCCATCCACCCTCCTTCCTGCCCTCCCTCCCTCCCTCCCTCCCGCTACGGAATCTTCCATCGTCGGTGCACGGGACCGACTAAACGTGGTCAGACAAACCAGGCATTTTAAGGGGTTTAGCGACGTCCCTACGGACCAGAGTCACGCAGGATTCCTTTGCGATTGATTATTAGTGTCCACACAAAAGATGATGCTGAAAATTGTTAACTTGTGCGATCCCTGTTGTATCTCTCTTTTACCCCCCCCCCTTTCTAGGAATCAGTGTGATATTAGGCACATGAATAGAAACGCTGGTCGTTTCTGACACACACGCACACACACCGTACGCGCGCGCTAGGTCTGGTAGTGTGATGGTTGGTGCCTAGGAGTCACGACAGTGTAGCGCCTAGATCGAGCCTCGCACAGTTTCATTAACACTTTAAGCTGTTACTATCTCCCTTGAACAGCGCAAGCGTGTGTGGAAGGTCACAGTTTTGCCCATAGATCGGCATGTAATGAGATCTTTATCTTTCATCTGGGAGGCTGATAGGAATGATCACGACCCTGCCATGTGATCATCCAAGATGATGGGGAAACGCGCGCGCGCACACACACACACATACGCGCGCACACACACACATACACACACACACACACACACACACACACACACACACACACACACACAAACACAGGTTACACATGTTCACAAGTTCGCAGCCTCCCCGCAAAAAAAAAAAAAAAAAAAAAAAATATATATATATATATATATATATATATATATATATATATATATATATATATATATATATATCACCGTTAGCACTGCAACGCGGCTACCACAGCAAGACCCCCTCCCCCTCTTAAAAAATTCCGTTATTCGTTTTGAAGACCAAGCCGAGGTCGTGGCACAGACTCTTGCATTCGGACAAGGTCGTGTTTTTGTTAGGCACTGTAGGAGTAGGGAAGAACCCAACAGCTGTAGCTGCGAGCCCGAACGAAAGTTACTTTACTTACAATGGGTCTCGTGTACGTATGTGTGGGTTTTGCCGCCATGGTCTTGGATCACGTGTTAGATGCGTGATCGACAGCAGTGCTCCGCCCGGATGAGAACTAAGAGCTTATGTAGTGCAGAGACTTACACGCATGCACACGCGCGTGCACACACACACACACACACCCGAAGACAAGCATGCGCGCACGCTCACACACGCGCGCACACACGCACACACATACACACACACACACACACACACACACACACACATGCATGCATGCACGCGCGCACACACACACATACTCATACACACACCTGAAGACAAGCATGTGCGCACGCTCACACGCGCGCACACAAACATACACACACACGCGCGCGCGCGCACATAAAACACACCCGAAGACAAGGCGCGCGCGCACACGCATACACACACACACACATACACATACACATACATATACACACACACACTTCCTTTCCCACTAGAGATGGAGTGCCTGCTTCAAGTGCTGTGATGCTCTTCAGCACTGGGCTGGGCCCCGAACTCAGAACGCTGAGTTAGTAGTCGAACGCGGTACCATTATACCAGCAAGCTTGTGTATGTGTGTGTGTTTGTGTGGTGGCGATATAATAGTAACGAGAGGAAAAGGTTCAAAAGAAGGAGATTGGTGCTGACCTCCTTTACCTGCAATTCACTATGAAACAAATAATATTTTTGTCAAGGTTGGCAGAGCAATATATATATATATATATATATATATATATATATATATATTATATATATATGTATATATATAATATATATACATATATATAATTATATATATATACATATATATAAAATATATATATACATATATATATATATATATACATATATATATATATATATATATATATATATATATATATATATATATATGTATACACATACATATACAGGGGATTTTTTTTTTTCCAGAGCCATTTTTCATTTTTTTTTTTTAAATTTCACCAGAGCCATTTTTTTTAATTACCAGAGCCATTTTTGATACATCCAGAGCCATGTTTTTGCAGGTTCGATTTCCTTCAAACTATTGGAAGGCTATCTCATTACTCATGTCGGAGCGAGTTTGCATATGTACAGTGTACGCATGCATGCGGTGATGTGGTATTGGGTATGGTGCATTGTACATGTAGTCAGCGCGTTGATTGGGCAGCTAGCTGCATGCAACCAATGAACTTCCCTGCATACAGGTATCATGTAATTCGCAACTAGTGACATTATGTAGCACGATAGTCGTGTAGAGTCTAGTAAACATGTACTAGTATACGCGCGCATGGAGTTGATACGAAGCTAGGCTAGGTAAGCCATTGAACTCAAGCAGCTATTACGCGTACACATATGTACGTACATCAAAAAATTAGTATTGATTGATGCGTTGCGTTTATAATATCAATAGATAATGCAATGTTGATCACGGGTAAGTTGTGTTTGCTCTGATCCTTTCATCAATGGTGATGGGATTGAGGGATTGCCAAATGATGGATAATGCATGAAAAACGTTTCATCTTTCCGCGGGAGCGATTTTTTTTTGGGGGGATCGCTCCCGCTATTGGACTTGCGAGAGCGACATTGGAACTTTCCCGAGCGAAATCGCTCGTCGCTCCCGTGTATTTTTTTTGCTGTACATATATTAAATGACGTAGATGTAGTAGCACATGAGTAAAATAGAAATTAGACCCACACTCGGAGAAAGATAAGCTGAGATACAGATTAAACCGTATATTTCGACCACTGACTGTGATCCTCTTCTATGTATGTATTTGCTGAAGAGGATCACAGTTTGTGGTGGAAATATACTGTTTACCTTGTATCTCAGCTTATCGTTCTCCGAGAGTGGGTCTAAGCTATATATACGTATATATATATATATATATATATATATATATATATATGTATATATATATATATATGTATATATATATATATATATATTATATACTGTGTGTGTGTGTATGTGCATATGTGCGTGTGGGCCTGGGTGCGTGTTTTGGGGACCTGGATTCTTGGTGCCTGTCTGTCTTTATGTAAGGGGGTGGTGAGTTTGCACGTTCGCGTTTTACAAACTGTTAGTGTGTGTTAATGGCTTTGTCAGTTCGTGCTCAGCGTAGTACTTACGCAATTCCGCTCCTGCTTCATCCTCCCTCCTGTCTTCCCTTTCTCTTTCTGTCTCTATCTCTCGCTCTTTCCCGTCTTTCTCTTTCTTTTCTCCCTTCTCTCTCTCTCTCTCTCTCTCTCTCTCTCTCTCTCTCTCTCTCTCTCTCTCTCTCTCTCTCTCTCTCTCTCCCTCTCTCCCTCCCTCTCCCTCCTTCACTCTCTCTTCCCCTATCTTCGCCTCATTCTCTCTGGTTCAGTCTCACTCTCTCTCAGCCTCACTCTCTCTGGTTCATTTATCTGTGTCTCCATGTTTCTCCATTTTTCTGTATCGTTTCTCTTTCTTTTCCCTCTTTTCTTTGACTTTATCATATTAGATATAGATAAATGGGAATCCCAGCGGAAAAATAAGAATAATTGGAAAAACGTGTTCAATATGAGAACATTATGGAGAACATGACATGTCCAGCCGTCACGGACTCCCTCGACACATTTCCCGTCGCCAGCGGGCAGGTGTCCCCAGGTGTCGGTGTGGCACTCTCCCTCTCGGCGGCACTCTTTCAATTCAGCCCGGCACTGGACCTATCGATCCTCGTCCCGCCGTAGGGTTTATATAGATAGCTGAGACGCGTCGCTTCTCCACGTCTGCTTTCTCTCCATGTGGATGGATAGCGCCGCCCGGGGTCGCCGTGGAATGAAGCGGTGGGGGTTAACCAGCTTAGGCTGTCGGGTGATTTGTCTTGCTGCGTTGTCTCTGATCCGAGCAGTGTGGCTCAAGACAGGGTGGAACTAAGATGAAAGGGACAACGAATGGGTGTGGGATGGGTGAATATTTTAACTCCCATCCCTCCCTAATTATATTGAGGAGGATTTTTTTTTTGGGGGGGGAGTATACGTATGCATGTATGTGTTTGTATGTGTGTGTGTGTACGTACTTGTAGACCTTAGACGACGGGGTCACTCCCAGGCTTGACCCAAGGTCACATCGATAGGAAAATTTCATTGGGGTGAATAAACTTGCTTGGCGACAGTCTGAACTTGAATATTAGTGAAAGGGTTGAGAAATTGGTGCCAATCACTGTAATGTGTGTGTGTGGGGGGACTTTCCACGGCTGAATGAAATCGCTTGGCGGCAACCAGAAAAAATAATTAAGTCCTGACTATGGGGTTGGTTTTAGGGAAAAAATGTTAGTATTTTTATATATATATATATATATATATATATATATATATATATATATATATGTGCGTGTGTGTGTGCTTGTGTGTATGGTATGTATGGATATGTCCATAACAGCTGCAGTGATAAAGAAATTTAACTTTTCAAATTTAAGGGAATTTGTTAGCGATGAAACATGGTGCAATTTCCCCTAATAATAATAAGTCGCGAAGACGAGGAAATATTGAAGACAAAGCATTGTTTCTTTAAACCAGCTAGACACTTTTTCTCTTACAGTTCGGTGGAAATCATTTAATAGAAAGATAAAAAAGACTTAAAGAGTTTTGAGTTGGAAGCTAAGAAGGAAAATGGCCTGACCATGTTGACGCAGGGAATCAACTCTTTCTTGTGACCAGAAATTTTGTTTGTCTAGGGAGGGGCGGAAGTAACCCCGCCCCTCCTACTCTTCCTCCTCCTCCTCCTCCTCCTCCTCTTCCTCCTCTTCTTCTTCTTCCTCTTCATCCTCTTCATCTTCATCCTCTTCCTCTTCCTCCTCATCTTTCTCCTCTTCCTCTTCCTCCTTTCTCCTCATCTTCTCTTCTCCTCCTCTTTCTCCTCTTCCTGTTCTTTCTCCTGTTCTTCCTCCTCTTTCTCCTTTTCTTTCTCCTGTTCTTCCTCTTCCTCCTCTTCCTCCTCCTCCTTTTCATCATCTTCCTCCTCATTACATGCTTTTCCATGGCTGCCATCACTTTTGTTCTTGTGGAGTCTGGCCTTGGGACTGGAGGGGAGAGAGAGACCTCTCGACACAGGATTTAGACTGTAGCCTTTCATCGTGCAGAAAGGCACAGCTTCATAATCCTTCCTCCCCACCCCCCCCACCCCCCTTGACGGTGGAACGTATCATAAACAAGCCTTGTTTGTATGGACCTTGTAATGAGGTGGTGGCGCGGCTCTTAAGGCCACTGCAAAGCTTGTTTTGATGTGACAGAGTTGTTAATGGCAATCCTTTTTGGCCTCCTCCTCCTCCTCCTCCTCCTCGTCTGAAGGTAGTGTGGCGGTAACCGGAGGAAAATAAATAAGGCAAATAGGGCACTGTGTTGGAGGCTTTGAAAGTCTCTCTCTCTCTCTCTCTCTCTCTCTCTCTCTCTCTCTCTCTCTCTCTCTCTCTCTCTCTCTCTCTCTCTCTCTCTCTCTCTCTCGCTCTCTCTCTCTCTCTCTCTCTCTCTCTCTCTCTCTCTCTCTCTCTCTCTCTCTCTCTCTCTCTCTCTCTCTCTCTCTCTCTCTCTCTCTCTCTCTCTCTCTCTCTCTCTCTCTCTCTCTCTCTCTCTCTCTCTCTCTCTCTCTCTCTCTCTAACTCACACACACACACACTCATTCACTCACTCACTCACTCACTCCGGTCTCTCCCTCCCACATTTTTGCTCGTTCCTCCCTTGCCTCTCTTCCCTCCCACCCCTCCCCTCCCCTCCCTACCTTGGCTTCATGGCGACCGTAGTTTGTCTTGTACTGTAGTGGTCAGTCGTCCGAGGAAAGGGATTAAGGGGGGGGAGGGAGGAGGTGGCATGTAATGCCATTCCACGATGTTAGATTCATCGTCGACACAGGAACATTCCCACGAACCAGGAAATGAGTAAATACGTAAGCAAATAAATTAATAGACGTATGAACAAGCCAAATCAATAAACAAATATGTAGGTAAATGAATGAATAAATCAGAAATGGAGTGTAATGGAGAGGAGTTGGGGGTTGAGTTCCACCTGCGTGAGTAACTGCCCAGGTACTTCTTCTTTGTCTCTCCTTCGTCTGCGCCCTCTTCGTGTAAGGAGTACCATCGGCATCAGGAGTGGCTCTAAGCGAAGTGAATCGAGAGATCCTTGACACACCCTCTGGACGTATCAACATTTTATTATTATTATTATTACTATTATTATTATTATTATTATTATTATTATTATTATTATATATATATATATTTTTTTTTTTTTTTTTTTTTTATTTTTTGCAGAAACAGGTCGTTTTATTCAGACTAATAATGCGCCAGAGTGCCACTCACTATCCTTTCACGCGTGTGTCGGTGGCATCTCTCGACCCAGTTTCTTTTCGGTCATGCGGGTCGGGTCGGAGGGTAAGGGGTGGGGGGGGGACGAGCGGTGCTTTCTACTGGTCCTCTAAGGGTCCTTGGTTCGAATACCTTGGCTTGTTTCTTAAATACTGCTGTGTGTGTGTCCCCCCCCCACACACACACACTGTGTGTTTTGTGCGTATACCGGAGAAAGAATTGGAAGGAGACTTACCCGGATAAACTCCCCCCCCTACGCGCCCACACGAAAGAGAGAGAAAGAGAAAGAGACCCCAAACAATAGTGACGAAAGTATTGCAAATGATGGTGGTAAGACCACATTAAAAAAATAGTTGGTGATCGTCCTTAGATAAAATTAAAAGTGGGAGAGAGGGGGAAGGTTTTTATTTTATTATTTTTTTATGATAATCTACAAAAGATTACAAAGGAGAAGCCTACCGACAGGAGACATTTTGGTCTATAACTAGGTCGGATGCAAAAATATATATATAATAATGATAAAATTACAATCATATAAATAACAAATAAATGAATAGGTAAAATCAAATGATAAACAGATAAATAGTAAATAATAATAAATTTACAGATTGATAATAAATAATAAGGAAATGATAATAAACAGACAAATAATAACAAACAAATAACTATAAAATAAATGGCAGGCATTACAGCATCTTGCTTAGGTGTTTATCTAAACGAATCTTAAAGCTTCGAACTGAACTACATTGCACTGCTTTTGCAGGAAGTTTATTCCATTCATTAACTACACGGTTGGCGAAGTTGTTTCTACCCACTCCCAAATTAAATCTATTTCCTGACAGTTTGAAACCATTATTTCTTTTCGGATTTTCTTTCAGTGTGAACATTTTGTCTCTTTTAATGTCAGTTCCCTTTAGAATCTTAAAGACCTGTATCAGTTTGAGACCATTGTTTCTTGTCTGATTCTCATTCAATGTGAAAATGTTGTCACTTTTGATGTTGTCAATTCCCTTTAAAATCTGAAAGACCTCTGAGTCTACGCTTTTTTAGGGAAAACAGATTCATATGTTTTAGTCGATTTTCATGATATATTTTTGAAATTTGGAATCAGTTTTGTGGCTCGCCGTTGTACTTTTTCCCTATCTGTCAATATCTTTAATGAGATTCTGTGATCATACGGAAATAGCATATTCCAAATGTGGATGAACTAACGATTTATCATTTGATGACACTTATCAGCATTCACATAAAAAATACCCTAGCAATAAAAAATCAAGGGAGAAATGAAAATCCAATATGATTGTGCATGGAATTACAACGATGAAGAACTTAAAACCAAGGTTCAAAACATTATTATTTCAAGATGACATGCGAATTACTCGTGAAATAATGTAGAGAAACTAGAAATCTCATGAATTTCAAAGTTGCTACGATCCGTGGAGTTCCAGCAAAGTCAGTCTCTGCAGTGACACTTAGAGACCGCTGCCGCCGCCGCTTCAAGATGCCAAGTGCGCCAGGAGAGAGAGAGAGAGCCAGAGCACGCGTCACCGTTGTTGTCAACCTGTCAGTTGATGGCACCGTGATTGCACCGATATTTTTCGACCTTGTTCTTGTGTTTAGAACACCAGGACCTCGTCATACCAATTGAGTTTTTTTTCTAATTGCAATAACTAATGTTGACGGAGATAATAGCGAATGAATACAATAACCACAGCCACAATCGCAGTAGGATCACTTTCTTTGTATTCTTTCCGAACTCCTCGTCTCCTCCGTAACATGTAAACAAGACTCGCAGCATCTTCCATTATTCCTCTCCTCTCCTCCCCCTTCCCCTCCTCATCTTTCTCATGGAGGAGGGGAGGCACCACCCCCTCCGTACCCTCCCCCTTCCCCCCTCCCCCCGACACCATAGAAACGGACTCCATCTTCCTCTCCCCCCTCTTTCCCCCCATCCCGTCTTTCACTCTTCCTTCATCCCTATCTTCTCTCTTCCCTTCACTCCTGCTCTATTCCACTCTCCAACCCTCCTGCCCCCCCCTCTCTTTCTCTCTCTCTCTCTCTCTCTCTCTCTCCCTATATCTCCCGCTCCTCCTCCTCCCCGTCCTGCGATAAAAGGGAGTGCCCTGCTTACGGGTTTGTTTGCAGGCTCTGGTGAATCTGGTGTAGAACTAGGGCTACCAAAGAAGGTGAGAAGCCTACGCCAGGAGGCGTTGAGTAGTTGCGGTATGCGATGTAAGGACTGTTGGTGTAGGGAACTACATTCCTGATGGAAATCGGAGAGGAGTGCGGGATTCGAACCGGCAGCTAAGCGAATGCGAGACCAGCACGCTTCCGGTGACGCCACCAGGATTGGACAGAAAGAAGGACAAGTTACAATATCTTACACACACATACACACACACACACACACACACACACACACACACACACACACACACACACGTACGTACGTACGTACATACACGGAGGGGGCAACACACAGGCGAAAAGGCAGACTTACTCTGGCGCACATTTTTTTTTAAACACATCTCGGGGTTAAAGCGACCTATTACAGGATTCAAGGTTCACGAACTTATGTTGGACGCAAAAGACACGAGAGAGGCAGTGGGAAAGGCCTCGTATATCAAAGACACAAAGAAACAAGGAACGCATTCCACCACTAGAAAATAGACGCGACGCGTGAGGCTTTGAAGAAGGAATTTAAGTCCAGAAAGCGAAAACGACCTAGACGTAAACATATGAAAAGACGAAAGTATAGTTGGAATAGTACACGAAATACAGCAAGTGTGTTCAAGTACTGAACAAGTGTTCACACAGGGGAGAGCTTGAGGTACAGAACATGTAATCAGCCTATCGAAGTCCACTGATGAACGAGAGACCCACGACTGCGACAACCTCTGCCTCGCCACTCCTGCAAACTTCTCTGACCGAATCTGAAGATGAATTGGGTGCTGTAGGAATGAGAATCGGCAAAGTATCAAATAAGGAAGTTAGAGAGAAAAATAAGTTCCAAGTAGTGAGTTTGTTTCGGTCGTGTTATGCTTGCCCTAGCACGTCAGGCAGCCGTTGGCTTTCCTCCCTTCCAGCTAAGCGTCTACTGCCGTGAGCTAATAACAAGCGCTTCCATCCTTGGGGACAATGTCGCGCCAAAAAGACGAAATCAAAGCTGGCCAAGGAGACAATGAAGGAGGGTAGACAGGAAAGATAGAAGTTCAGAGTGATAATATTTGAATGGATGTTTCATATGAAATAATGTTGCGTGACTCGGGGCCTGTAGGGGTCCCCCTAAAGGGTATTTAAACATTATATGGTTTCGGAAAAGGTGTAGGAATTTGCCCTGAAGAAATATACAAAAAAAAAAAAAAAAAAAAATTCAAGTGACAGCGACTCTTAATAACTTGAGAGATAATCAAAATACTTTCCAAATGGAAACTGACATAGTTCGTATTAAATAGGTGAATAGAGAGAATGGATACAAAGTAAACGATCTATTTCGTTGTTGCCAAGAAGCTTAGCCTCAGGTCAACGAAGACGGTTGGAATGTAATGCCTGGAAGAAAGAAGTTGACGTCTCGGAGTCTGAGCAGGAACTGTTAGGCGTCTATTTGTGCTTCGGGATGCAAGGAAATTATAAGAATGGAGGAGACTGCAAGAGACCATATGGCCTACACTAGGCAGTTCCATGTTCACTTGCCATCCCCAACCATAGAAGATATAAACTTTTTACAAGGATAGGGTGTGTAGGAGTCGGGGAGGAGTAGCACTTTTTGTTAAAATTACGATAAAGTGCATTATCAATAATTCGATTAAGGAAGAGGAAAGTACGGAATCTATTTGGGTGGAGATTATATAGACAAGGATAAGACACTTTTTATTGGCGTCCTAACCTCAGCATTGAGCAGACTGATGCCCTGATTCATGAAATCCGCAGGGCAAACGCTTGTCAGACGAGAAATAGGTGGCTGGACTGCGTATACTCGGACATGAAAGAAAAATATCACAGAAGATACTGTGAAATAATAAAAATTAAATAATAATAATAAAGCTGCTCTGTGAGGGAGGTTGATGTAGGTAGTCAGCCTACACCAGATTAGTTGCGGCCGAAGCCGTCACCGTTCCCCCTATTATGCGCTTTGGGGACTGTTGTTGGGGCAGGTAATTAACGGTCACTGTTGGAAAACGTAGAGGAGTGCGGGATTCGAACCCACAACTGAGCGAATGCAAGGCCTGCACGCTTCTGATGACGCCACCGGTGCAGATTGATTTGGTGTGAGGGAAAATACGCGAACGGGAGAGGGGAAATTAAATTTGGCCCTCGGAGGATTGTAGTAGTACTGGGATCGATCCGTGGCCGGCGTAGCAAAAGTGGACAGATGCCATCTACGTGGACATGTTTGCAATTGACGCAAAGGAATATGACAAGTTGCACCATCGGACACGAATGGAGGGAAGTTGCAGAGGGACAGTGTCAAGGGTCGGTACTGGCGCCCGTTGTCACCATCTGGCAGAAGGGACGAGTATATATATATATATATATATATATATATATATATATATATATATATATATATATATATATATATATTGTGTGTGTGTGTGTGTAGGTAGGTAGGTGATGCCGAAATAGAATGTAGCAAATGTCGGATCCAGTGAATCCGGTAAAATGCGATTTATGTAGACTAGTTGCCCAACCCAAAATTGCACATGGAATACTGTAATAGCCAAATGCAAAGTTGTACACTTGGGGAGTAGGAAAAATAAGATGAATAAGATAAAATGAATCAGAAAATTTAAGGCAAACTGTCACAAATAACTGATCCAAATAAGTTTAAACAAGATTAAACAAGAGTTTAATGAGATGAGGTATTCCAAGATTGTCACAGCCCTGTGCCTCAGCAAAACGACCGCGCGGACACACACACACACACACACACACACACACACACACACACACACACACACACACACACTCACTCTCTATCTAGGGTGTCACAACGGCACGGTGAAGCACTGAAGAAATTTGGGGAAAGCCTGCTTTCCCACCCTAGACACCGTCACTTCCTTCCTCCCGATGCTCCACCAACTCGCCACGCCACTAGACACAGAAATAGGCTCGTACCAATCAAAGCGCCAAGGACTGAATGCTACAAAAACAGTGCCATCCCATCCATTGTGCACATAATCAACTCTATGTAAACTTGTACCGTGTATATACTCTAAGTTTTATATTTTAATCAGCTTTTGTAATGTATTATTGTCAGTGTACTACTGCAATCGAAATAAACCTTTTATTATTATTATTATTATTTTTATTATTATTATTACACACACACACCTTGACGATGTGGTGGGTAGCGTCTTGATCTGACATGCAGGAGGTCCGTTTTAGAACTCCACTCAGGGTTTGGAAACTATGCTAACATTGCTGAACGTCACTGTCCCCCTTGAGCAAAGGGCAGAATGTGTGTATATGTTTGTGTAATAATAATAATAATAATTTACGGTTTATTGGGTATAGCAGCATTTCTGCTTAAAATATACATCCTACAAGATTATAACAATATAAAACAATGAGAGTGAGAAGACGTTGTTACAAGCATTCAAAAACTAGACAAATAAAACAGCAGGCTAAGTAATAGGTGTGTAGTACAACAATGTTAATTCTAGTTGTTGATTAAGTCCACAAATGTCGGTATGGGGCTCTTCTTATACCGGTCGGTACGTGCTCTGATCGGCTTGATGGAATTATGGTGTGTGTATGTGTGTGTGATGACTGCATTGCCTGTAGATCTTTTCTGCATACAAATTCGAGCCCTCATCCGGGAAAGTAATGGCTGTCGTTCATGAATCCAGCATGTGCTCTAAGACAGTGCGAGGAAGGTCTCTCTCTCTCTCTCTCTCTCTCTCTCTCTCTCTCTCTCTCTCTCTCTCTCTCTTTCTCTCTTTCGGCGTGTGTGTGCGCACGCGCGCGCCAGCCTCATTCAGAGGCCAGTGATGGGACAGCACAGTATTGGTAGTGAGATGGAGGAGGAGGAAGAGGACGACCAGCTGCGGACGGAGGGGGCAGGGGCGATGCAGGTGGGAGTGGGAGGTGGAGGGAATGAAGGCAGCGCGTGATATCTGATCGGATCGTCTGTGTGCGTGTTTGAAGAGTGATACAGTAGTGGCTTGCGCTTGGGGGTGGGGAGTTCGAGTGTGTTCGGCCGAGGCCCCCCCCGCCCGCCCGCCCGCCCGTCCGTCCGTCCGTCCGTCCGTCCGTCCGTCCGTCCGTCCGTCCGCGGGGCTACCGCCACCGCCACCACTACCGCCACCTTTTCGCAGTAGCGCGGACGAGGTTGTCGGTAGAACGACGACGCGGTTTTGTCTTCGCCCTTTGCTTCGTAACTGCGATGGCGCGTGTTGTCTACCCTCGTCTTGTGCCGGGGAATCGTTAGTTGGTAAAGAAAAGTTGAAAATCGAGTGATATATGTCTACCAGGGGTCTCATCTCCCCCCTTTTAAGGAGGGGTAGCCACCCAAGGTACGCATTCACTCCCACGCATTCCACTCCTATACAGCACCTATTAAATATTTACATTAATAATGATAATGTTAGTGATGATAATAACAATAATGGTGATAATGATAATGATGTTAATAGTGATAATGATAAAATAAAATAACAAAGAAAAATCATAGGGACTGAACACATGATTGGACCATATATGGTCAATGCTTACAATTTATAATAATAAAGATAATAATAATAATGATGATGATGATGAACAAGATAAAGCTGTACTTCAAAGCTCATTGGACATTGCAACATTCCCTTAGCCGAATAAAATTGGCGGGAACCAGAATGAAATCTTGAAAATGACTCACTCGACCAAAGAGGTTAACCGAGATGAGCGAACAGGTTAACCGAGATTAACTTAATCATCTCTCGGGTGACGACGCTCACAGAGACGCTTTGGTCTTAACCAGAATAAAATTGACAGCGAGCGTCATCGTTGCCGAGGGGGGGAGGTACTCAAGACGACTTCGAATGCTTGCCTCTGTCCTTGATGTGGACAATGTTCCTACCATGAAGCCTGCACACGCACACACACACACACACACACACACACACACACACACACACACACACACACACACACACACACACACACACACACACCATGTATGTTTGTATTAATATATTATGCATTATTTTTGGGTAATAACCAGCGCTTCTATCCCTAGGTGGAGTTAGGTGGTGAAGAAAGCGTTTAAAGAGTATGGCAGCAGAAAAGAGAGCAAGTAGAAGTTACAGGTGACCAACATACGAGAACTAATCGTGTCTGTGGTCCGTAGGGGCGTTAACTAAAGGTCATAGGATATTGACTGCGTAAAACGTGGGTATTCAGTACCTGGTACGGGGTATGAGAGAGAAAACATAAGAATGAAGGAGACTGCAAGAGACCCTAAGGCCTACACTAGGCAGTTCCATGGAGGAGGGAGGGAGGGTGAGTCATCATCTTTCATGTATTATTCTTGATGTTAATGATTTATATTCTAGGGTCCTTTACAGGACTGATTGGAATCGTTTGGCACATCAGGACGTTGCTGACGTCAGAGGCTGACAGCCTTAAAGGGATCGTAAGGGCTGTGGTCGAGACTCGTGGGTCGTTTTAACATTTTAATCTAATATGTAAGATGTGCCATCGTAGGAAAAGATTAATTGAGAAACTGGCATCCCCCTTTCCCTGTGTTGGGTTGCCATGGATATGAATACAATCGTCTGGCGACAGGAGCAGTACCACCCAGCAGGGAAGGCGTCAACATGGCCATGGTGCGCGTCCCGAATGTAATCGTCATGCTTTTGGGGCGAGACTATTGAAGCCGCCAACGATGTTTCTTCTGCAGGAGATTGGGTCAGGTTGGCTTTGGCGCCAGCAGCAGAAACTAGGTCACGTGACGTCACGGTAGATTGGTATATAGGGCGGTGCGTTGCCGGATTGCCCTGGAGGAGAGAAGGAGGAGGAAGAGGAGGTATTGGTGTTCGTGTTAGTGGAGGTAGTGGTAGTTGTAATGGTGAAGTGGAAGTGGAAGAAGATGAGGTGGAGGAAAGGGGAAGAAAAGGGAGAGGACGGAAGATAGAGAATAGAAGGATGATGGTTGGAAGAAGAGAGAAGAAGAAAAAGGAAATGAGGGGCAGGGAGAGGTGAAAGAGAGAATAGGAGGGGAAGGAGGAGGAGGAGGAGGAGAGGGAGACTGAGAAATGAGGGTGAGGAGGATAATGGGCTTTCTCTGTAAGCCTTCCAGTCGTGGGACTGTCCGAAGCCAGATAAAGTCATTTTACCGGCAGTCAGCTTGAACAAGACCGTGTGTTGAAAGTTGCGTCGTGATCTGCCCAGTTGGCAGGACCGAGGAATCGACCCCCTGGATCATGGTGACCGAATTATGTGGTCACCCCAAAGTTTGTGATAACCCTTGTGTAATATATATATATATATATATATATATATATATATATATATATATATATATATATAATATATATATATATATATATAATATATATATATATATATATATATATAATATATGTATGTATATAATTTATACGCAAGTGTCTGATATTCAAATGTAAATGAAGTCTGATGCAGGTGTGTATTTATGTATATGTGCGTGTATGTATGTGTGTTCTTACTACATGTAATTGTGCATTACGGAACAGTATGCTCGAGGTTCTCCCGTCACACAACAAGGCCCGATCCATTCTCCCTCACAATATCTCTCCATTTGTGTTGTGCTTAAGTACGTGAATGCTCTACGTACATACCACTGCCGGGGGTCTGTTTTGTTAGTATCTCTCTCCCTCGCACGCGCTCTCTCTCTCTCTCTCTCTCTCTCTCTCTCTCTCTCTCTCTCTCTCTCTCTCCATTTTCATATGTTATTACATTTGTAAATTGTGATCATATCACCCCCATTACTTGTCTCCTCTTTCACTCTTTGATTTTTGTAAACTCAACACTCTTGCTATAGATTTTTGTTCAGTTTCCACTTATTGTATGTCGATTTGTTTATTTACCTTTTTTTGGACGACGGGGGCATACCGCCACATATACCAAAGTGGGTCACGTGTAATAGATAATCAATGCGTGTATGTGTGTGTGTGTGTGTGTGTGTGTGTGTGTGTGTGTGTGTGTGTGTGTGTTTGTAAAAATTAGAATCTTTTTCCATAGTATGAGAATCGCACTATATCTCGTCTGTTATAAAAAGAAATACAATTTATTCTTTTAGCATTTTGAAGACGCGCGCGCGCGCGCGTGTGTGTATCAGTGTGTGTGTAGTACTTATGTTTGTGCGTGATGTATGTGAATGCATACATTTGTTTCATTGCATGCGTGTGTGTATATATTTATGGGTCCTCTCGAGGTGTAGGGTTGTAAATGTTAGACGACGGGGGTGGGATATTGTGTGGGTGTTGATGTTTTACGTAGGTATGGGTGCGTGTGTCCTTGGGGCGGGTAGCGGTTGCCAAGGCGACATAACCCCCCTCCCCCCCACACACACCCGCCTTCTAACCTCTCCATTCCCCCTCCCCCACCCCCTCTTTCTCCTCCCGTCGCCGCGTTGGGCTTGATGGCATCAGAAGGACCACGGGGGTAGCTTATGCAGAATGGCCCTCAGGAGCGGTGGCGTATGCAGAATGACCCTGGGTGTTTATGCATATGTGCAGAACGGCCAATGGGGGTAGGGGGGGAAGCTGGTGAGAACGGCCCTCAGTAGGGGGAAGCTGGTGCAGAACGGCTCTCAGTGAGGGGAAGCTGGTGCAGAACGGCTGTCAGTGAGGGGAAAGCTGGTGCAGAATGGACCTCGGGGGTGGGGAGGAAGCTGAAGCAGAACGGACCTCGGGGGCCGGGAAACTGGTGCAGAACGGACCTCGGGGGGGGGGGAAAGCTGGTGCAGAACGGCCCTCAGTGGGGGCGGGAAACTGGTACAGAACGGACCTTTGGTAGGAAAGCTTGTGCAGAACGGTCCTGAGGGTGGGGCTGGGGGAGCTTATGCAGAACGGCCCTCAGGGGGGAAAGCTGGTACAGAACGGCCCTCAGTGGGGGGAAAGATGGTGCAGAACGATCCTCAGTGAGAGGAAACTGGTGCAGACTGGACCTCAGGGGGGGAAACCGGTACAGAACGGGCCTTTGGTGGGAAACCTTATGCAGAACGGCCCTCAGGGTGTGGAGGAGCTGACTCTTAGAGATTCTCGGCCCAGGTGGTTCTAGGACGAGCGTGGGGCAGATGGTTAAAAAAGCACCAAGGTGGTGCCTAGATGGTGATGAGGAAGATATGGAAGAAAACCTTTGCGACGGGCAGCATCCTGTAGATAAACCGGGAACGCTGAATAGATTTTTTAGTAGATATGTAGATAAACAGTAGACTAACTTTTCCTGAAAGTCGGACCGTTTTGTTCAGTCGTTTTTGGACCGTGGTAGATGAAGAGTGTGCCTGTTCATCTTGTGTGAGCTGGTGGCGTCAACGGAGGTGT
Source organism: Oratosquilla oratoria (assembly GCF_046742065.1). NCBI lineage: Eukaryota > Metazoa > Arthropoda > Malacostraca > Stomatopoda > Squillidae > Oratosquilla > Oratosquilla oratoria. Next base: position 80,793,721 of record NC_134785.1, read on the forward strand.
GTTGGTCTTGCATTCGCTTAGTTGTAGGTTCAAATCCAGCACTCATCTCCAGTTCCCAGCAGGGACATTATTACCTGCCCCAACAGTTCCCAAAAGGTAAAGGTGACGACTTCGGCCGCAGCTGCTACACAGGCGTAGGCTCCTCCCCATCTATACCTTGTTAATGTGTTAACAAGGCAATTCAATGGTGACACTCTCCTACAATTACTATAGTGAAGCTCTCTTTTAGGAGGGACAGAATTCAGCAGATGGTGAAGATGGAGAGCCGGAGACGGGGGAGAGCTGGTGCTTGGCCTAGCAATAAGTAATGGTAGTCTGGCAGTCCGTAGTACAGATGGTGTTATCACCAGTTGAACAGTTAGTTTTAGTGTACTCATGGTGCAGTTGATGGTGATGGGATTCGGGGACCAGCTGCGGTGCTGGTGAGAGTGTGTGCGCGCGCGCTGTGTGTGAATTTACCCAATTGTAGCATTCAGTAATGGAGATATATTCGTAGGATCCTGTCTGTTTGTCCCTAATTATTATACGTAGTAAATGTGTGTGTGTGTGTGTGTGTGTGTGTGTGTGTGTGTGTGTGTGTGTGTGTTTTGGCGTGTTCGGTATGAATGTTGGTCGGTTTGGGTGGTGTGTGCGTGAGTGTGTGCGCGCGCACACCTGTTTTTGTTTGCTCGGTGGTGTCAGGAGACACTGGAGGAGGGCACAGTTACAACCCTGTGGGTGTGCTTAGGTTTCTTTCCCTCCCTCCCTCCCTCCTTCTCTCCTTCGTACTCTTCCTCTGTTCTATACTCCTTCCTACCCTCCCTACCTTTCCTTCTTTCCTCTCCTCTCCCTCTTCCTCTTTCTCTGTTATATACTCTCTTCTTCCCACCCTCCTCCCCTCTTCTCTTCCTTCATCCCTCCCTCCCTCCCTCCTACCCTCCTTCCCTCCTTCCATCCTACACTTTATCCTTCCCTCCTACACTCTTTCCCACCCTTCTAATCTCCCTCCCTCCTCCCTCCCTCCTTCCCTCCTACTCTCAATCTTTTCCACCCTCATACACTCCCTCCCTCTCTCCTATCCCCCTCCCTCCTACCCTTCTTCCCTCCTACTCTCGTTCCCTCCCACCCTCTTTCCTTCCTACCCTCCTTCCCTCCTCACCTTCCCACCTCCCCTCCTTACACTCCATCCTTTCCACCCTCCTGCTGTGCGAGCCTCTTCCTTCCTTCCTTCCTTCCTTCCTTCCTGGACCCTTTTCCCTCCCACTCTATTCCTTCCCACCCTCTTCCTCTCCAGCCTCATCTCCCCGACCGACTTACCCTCTACCGTCTTTCCTTCTCCTTACACTCGCTATTCTCCATTCTCAATCCATTTTCAACCCATTTTCACTTCCCATTTTCACCTTTTCACCTATCTTTTTCACCCTCCCTTTTACACCATCTATTTTCGCCCTACCTTCCCTCAAATTCACCCTCGTTTTTCACCCTAATTTTTCACCCATCATATTTCCCTATATGTTTACCCTCCCATCTTCACCCTCATTTCACCATACATTTTCACCCCTCTTTTTTTCTCACTCACCGTTTTCTTCAAGTGCACAACCCACTCGACCCACTCTTCCTTTGTTCATTCCTCCTCTCTCTCTTCACCTCCTCTCTACACCTCCTCCCCCTTCCTCGATGCATTTTTATAATCACCATCTCCTCCCCCCTTCACTCACTCACTCACTCACTCTCTTATTTTGGTCTTATGAGTACTTCCTCATATTTTTTCCTTTTCCTTTTCCTTCTTTGTCTTCTTAGTAGATTCCAGCGATGAAGAACGTCGACAGAAGACCGTTAGGTCCGTAAGGAGGTCAGATGGAGATGGAAAAATAAAAGTAATTTTAACAAAGAAGATAACAAAGAATAGATTTTTTATGGGGAACACCCCTCACCCCCCTTTATTTCTTTCAAGAAGGTCGCTCTTCCTTTCGGTTGACCCCTCCCCCCCGACGTGGGGGAATGTGGGGAGGGGGGAGGAAAACCGCTTTGAAAGACAAAGTCTTGGTAAAGGAAGACTACCTGGAAGTGGTGAGTAATCTTAACAACAAAGCATACTGGTTGGCAAGCGCTCTCTCTCTCTCTCTCTCGCTCTCTCTCTCTCTCTCTCTCTCTCTCTCTCTCTCTCTCTCTCTCTCTCTCGCTCTCTCTCTCTCTCTCTCTCTCTCTCTCTCTCTCTCTCTCTCTCTCTCTCTCTCTCTCTGTCTCACGCACACAAATATTACCTCGCGTTCGCGTCACTTTCCACTTGTTATTAGTACCAGAAGGTAGTAATCAAGGTAATTCCGTAGGTAATTCTCGGTGATTCCAGCCCATTGTTGGTGTTATCGTTAACATTGCCATAACACACACACACACACACACACACACACACACACACACACACACACACACACACACACACACACACACACACACACACACACACACTGTACAATATGTACATGTGTGTGGTGGGGGATTACAACATATCTTTACTCTTCTCGAACTTGAGAACTCCACCCCCCACCAGTAACACACACACACACACACACACACACACACACACACACACACACACACACACACACACACACACACACACTATATATATATATATATATATATATATATATTTATCTGTCTATTTTTTATTATTTGCTCATTATTCATTATAGATTATTGTTATTTTTCTGATTGTTTATTATTTGTCAATAACTATTCTATTCATTTATCTACTTTTCCCCGCGTCCGACCTAGTTGCATGCTCTTCCTTTGTAATCCTATATATGTATGCGTGTGTGCATGTGCGTGTGTGTGTGTGTGTGTGTGTGTGTGTGTGTGTATGTGTGTGTGTGTGTGTTTGTGCGTACATATTACCAATCTCACAGATCGCATGTGTTTAAAGATGTCTCGGTAAACAAGATGTCTGGGTGATAGACAGCAGGGATCCTCGTTTGGGAAGCCCTTCAGTTGCCTAGTGACATCGTGGAGGGCGACTCCGTGTGAAGGGAGCCCTTGCCTCCTGGCTAATAAGCCCCTTCGTTCATTTGTCTCTCAGTGAAGGGCTGATCATTTTGTCGGAATCGTAAGGCCAGCGTGAGCATAAGGGAAAGCGCCCAGGAATATTTTGTATATCATCCCCCTCTCCCCCCTCTCCGCCTCTCTCCCCCCTTCCTCCTCCACTTCACCGCCTCCTTCCCTCGTGATATTGGCTACAAGTAGTCCTGTATCAAGCTCACCGTTCACACGATCAGTTGCACCTCACAAGAGGAGTTATCCTCACTCCCCCAACTCTCTTCCTCCCCCCTTATGATCTTCATAGAATAACATAGACTAAATAATCGTATTTCCTAGCCTTATCTCAGGCAGCTGTAGGTGAAGTTGAATTAGATCCCTTAACAACAACCCCAAAAGTATGCGGTCGTGGTAACGGTAGGATGTGTCGGGTGTCTACATGGGAGCTCGCCAATGACTCACAACGTTCAGGGCTGGGTGAGTGTGGCTATGCGGTAGTCTCCAAGGTGTGAGAGATTGCCAGGTCTCTGGGATGGGGAAATAGAAGACTGAGAACGAATTCTGCGTCATCCCGCTATACTGGCCCTCAGTGAGTGGAATGATGGCCAAAGGTTTTGGTGCCCCGCTCGGTCACACATATAAACAGACGGATTACGCGTTGTTGGGATTACGTCTCTCTCTTCTCTCTCTCTCTCTCTCTCTCTCTCTCTCTCTCTCTCTCTCTCTCTCTCTCTCTCTCTCTCTCTCTCTCTCTCTCTCAATCTCTCTCACACACACACACACACACACACACACACACACACACACACACACACACACACACACACACACACACACACACATAGAGAGAGAGAGAGAGAGAGAACTTTTGTGTGTGAGAAACGGGGGGAGGGACGGGTAAACCAGTTGACTCAACGACTTGATCAAATTCGTCCAGACTTGAAAAGGATCTCCCCCCTCCCCTCCCCCTCTCCCTCCCACCCAGACGCTCCCCATGACGACCACAGTGGGCGCAGGCAATCTCGTTCACCTCCTCCCCCCCCCGGCGCCCTGGCACTGCTTGGCATCTCTGGCACTGCTTGGCACTGGCACTGGCTTGGCGAGCCTCTTGAAGCCAAATGGAACATGAGTAAAGCTGGATAGACCCAAGCTGCTCCCGTCAGACTCTATTGCGGCCGCTTCTCCTCCTCTTCTTCCCGCTCTTCTTCCCCCTCCTCTTCCTCCCCCTCCTCCTCCTCCTCCTCCTCCTCACAAGTAAATCTTTGTGTTTCCCCTTTTTTGGCGGCGTTGGCTGTGATGTGGGCAGTTTACACTCTCCCTCTCTTTCTTTCTCCCTCCTTTCTGTCTGTCTCTCCCCCTCCCCTCCCCTCCTTCTTCCTCCATGTTAGAAAATATTTTACAGATTTTAATATGTTACACCTATTTTATAATGTCGCCTCGAGGTTGAATACATAAAAATGGAGAGCGTCAGACTGCATTGTGTGCGTGTGTAGGTATGTGTGTGTGCGTGCGTGCGTGCGTGCGTGCGCGCGCGCGCGATGGCGCCCCGTCGGCAAGGTTCTTGATTCAGAAACGAATGCTCATTTCGTAAATTTTATTGACAGGTGTAATGTCACAGGCGTCACGCGACATGGCCTCGGGTCATGCGTGAAAACACTTCATCTTTGTTAACTAGAAGTGTTTATTCTTTTTCTCTATCGTTTGTTTTGTTTTATATTATTTTTTTTTTCCTTTGTGTTGATGAAGGGCCATACGCCTTCTGGGTGAGATCAAAGGATCCAGCGAATTTGTGTGTGTGTGTGTGTGTGTGTGTGTGGTGTGTGTGTGTGTGTATGTTTGTGTATGTGTGTGTGTGTGTGTTATTTGCCATGGTCTTTTATAACAACGTGCTGGACTTATGATCGACAGCTCATACACTCCGGATAAGTTTGTGCGCGCGCGCGCGTGTGTGTGTTAGGTCTACAGAGTAAGATAACACATCCTGATGCTTTTGCCTTTTATACGCTTTGGGGACTGTTGGGGATAGGTAATTAACAGTCACTGATGGGAATGGGAGGGGAGTGCGGGATTCGAAATCACAACCAAGCGAATACGAGGATTGCACGCTTGCAACGACACCACAATCGCAGGTGTAAAGGTATGAGGAGAAACACGTGAAAACGACATTTGCCTCGTTTAGAAGTACATTGACCATTTTTCAATTCATATAAACCGCGGAGCGTATATGTGACACACACACATACACACACATATATATATATGTATATATATATATATATATATATGTGTGTGTGTGTGTGTGTGTGTGTGTGTGTGTGTGTGTGTTAAGAATTTTTTAGAAGCTCTGCCAAGGATTCGAACCCTGACCTGTGCGTAAATAATCGCGAGGTCAAGACGCCGGCGTCTTGAACTCGTGATTATTTACGCACAGGTCAGGGTTCGAATCCTTGCAGAGCTTCTGATATATATATATATATATATATATATATATATATATATATATATATGTACAACACTGATGTGTGTGTGTGTGTGTTGGCGGATGTAGTGATGACCCGTCATCCATGAGGAGCTGGGATGGAAAAGGTGGTGGAGGGGAATGAAATGGGTGGGAATAGGTACGTGCCTCTGACTTAGCTACCTCCCATATAATTGGGAAAAAGCTCTTGGTGTCGGAGCCCTTAAATGCCTAAGTGCCGCCTCCGGGGCAAATTTCTCTCTCTCTCTCTCTCTCTCTCTCTCTCTCTCTCTTTCTCTCTCTCTCCCTTTTTTTTTGGGGGGGGAGTGGAATGGCCCTTACAAGTGACATTCGACACTCCCCCCCCAAAAAAAAACAAAGTGACGCCCTCCTTTCCCCTATCACCACTTCCCATCGTCACAATTTCTTACTGCTAACTATAGCTATTTGCTTGCGAAATAATTTAATTGTTTTTTTTTCTAATGTCCCTATTGCAGAAAGGATAAGGAAACAATATTTCATGTTCTGTTTTCTAACGCAAAATTCGTATATTACGGTAAAATATTCGGGGCACCTTTGACATTTTGTTTTATTATGTTTATTTTGTTAGCCTTGTGGGCGGCATGTCCAGTCTAGAATTGCCGTCCCCTAAATGTGCCGCCCCAGGGCATATTCATCCCCCCCCCCCGTATGTGAGGACCCTGCTTGGTGTATAGATAGATATGTGTGTGTGTGTGTGTGTGTGTGTTGGAGAGGCGAAAGGTTTTCTTTGCGAAAAGGGTGATTCCAACTTTCTTGTGTACAAGACTCTCCGTGATGGGGAGTGGCTGAACCGTCCGCACCTGGTCCACACTGTCCCTTCGAGTTTTCTCCTCGATGTTTAGGTTGATGGAAAGCCAGAAGTCCAGAGGGGGACGTGAGGGGGGGAGTGTTGGCTCAGCGCCGGGCAAGCAAACTTATCCCATCCTTTCCCTGATAAGCTTTATCACAAGAAATTGGGGGGGATGGGGGTAAGGGGTGGGTCTCACTCTCTCTCTCTCTCTCTCTCTCTCTCTCTCTCTCTCTCTCTCTCTCTCTCTCTCTCTCTCTCTCTCTCTCTCTCTCTCTCTCTCTCTCTCTCTCTCTCTCTCTCTCGTGCTATCCTCACTCTTCTCTCTCCTCTCTTAATCCCCACTCGTTCACGTACTACCTTCCCCCATCCCTCTCTTTCTCCTTCTCTCCTCCTCCTTCTCTTCCTACCTCCCTCCCTCCCTCCAGAGGTGTCTCTCTCTCTCTCTCTCTCTCTCTCTCTCTCTCTCTCTCTCTCTCTCTCTCTCTCTCTCTCTCTCTCTCTCTCTCTCTCTCTCTCTCTCTCGTGCTATCCTCACTCTTCTCTCTCCTCTCTTAATAGCCACTCGTTCACTTACTACCTTCCCCCATCCCTTTCTTTCTCCTTCTCTCCCTGCCTTCATCTTTTCTTCTCTCCCTACCTCCCTCCTTCCTCCTTCCCTCCCTCCCTCCCTCCCTCCCTCCCTCCCTCCCTCCCTCCCTCCCTCCAGAGGTGTTGTTGGACGTCCAATCACCGACCATTAAAGCACGACTTGTTCCCTTGCGTTCTTGTTCTTGTTCTTGTTCCTAGGGAAAGACACTGGGCCAGTTGTTCTTCTTGGTGTTGTGTTATTTGTTGCCGGGTTCGTCTTGTATGCAAATCCTAGTGAGACTGTGTGATAATTATGTTGTCAGTAAGGTTGGTAATGGTGTCAGTGACGTCACAGTGCCAGTGAGTGGTTTCGTCGTGTTGGAAATGTGTGGTGGTGGTGGTGTTGGTAGTGAGATTGATAAGTGTTGGTATTGTGGTATGAGTAATACATGAGGTTGCTGATGGCATTTTTAAATCATGGTTAGAATAATGACACCATTTGCACCAACCATCACATTGTGGTGTCTTAGTCACCGAGATGGTGGTGACATGATTGTGATGGGGGTAATGGTGTTCGTATTGATTGCAGTGATGCTGGTGAAAGTAATCTTTTTGTTATTGGTGCATTTGAACCAGTGGTGGTAGTGGTGATAATGTCATTGTCAACGGTGGCTATAAGTCTTTAGTAAAAGTGTTGGAATTGGTGTAAATGTTGATGTCAGTAGACGTGACAATTTAAGTAGGGTGGGTGGCAGTGACAACGGTATGTAGGTGTAGTACTTGTTGTTGTCAACGCCGGTGTTGGTAGTATTAGTTTAGGTGGGATGGTATGTTGGTGTGCGCTTGGCTGTCAGGCAGGCAGGCACCGTTCCATTGTGGCACTTAGCTGATACACACACACACACACACACACACACACACACACACACACACACACACACACACACACACACACACACACACACACATGCACGTATATTTGTATGTGTACGCATGTGTGTATGTGTGTGTGTTTATGTATGTATCGTCTGTATGTAGGCCAGGGCCCTCCTTCCGCTTCAACTGTTGAGAAAGGAAGAGGACAGGTATACTCGTACATCAAAGAGTGCTTGAAGTGCCTCACTGATGAGAAGAGAATGGTCTGTCCTTCAGGGCCCTACGTGTTCTTGTCCCCCTTGGGCAAGCGTAAGCAACGGGATCATTGGTTGCGACGGCAGCAGCGGAGGCGACGGAGGAGGAGGAGGTGGTGGTGGAGGAGGAGGAGGAGAAGAAGGAGGAGGAGACGGCATGGCAGTCCCACTGACCCAGTTAGTGCCAGCGAGAGGCACTGCTGCGCGGCACCAACACGCGAGCATACGCGCATACGCACTCTCTCATTCTCACTCTCTCCCTCTACCTCTACCTCTCCTTTTCCTTCTCACTTTTCCCTTTCGCTTGTTCCTTCTCCCTCCCCCCTTTCCCATTTCCCTATCTCCCGTTCCTTCTCCCTCTCCCTTACCTTCATACTCTCCGTCTTGCTTTCTCACTCCCTCTCCCTCACCCATCCACCCGTCCCTTCCCCCTCCCTACTCCCCTTTCCTTCTCCCCAGTCTCCCACCCAACTCCTTCCAACCATCTCTACGAGTACATTTCTTTCCAAAAGTCTCGTCCCCCGCCTTCCTGTTTGAATTCGCCCCCCCCCAACCACCCACGCTCCCCCCCCAGACTTAATATTATTTTGCCTTCTTGGCATCCCCATTGCCCCTTCCAGACCCCCCTTCTTCTCACCCATCCCCCTCTTCTCCCCCCAGCCCCCCACCTCTTTTCTCTCCCCTACACACATCATCACTCCATCCCTGTAATTGCTTTTCCCCCTTTCCTGCATTCCTGTACCTGTCACCTTGCCCCTCTTCTCACCATTAACTCCCTCTCTCTTCTCCTTGAGCCCTCTGGCTGCGTAGAGGGCCGGGGCGTCCCTCAGCTGAAGAAAACCTCCTGGCAGCGCCCGGCCTCAGAGGATAAACAATGTAATCTGAAAAAGCAGGTTTTATATTATTTCCTTCCGCTGACTCCGTCTCACCTCTCTCTCACTCTCTCTCTCTCTCTCTCTCTCTCTCTCTCTCTCTCTCTCTCTCTCTCTCTTCCTCTCTCTTCCTCTACCTCTCTATCTGTCTCTACCTCACACACACACACACACACACACACACACACACACACACACACACACACATTGTTCTCCTTTCCACTTCTTCCATACACTCATCCTCGTCCTGATCTCGTCGACCTCATCCTGATGCTTCAGTCTTCTACCTCATTCTTCTCTTCCTCGTTCTCCTCCTCCTCCCAAGCATCATCCCGAACTCGACGGCGGCGGCGGCGCCATAGCGTCACGACTTGGTTTAGCACATCGGTGGCGCGCCGCCCCGCCCATCCCATCAGGATCGTTGGCACCACCCTGACCGCTGCGTTTCCTCACTGTGATCCTGATGTGACGGAAGAGAACCCATGCCTTGGGTGGGGGGGGGGTGGCATCTCGCAGGATTATAGGCCCTGCGTGAGATGGGCGTCGTAGGCGCGAGGTTGCACGAGAATCAGGTTTAGTTGTCAGTCGAGAGACCCACCCTCCCTGGTGAGCTAAGAGGTTCGAGCCGCCGTGAATGGTCACCGTGGTTTGTGTCATCGGTGTGTGGGCGGGGCTCTGGGAGATTTCATTGTAACGTTACGCAGGTCTAATTTCTAGGTTCGGTGTAGTTACACCGTGTGTATGTGTGATCAGGCCTAGAAACCCTCCCACACATTGTTTTTACACATGTATATTCATTTTCTTTGTTCGTAGCGTCATGTGTGATAGTGGGGTACACCATCATGGTAATGTTTATACGCTTGCGCAAGGTATCCATCGGTTCTTTGAAAAGATCCTTATCTCTGACTCCTGCAGTCTTAAAATGACTTGAGGTTTAGAAGATCCTGTAGAAATCTGGTCACTGTTTCTTCACCGTTTATGGCACAAAGGAGAGTGTTGTTGGTGGTTTCTGTGTCAGTGGAACGCTTGTGATTCAGGTCGAATAACCAGCGGGTCAGGAATTTGAGTTGTTATTTGTGTACACGGGGAACGAAAGGGGGTTGGTTATCACACTTCCCACATCCAACCTCCGTTTGAATAACTAGAATATGACTTCGCTCACAGAAATCTAGACTTCTCTAAGAACATTTCGACACTATGTCTAACAGTAGTGTAGATTTACAATCTCTTTAGTTCATCATTCAGCTTTGATATATATGACGGAAAGATAATTTGATATTTGAAAAATTTGAATATTGTAACCGAAGTCGTTTTTACTCAGACGAACTCTCAATGGGTCGAACTTTTCCTTGTCGCCAAGTGATTTTATTCGTGGCCCCCCACCCCATCCAGCTAAAAGTAGACCGATTTTCCCTGAATGGAATTGTCTGTTGTTTGAATAATTTGATCTTTGATAAGGCCAAGGGGTCGTCGTTCAAACAGGCACCACCTCCACGGAGAAATGTTAATTTACCTTGTAGGTCAGTCTCGCATACAACAAAATGGTCACTGTTTCTTCACCGTTTATGACACCGTCGAGGTCTGTTTTTATTATTATTATTATTATTATTATTATTTTAACAATTCCTGTTCGGTGCCAGTAGAAGGTGAGGAGCCTACGCCAGGAGGCGCTGAGTAGCTGCAGCCGAAAGCCGTCACCATTGCCCTCTGTATTCGAGTATAATGCGCTTTAGGGACTGTTGGGGCAGGTAACAGTCACTGCTGGAAATCGAAGAGAAGTGCGGGATTCGAACGCACAACTAAACGAGACGTGAAAAATGCCAATGAGGGACGCGACAGGGGAGAGGATGGTGGAGAGGGGTAATTTATCGACCGAATATTCTTACTTAAGAGTGATTGAATGTAGGATGAACGTGTACAGCTGAGGGCGTGTGAACCTGATACAGGTAACAGATGAAGACACACAGTCGGCTGTATTGCACCGGTACTTTGAAGTAAAACTACAAAGAATTCTGGACGCCTTGCTGTTGTCTCGTTTGTTTGCCCCATACTTATGTACTGCTGTTCGTCTTTGCTCCTCTGGTGACCACGTCAACACTGAATTGTATCACTAAACGTTTATCCACTAACTCACACTATATTTCCGTCCATGGTCCCACTTTGGGGACTTCGTGACCCACTAAGGGTTCATGGTCCACACGTTGAGAATCGTAGCTATAGAGAAATATCTATGAAATCGTTAGAGTTGCTATATGTCGCCAAGAACCAGGTTCTCATTTTGCCCGCGAATACACATGACGAGCGTTGCCTTCGCGAATGTACGAAAATGGGAGAGAAACGGTAAAGTTTCTAAGTAGGTAAGAACCAACAGCCTGGTCTACGTGTGTGTGTGTGTGTGTGTGTGTGTGTGTGTGTGTGTGCGTGCGTGCGTGCGTGTGCGTGTGTGTTAGAAATAATCATGGGTGACTGAACATAGAGCTTCTTGCTCACGGTTTGGGGACGAATCCTAACCCGCCAAACTGCATGTGGAGGGAAATAGGGGACGACCAATCATACGAAGTCTTGCGAAAGGACATAAATAAGCTGCATGACCGGGTCTCGGGGCGAAATATAGTGTCGACAACTGCGTTATGGAAAGAGGGAGTGAGAGAGGGAGTGAGTGCCGATATTGACTTCGTGACGTGGAGTATCCGTGTGGAGGTAGAGGAGTATTTAGTATGTTTTCAGCAATAACCAGCGATTCTGTTCTTGGAGAATATCTTCCATCCAGGGTAGACATAAGGAGCATAGCAGAACGGAAGGAAATTAGAAATTAAGTGATTCTCTCTCCCTCCCTCTCTCTCTGCCTCCCAATCTCTCCTCCCCCTCTCTCCCCTCCCCCTCTCTCCCTTCCCTCTCTCTCCCCTCCACATTTCTCCCCCCATGTCTCTCTCTCTCTCTGGTGTAGTTGAGGAGATATATAATTGATGGAAATAGAAGGACTATGCATGCATGCATGCATGCAGTGATTACAAAAACATCGGAAACCGATGATGGCGTTATGTAGGTCAAATACTTCGTGGGCGCCAGATACCTGTAATCAGCAACTGACCTCTTGTACATTTGTGTTGGTTGTCGCCAAACGATTTTATTCAGCCGAGGGAATCGCCCCAAGAGGAAAGGGATTGCAGCCCCCGTCTCGAGGAAACATTGAGGAAAATGCGGAATGACAGGACAAAATGGTTAATAAATTTCTGATAGTGTCAGCCAGGAAAATATTTGATATTGCGTAGCTAGGGTGTCTGTCTATCTGTCTGTCTGTCTGCCAGAAAGACATCGCAATGTCTGTCAGCAGTCTTGGTAATAAGGTTTGATTCAGAAGATATTGAGGCCACGTGGGTCATGTTTTGTCGTTTCTGTCACGCTTACAGAGATTGGATT
>NC_134785.1:80811014-80876014 GCF_046742065.1 Oratosquilla oratoria
GTGAAAAACCCATGGTAGAGGAAAGCCCTACCATGGGTTTCTCACTTCCACTTCATGGGAGTGGGATGGGGAGTCTTAATTCATGTCTCTATTTGTATTCGTTTATATTTGTGTTATTATTTATTTGTTTATCGCTATAATTTTTAGATTTATCAGTATCACACGGAAGGGCGATGGAGGAGGACCAAGAGGAGGAGGAGGAGAAGGGGAAAGAGGAGAAGTAGGAGGAGGAGGATGTGAGGAGGACCAAGAGGAGGAGGAGAAGGCGAAGGAGGAGGAGGAGGATGTGAGGAGGACCAAGAGGTGGAGGAGGAGGAGGATGTGAGGAGAACCAAGAGGTGGAGGAGGAGGATGTTAGGAGGACCAAGAGGAGGAGGAGAAGAGGAAGGAGGAGGAGAAACAGGAGAAGGGGGAGGAGGAGGACCAAGAGTAGGAGGGGAAGAGGGAGGAGGAGGAGGAGGAGGACCAAGAGTAGGAGGGGAAGGCGAAGGAGGAGGACCAGTAGGAGGAGGAAAAGGGAGAGGAGGAGTACCAAGAGTGGGAGGGGAAGGGGGAGGAGGAGGACCAGGAGTAAGAGGAAAAGGGGGAGGAGGAGGACTAAGAATAGGAGGGGAAGGGGGAGGAGGAGGACCAGGAGTAGGAGGAGAAGGAGGAGGCGAGGGCGAACCGTTCGACTTGGGACTGGAGCGCGTGACGTTAGATGGCGCTGAAGAAGTTGGCCCGAGTGACGCCAGGTTTGGTGCCTTTAGCTGGGAGTGAGTCAGTTGCGGCGTCGGCGGCGGCTGCGGCTTCGTCACTGCCGCAGGCGCGGCACGACGCGGTGCCGCACTGCCACTCGAGTGCCTCTCGAGGGCGAGACGGGGGTAAGGTCGACTGCGTTCAGACCAACTTGATGCGAGAATTCAGTTACTAATGGTGTTGGTACAGAGTGTGTTATTTTCAAATGGATTTTAATGTGTATGAAGTGGTTGTGTGTGTGGGAGTTGAGCCGGCGACCCCCCATATATTCTTTGTTGTTTTCGAAATGCTGAGTTCTGGAAGTGTCGTGTAATTAATTACTCCTGATCGAAATTTTACAGTGATGCTTGGACACTTAATACTACGGTTGCACATGGTTTCGCTCGCGCGCGCGCGCGCAATTCTTATTCTGTATACTGGAGTTAGGTAAATACATGCATGTATGCAGATTATATATATATATATATATATATATATATATATGAATGTGTGTGTATGTATGTATGTATGTATATATATATACCGCATATACATACGTCAGTGAGTTTCCCTCAATACGGGCAGTGGGGTAGCCGTTTGCAGCTATTGGAAGTACGAGCCAGAACTCGATTCCCGGCTGAAATTATAGTCTTTATTTTTGCGGCAAACAACGGAATTGATATTGGTCAGCTACAGGAGGCGGGGGCGGGGCGGGGGTTTGAGGAGGGGCCCTCAACTCGTCCTGCTGCTCAGGTCGTACCTTTTGTAGGGTCTGGCCGGCTCAAAGCTATCGTCTCTGCTTCATAATAAGCAGTCGCTAAGGCAAAGGTTCGAGTCCTTGCGGTGGAGCTTATTTACATCACTTTTAGTGGGACGTACTCAAGGATTGAAACTCGTTCATTTTAAAACGTTTGTGTGTATGTTTGATATATATATAATATATATATATATATATATATATATATATATATACATATACATATATACATATACTGTATATATATATATATATATATACATATATATATGTATATATATATATATATATAATATTGTCATCAGAGTGTGTGACTCTGAAGATGGTGACAGTCATGATGCCCATGGAGGAGGAGGAGGCTGAGGCTGATAGCGACGGCAACGACACCTAAGTACTTCGGGCGAATTCGGGCTGAGCCGGGCCGCCCCCGCGCCCTTGCCGCTGCGGTTGCCCGTCGGTCGTCTTTGGTCCTCCGGGTGAACTCGTAACTGCCTCTACCATGACGTCGTAATTAATTAGTCCCTCCTCCTCCTCCTCCCTCCTCCTCCTCCCCCTCCTCCTCCTCCCCCCCTCCTCCTCCTCCTCCTCCTCCCTCCTCCTCCTCCCCCTCCTCCTCCTCCTCCTCCTCCTCCTCCTCCTCCTCCTCCTCCTCCTCCTACCACCCCCTTCCCTCCCCTTCACCTACGCCTGCTGTTTCTTCCTTTCCCTCTTCTTCCACCCCCTCCTTATTTCTTTTCCTCCTCCTACGCCCCCGTTCCCCACACCTCTTCTTCCCTTCTCTCGTTCTCTCCTCCACATCACTCTCCTCCCCTTCTGCCTCCTCTTATTCCTCCTCCTCGTCGTCGTCGTCGGAGACTCTTCTTGGGAGAAACTAGGAGCGAATTCGCAGTTCGGATGAGATGGCCCGCCGTTGATGAGACCGATCGACAGGCCGACAGGGGCGGAGTAATGTCCTTTTACGTAAGAGGAGGAGAGTTATCGTTTAGCCTTGTTACAAGATCCAGCCCTTTCAACTGGTGGTTTTGAGTTGTCAGGGAGAGAGAGAGAGATTAGCCACGAGACAGATTGTCATTATTACTCGGTGATACTTTCTCTCTCTCTCTGTCTCTCTGTCTCTCTTTCTCTCTATCTGTGTGCGTGTCTTCCCCTGCCCAGAGTCTAGTGAGAAGCATGGGGGTAATTTGGACAGAGTGGGCCTGAAGTGTGTGTGTGTGTGTGTGTGTGTGTGTGTGTGTGGAGAGTTGAGGCGGTTTGGGTGGGTCAGAAGGGGTCTGAGATTAGGCAACCGGTCGTGACGGGAGACGGGCCGTTCGGGGCCGGCTGCTACGCCACCTCCTCCTCCGTCACCTTTCACTTTCTCCCCCCACCTTCCTATGCGTACGCGTTCCATTCACCGTTATGATTACGTCACACTCGTTGGATAGAAGCGATTGTGAAGTGTCGGGGGGAGGATTATCGTAATAATAACCTCTTGTTTTCAACCTTCAACCCCCCACGGTACTTGATGTCTTCACTCTTCCCCCCCCCCACTGATTCATCTCACATATCTTCCCTCTTTACGTCCACACGCTTACTCTCACACTCCAACAATCCTCGTGCTCGCTCTCACCCCTTCACTCTCACTGCACTCGCAACCATTCTCTCTCACTGTAGACTCTCGCCTCTCGTCCCCTCCGTTCATTTCATCATCGACTCTCACACTCCACCGCCAGCTCTCGTCTTCTACTCCCACCCACTACTCCACGGTACCTCCAGTATCCCCTCTACCCTCCACTCTCGCACTCCACTCTCGTACTCCCTCTCCACTCTCCCTCTCTACCTTCCAACCTCTCACATTTCGTCTTCTCCTGCACCTAGTTAAACACAATCATGTATTTTGAGTGACACACAATAATACATCTTCTGGTTGACGCCAGGCGATTTTATTCATCTGAGGGTGACTGTCGAACCCTCGGGTGGTGGTGGTGGGGGGTGATCCGTGGGGCAGGTGCACCCTTCACAGGAACGGTCTTGGTGCCAGCGCCGCACAGATCACTCTTTAGAGTTTAGAATTGTAAGTGTCCCTGTAAGAGGCCGTGGACGGTCTAATGGCGGAAGATCTTTCCTTAATGGAATACTCTTCCTCCTCCTCCCTTCCTCCTCACCCCCTCCTCCTCCTCCTCCTCCTCCTCCCTTCCTCCACCTCCTCCCTTCCTCACCCTTCCCCCTCCTCCCTTTCTCCTCTCTTCCTCCACCACCCTCTCCCCTCTTTCGTCTCTCCTCTCTCCCTTTTCCCCCCTCTCTCCCCTCTCCTTCCCCACAACATCCCTCTTCCTTTCCCCCTTCTCCTCCTCCTCTCTGTTATCTACTTCCCACTCTATCTCTCCTCTCTCCTTCCCTTCTTCCTCCTTCTCTCTCCCTCCCCGCTCTCTCCCCATTACCTCTCCCATTTTTCCTCTCTCCTCCTCTTCTCCCTCTCCTCCCCTCTCCTCCTCTTCCCACTCCCCGTCCCGAGTTTGTCTGTGTCATTCCGCAACATGTTACACCACCATGTTCTTCGTGTCTCTCTCTCTCTCTATCTCTCTCTCTCTCTCTCTCTCTCTCTCTCTCTCTCTCTCTCTCTCTCTCTCTCTCGTGGTCGCACTGCCGTATATTATACAGTCTCTGTTCTCGTGTTTGGCAAGTGTTAGGTAAGGAGCTCGTCGTCCAATGTGCTGTCGTCATTATTACGAATATATACATGATACTGTATTTTTGAACGCAATTTTATTATTTTTATCTTATTTTATCTTATTTTTTCTTTCGTCCTCAGATTTTTTCTTTTTTTAATCGATGAAATTTCGTCTTTGTCTCCCTCCTCCACTCTCCTTTATTATATATTAATATTGTTATTGTAATATATATATATATATATATATTTATATATATATCTATATATATATATATATATATATATATATATATATATTAAAGAATTCGGATTTTGAAAATTGTTTCTCACTTGTTAAATATAAATAGATGAATGAATGTAGACTACTTTGGTACGTAAAACATTTCCCGAGTTACTAGTAGACAACCATGTCTTGATACGGTCAAGTGCCGCCAAGCGATTGCATTCAGAACCGATGACCGTCTAAGGATAAGATTCTGCAGGATGAAGGTGGAGGGAGAGGAAGGTTTGGAGGGGGGGTGGAGGGTGACGTCAATCGCGTTTTGGCCCGTCGTTGCCCAAGTGGCTTAGGCTGGGCCATCAGGCAACCCCCCCCCCCCTCGTTGAGTTCTCGCTGGTGATTGGTTCTCAGACCGCCCCAGGTAAATGTCGCGGGTTGTCATTGGCTGACTCGAGGTCGGGGGTGGAGATTTTTTTCTTTCTTTTTCTTTCTTTTTTTCTTTCTCGGGTTGTTTCTCTTTCTTGTCGAGCCCGTTGTTGGTCTGTAATTGCTGCCTGTTGCGGAAACGCTTCTGTTATTGTTGATGGAACGTGGAAAAAAAAAGAGCGTTTAGGTCGAGACGCCGAGGGAGTCGGTTGTATTTGGTTCCGTGGGCTGCTGCATAGGCGTGTTTACATGGATGTGTGTGCTCTCGTGCGTGTGTCATTCACCATTATCTTGGATCACGTGTTGGACTCGTGATCGACAGCTGTTTCCATCCCGGAAGAAAGCTCAGAGCTCATATATGACCGATCTATGGGTAATAATGTTACCTTACACGCACACACACCCTCAACTCCCCACCCACGAGAGTTGGAGTAACGACTAGCAGCGCAACGAAAGAAATTATTTCAGCCCTGAGCGGGATTCGAACCCGGACCGACGTAATGGCAGCCAGGAACTCAAACCATTGCGCCATGTGTGTGTGTGTGTACTTCCGTCCATGCAAAGTCATGTTCTTTGAACGTCTGTCTGTAGATGTGTGCGTGTGTGCATGCGTCAGTGAACGTGAAAGAAAAGTGTGCAAGTGAAGCGTAAATCAGTGAGACTCTGAAACATCATCATTTGTTTCAAATAAACGCAATGGATGGATAGTCTCTCCCTCAAGTTATTATGAATTGTAGCGATTTTTTTCAGGAAACCTAAAATACGTTTTGGAGGAGGGAGGTGAAGAAAATTGAATTTCAAGAGAATTTTTGGATATTGAGTAAGAGGCGAGTGGGTGGGGGTGTGGGAGACTCACACCTCTCCACCCAACCCACTCCCCCACCAGTAGTGTCAGTTTGCTCACCCACACACCCACACACCCACACACACACCCACGATATAAATATAAATTACCCGCGGAGTCCTTTGAGGAATGTCTCGGCACCCCAACGAGTGTCGCCATCCATAGCCGCCGCTCCTCAGGGTATCCTTGGGAAGGAACAGATCTCAGCTGCACTCGCTCTTCAGGGGCGGATGTCACTTCATTATTACTATTACTTTTTTTGTATATTTGATTAAATGAAGCGGCCTTGCTCTGGATGTGCTGTGTCTTGCTGCATTGCTTCTGACCCAGGGCAGTGGGCCGGATGGAGTGATGACCCGTCATCCAGGAGGACCCAAGATAAGAGGAAGGGAGGGGTGGTGAAAAGGAGTGCAGTATGTGGGGATGGAATAGATGGGAGTGGATTTTATGCCATTTGACTTTAGCTACCTCCCTTGTAAGGGGGAAAAGTCTTTTGTATATGTATTTATTTGTTTGATTGCGTGATTTATTTTATTTTATATATATATAATATGTATATATTTGCTTACGTAGGTCTAATAAGCTTTGTTTTCTTGTTGCAGGCTGGGCCCGTGTGTGCAGGACCCGGCATGGGTCAAGATGAGCTCCACCACCCCCGCCCTGGCCAAGAAGCGAAGGAAGCCAGAAAGCAAACCACAGTCACAAATGTAAGTGTTCTCTGACGACCTATACATACACGCACACACACACACACACACACACACACACACACACACACACACACACACACACACACACACACACACTCTCTCTCTCTCTCTCTCTCGGTGGCGCAGTTGGTAGAACGCTGAACTGCCACTATAATGGCCCGTAGTTCTTGGTTCGAATCCTGCCCAGGGCCGAAATTATTTCGGTACCGCTGCGCTTCGGGTCGTTACTCTGACTCTCGTGGGCGGGGAGTTGGGTGTGTGTGTGTGTAAGGTCATAGCATTACCCATAGATCGGACCTACGAGCTCTGAGCTCTCTTCCAGGAGGGAAATAGCTGTCGATCACGAGTCCAACACGTGATCCAAAGACCAAGTGAATACACACACACACACACACACACACACAAGATATTTAAATGTGATTCACAATTAATTTGGGTCACGTGTGTGTGTGTGTGTGTGTGTGTGTTTTCGGTTACTTTGCATTTCTTTAGGAATGGAAAGTGTAAACTTCCCTAAACAGGACGGTCTCTAAGCCCCTAGAAAGGTGTGTGTAAAGATGGGTCAAATTTCCTGGCCTCTGACACAAGGGCACAGTTTGGAATATAAAGTTGAGAAGTAGACAACAGTATATCCATTTCAAAAAATAATTCTATAGTGTAAGCTTCTCCCACTTGTGCCTGTCTTTATCCCCCTCGGATGTCTCATGTGTAGGTCAAGTCTATGTACTCCCGCCCTCTCCTGCTCTCACTTGGTCTCTTCTCCACTTCCCCATATCCTGCATCTCCGCCTCTGCCTCCCTCAGGTTACCCATAGACTCATTATCTGTACACTTTGTCAGTCTCCCACATTCTTTCCTACTCTCCACATTGACTCGCTCACTCTTGGCCAGTCGGCTATTGATCCCCAATTGTTGTTCAGCCTAATTGTTTTGTTCATATTCTCTCCAACCCCAACACTCCTTTTCTCATTCATTTTTCTCTTATATCCTCTTGCTTGTTTTCCTCATATCTTCAGCTTTGTTCCAAACGAAGGTGTGGCTGTTCTAATAATATACTTTCAATCATTGTCACTTTTGCTCTGATTGAAATCAACCCTTCCTTGAAACACACACACACACACACATACACACACACACACACACACACACACACACACACACACACACACACACACACACACACACATTCTAGAAGGAATCTCGTCACTTTGCGATCCGTGAGTCGTTGTTCCATTTCCTCATTCCATCGTCCGCTGCTATTTCCAGTCCGAGGTGTCTAAAAACTGGAACCCGGGACCTCTTCCAGGTTATTTTCCGGCTGATGGATCACAGAAGGTATTTCCTGGACCCATCTCATCCTTGTTTTTCATCGACGACGTCCACTCTTGAAATTTCTCTCGTCACCTGTCTTTCCAAACGTCACTGATATCTGCAATTAGCTTTCGTTGTGCCCTCGTCGTCGTCCACTTCTCGCTACCCTTGTTCTCGCCCTCTTCGCGATGGTGATTACTTCCTGAACGGTTCGTGCACACTTTACACAATCACAGTGACGTCACACGTCCTTGCCTCTACTTCACCTCTACCTTGAAGCATTCCGTCACCTCTGAGGATTATTGTACAGGCATCATGTTCCTCGTCGTCGTCGTCGTCGTCTTGGTCACCTTGTTTGATTTCGCAGCGCCCTCCGTACTGCCCCCGGATTTCCACCAAATCGATTGACTTTTGTACCCGTAAATATCATGAACATGTCTCATCATCAAGGTACTTTCCATCCACGTTAGTGTGAACACAGGTCCGCACATTCTCTCCCTATACAAATTCCTCTCCTGTGAGTCTCCCGCAATTGAAAATGTTTTTTTTTATCTTTATTTCTTATGATTTTCCACGCACCATTATAATAATAATAAAAGCAATAATAATAATTAATGATAATAATAATAATAATAATAATAATAATAATAATAATAAATGGGGCCCATACAAGCCTCGCCATCTTCTGTAAGTCTCCCGCAATTGATTTTTTTTTTATCTTTATTTCCAGTTATGATTTTCCACGCACCATTATAATAATAATAATAACTAATGATAATAATAATAATAATGATAATAATAATAATAATAATAATAATAATAATAATAAAATGGGGCCCATACAAGCCTCGCCATCTTCTGTAATTCTTCTTTCTCTCCTCCATTTTTTAAAGATTTTTTCTTCTTGTGTTGTTTCCTGTTGTATTCATTTTCTTTGCATTCCATTTTCGAAGCCCATCAACTCTTCACATCTACTCGAAGGTGCAGCCCTTAGTGGCTGGCACACGGTCCCAGAGCCGGGGGCCCAAATTTTTTAAATTTCATTCTTGTACATTTTCTCAGGGTCAGGCACAAGGTGCTTGAAAAGAACCATGGTTTCTGTCCCCCCCACACACTCTCTCTCCCCCTCACATTTTCCTCTTTAAACAGTCAGCGATTGCACTACTAGCCTCCCATGGAAAGTCCCGTGCGTAGACTACACAAACAGATATCCAAAATTATCCAGAGATATTAGTAGGACGGCCCAAGGACCGTTGCTTGGTGCTGCGGGGTTACGGGTTTCCAGTCAGAAGAACTTGAGGCAACAGTGAGTTGCTTTCCATTTATTTATTTTACTTTTGCCTTGGTAAATTCTCCCTCTATCACTCTCTCTTTCTCTCTCTCACACACATACACACACACACACAGACACACACACATACACACATACACACACACGCGCGCGCGACTCATGGTGCAGTGGTTAGAGTTCCGGGCCGCCACTACGGCGGTCCGGGTTCGAAACCCCCCAGGGCTGAAATGATTTCAGTATCGCTGCGCTGCGAGTCGTTACTCCAACTCTCGTGGGCGGGGAGTTGTGTGTGTGTGCGTGTAAGGTCACAGCATTACCCATAGATCGGTCATATATGAGCTCTCTTCTGGAAGGGAAATAGCTGTCGATCAAGAGTCTAATAGGTGATCCAAGACCATGGCGAATCACACACAAGCGTGCGCGTGCGTCCAGTACTGTCCATCACAGATCCAGCACATGATCCAAGATCTTGGCGAATCACGCGGTTTTATGACTGCGGGCAGTTTGTCTCGGCTTCACATTAGGACTCTTTCGTGACAGGTCATTTGGATAAGTGGAATCATCGCTTGTCGCAATCCACGTCATTTAATTCGGTCTTTAACATAGTTTCTTGTCTTCGCAGTTATTTAATTTCGTGGCTACTTCGTCAAGTAGTTTATGTCATTTATTTACTTGGCACATAGCTTTTAGCTACCATGCACCGTGCAATTTATGTATTTGTATTTGTTACATGTATTTATGTATTGTTGCTGTTTGAGTGCTCGTGTGTGTGTGTGGGGGGGCGTGCGTGTTTGTGCACACCATATGTTTATTTACGTAATTCTAATATCCATGAAAAGAAGGCTCATGGGGTCCTTCCTATTACTCACACATTTATCATACGTAGCTTCAAATTCATTCATTGTTACAACTTGTTCTGTATAATTATTTTCCAGTTATCTTAGATTTTGACTTCAGTATTGTTTCAGATTGGGCTATAGCTATTCCAGGTATTAATGCATTTGTATGACTTTTTTCCACATACTTTAGACATTATCAATTTGGTCACGTGCGTGTGTGTGTGTGTGTGTGTGCGTGCGTGTGTGTGTGTGTATCTGGTGAGTTCTTGCATCACTGCATCGTTCTGCGAATCACATTTATCTTATAATTTCCTGTATACGTAGACAGGTTCTCCCTTCCCGTTTGGTTTAATGTCTTTTGCCATGGTTTCCTCCGCTGGGGGAACTGAAAAATCGCAGACCACTGCAAGAACGAATAAATACCCTGTAGAAGGAGTAGAAACCCAAAGGGCAGGACTCGAACCCGTGCGCCTGAGGACACGGGTCCAAGTACCTTAAGACGTACACCCGACAGTACTCGAAAAGGGACACTTTTTTTGCGACCCTCTCTCCCCGTCCTCTTCATGTACACAGACGTTCCAGTATGTTATGCCCTCGCCCTCGCTGGCCTCTTCAGTACTTCGATGTATCTTGAGGGCGTTCTTCTCCTCTAGTGCGTAAGTTCGAGTCCTGGCTGGCGGGTTTTCGATTTTTTTTTTTTTTTTTTTTTTTTTTTTTTTGAGTGGGGACTTAGGACCAAGTGGAGACCTATGTTTTAAACAACAAAAGGTAAAAGTGATGGACCCCACTGACTTCGTTGCGGTAAGATAATCCAAAAGTATAATCTTTATGTTAGTGCACACCAGGGTAAAGGCCGGCAATCCTGCAGTGGATATTATAGTTAGAACACTCGTGTAAATAGAAGGTTCGTGTTTGTTGTCATCATTACCTCTTGTTAGAAGTACGCAGCATCTGTGATTGTCGGGTTTGTGAGTGAGTGAGGGGGCTTCAAAGTATATTACGCATAATTGCTCCTCCTTCAAGCTTCGAATTTTTACCTCTATCTTGTACCCATGTAAAGCTGTAGTTTTATTTGATTTTATTTATTTAATTTTATTACACACACACACACACACACACACACACACACACACACACACACACACACACACACATTTATATATATATATATATATATATATATATATATATATATATATATCATTAAAATTTGCAGTAGCTTCTGCATTCACGAGTTTTTTGCTGACATTCTCGACTTTTCTTATGCTGGCGCGCTGTGTCGTGCTAAGTTCTCTAATGACCTGGCCAAATAGCATTGGTGGAATAGGTAAAGGCATGGGAATTATCTTCTTAATATTTATGCAGATCCCGACTCCTTCCTATCATTTAGCCAAAAGATTGAACGCCCTCCTAACACCCTTCATTCCTAAGGACTACAGCATTGAATCTGCCGCTGACTTCTTGTCCATCCTCAAAGGCGTCGATGCCAAAGGGGATATCGCATCCCTCGATGCGGAGTCTCTCTTCACCCACGTGCCCGTGGATAGGACCATAGACTACATCCTACAGGTAGTCTACCCTGAGGATGGCCCTGCAAAGCTGAAGATCCCCAAAAATCTCCTACGCCAACTGCTGGAGATTTGTACCAAGGAAGCCCCTTTCTATGGTCCCAATAAACAACTCTACAGACAAGTTGATGGTGTGGCTATGGGCTCGCCCCTTGGAGTCCTCTTCGCCAATTTTTTCATGGGGATGGTGGAGAGAGAGGTCTTCAGTACTACCAGAAAGCCTCCCATATACGTTCGTTACGTAGACGATATTTTCGTCCTCGTGAGGGACCGTAGGGAGCTTGAAGACCTGAGGAACAACCTACAGCGGGTCTCCGGCCTAAACTTCACTTCAGAGAACAGCATCAGTAAGCAGCTCCCTTTCCTGGATGTACAAGTTGAAGCCAGTTCTCAAGGTTTTAGGACCGGAGTATATACCAAGCCCACCAACCCAGGACTCTGCCTCAACGGTAACAGTGAATGCCCTCAACGCTACCGGAGGTCCACAATCGACGCCTATGTCAGAAGGGCCCTGACGCACTGTAGCGACTGGGCCCGAACCCACGCAGAGCTCGACAGAGCGACGCAGGTCCTGGTGAACAATGGCTTCTCTAATAGAGAGGTGCAAATCGCCATCAATAAGCACCTTGACAGATGGTATTCAACCCCAGCAGATAAGCTAGTAGGAGAAGCCAGGATAAAAAAATTCTACAAAAACACCATGTCCACCCATTATAGAGCCGACGAGGAAGCCCTTAGAAAAATCATCTACAAAGACGTGAAACCCACCAACGACAACGACAAAATAGATCTGGTTATTTTCTATAAAAACATGAAGACATCCCAACTCCTTATTAAGAACAACCCTTGCCAGAGGACACCGGAACTTCAGCGTAGCCATCTCGTGTATGAATACTCCTGTAGAAAAGGGAACTGTGAAGCCCTCAATGAAACATACATAGGGATGACTACGACGAAGCTCACGAGGCGCCTCACCCTTCACCTCTCCAATGGCGCCATCAAGCGACACCACGAAGATGTACATCAGACCCCACTGACAAGAAAGAATTTGGAGGAGGGCATCACTATTTTACAGACAGAAACAAACCACACACGCCTTCATATCCTAGAAGCTTTATACATAAAAGATAAAAACCCTACCATGAACAGACAGACTCCGGACCCATTCATTATCCCCACATCAAAAGACATCGAGGTCAGCTTACGGCTCACAGCCGCTAGGCCCGAGGGCGGCGCTTCGCGTCCTGCTTCCTGATTGGTCAACCGGATCAGCACTGAAGTGTTTGTGATCTGTGTATTGTGTATTTATAATCATTTCCCACACACTGTACTCATTAGCACTGAAGATGCCTAACTGTTAGGCGAAAGCTCTGCATAAATATTAAGATAATTCCCATGCCTTTACCTATTCCACCAATGCTATTTGGCCAGGTCATTAGAGAACTTAGCACGACACAGCGCGCCAGCATAAGAAAAGTCGAGAATGTCAGCAAAAAACTCGTGAACGCAGAAGCTGCTGCAAATTTTAATGACATTTGCCTAAAAGAGGATCTGCTGCCCAACTATAGCAATATATATATATATATATATATATATATATATATATATGTGTGTGTGTGTGTGTGTGTGTGTGTGTGTGTGTGTATTATTTATTTATCTAATTATTATTGCTATTATTTTGCTGGTCTGTGATTACCCAGTCCTGTCAGCCGCGTCCACAAGAGGAGGCATTCATCTTCGCCAGTCATCCTCACTCGGCTTTTTTTGCCTCGTCCCTCTAAATTTGGGATATGGGAACTCCTCTCTGTGACACCAGTTAAGAGTTTGCTTTATAAAATAATAATAATAATGAGTCTGTAGCCAAATAACAATAATAGTAATGATGATGGTGATGATAATATTGATAGTAAGATGATGATGATGAGGGTAGTGATTGTGATAATATAGATGATCGTCAATAGTGAATGATGTCATGGGAAACACTGTCACTTGCCTGAGGTGCCTATTAACGCTAGATGACTTAATTTTTTGTATATATTTGCGGTCTCCGTCTCCTCTGTATTTTAGGTAGCAATTAAACTCAAGTTAGGCAATTTTTGTGAAGAGATAGCTTTTTATTTTAGAAACTGGAAATGTTTTCAAGTGTCCTGTTAGGCAAACGGGTTAATGGTAGTAAACCGGAAGTGGTGTGACAACTATTCAAAACCAATTTACACACAACACACACACACACACACACACACACACACACACACACACACACACACACACATATATATATATATATATATATATATATATATATATATATATATATATATAAACGCCATGCATACTTTCTCCAGAACTACGCCAAAGATTTTAAGAGATCCTTTAGTGCAATGGAGCCACACTCGCAAACCGAACTATGAACCCAGAACTAGAAGCAGTTGGGGAATGCTTAGCGATATAATTCAGTGTTGAAATGATCCTCAGAAGCTTAAATAACACAAATACATCAATATGTGCTTTGGTTTTAGGTGGCGGAGGCTGTTTACAAGAATTCAGAGTAGCAAATCATCCGGTGGTCACTGGCAACTGTGTAATGAGGTACTGCATTGGTCGGATTGATGCAATTTTTTTTTCCTCTCTCTCTCTCTCTCTCTCTCTCTCTCTCTCTCTCTCTCTCTCTCTCTCTCTCTCTCTCTCTCTCTCTCTCTCTCTCTCTCTCTCTCTCACACACACACACACACACACACACTCACACACACACACACACACACACACACACACACACACACACACACACAACTTCCACTCGCCTTTTCACCATATCTATTCAACATTACTGTTATAATCACGCTCCCCCTTTTTCTCTCTCACTTTCTTTATGTCTATCTGTCCCATGTCTATACATTAAACAACCGGAAACCAGTACACCGAAAAAAGAGTGATAACTAATATGGTAATAACAGTTCGAACGAAATAATTTGTTTCAGGTTACTGATATGTGGAGCAGTGAAGAAAGACGAGTTGATCTACGTTTGTACTTGGGGATGGAGACTTAGTATGCTTCAGCGCTGAGAATAGTACTTGCCTGAAATGAAAAGATAATTACCGAAGGGTACTCTTCACAGGAACGATCTTTTCACTACCATTGCACTTAAGGAAATGTTTTAAATCGACATGCGTGAGCGTACACACACACACACACACACACACACACACACACACACACACACACACACACACACACACACACACACACACACACACACACACACACACACAGTGGTAGCGTTCGCGGCCGCCACTACGGCGTTCCGGGTTCGAATCCCGCCCAGGGCTGAAATAATTTCAGTATCGCTGCGCTGCGAGTCGTTACTCCAACTCGTGAGCGGGGAGTTGGGTGTGTGTGTGCGTGTAAGGTCACAACATTACCCATAGATCAGTCATATATGAGCTCTGAGCTCTCTTCCGGGAAGGAAATAGCTGTCGATCGCGAATCCAACACGTGATCCAAGACCATGGTGAATCTCTCTCTCTCTCTCTCTCTCTCTCTCTCTCACACACACACACACACACACACACACACACACACACAAACACACACACACAGACACACACACACACACACACACACACACACACACACACACACACACACAAGAGGACACGAAAAGAAACCCAAAATGGAGAGTTATAGAAGAGATCTGAAAAAAGAATATTTCTCCACACAGCGTGATAGATGTCTGGAACAAATTGGATGAAAAAATAATATGTGCAAAAACCATACAAGAATTTAAGAACAAACTAGATGCTGAGATATACAAAGACGGATTATCACGAGCAAAGCTCCCTTCCGGTATAATACAACTAGGTAAATAAATATATATATATATATATATATATATATATATATATATATATATATATATATATATATATATGTATATATATATATATATATATATATATATAGAGAGAGAGAGAGAGAGAGAGAGACTTGGAGTGAGAGTGTGGTCTCGATCCCACATCATCTGGGTTTGTCTGCCTCCTGAACTGAATAGAAACTTGAGGCATTAGTAATGCCAGAATGAAATGTGATAACTATTTATTTATTGGTTTATTTGTATTTATTCTTTATTTACTTCTTTGTATTTGTACTTGCATGTAATTGTATTAGTATTATTGTCTTTTATTATTTTATTGCATTTTATTTTTATTTGTGTAATTCATTATTCATTTACATTGTTCATTATTTATTCATTCTATATTATTATTTATTTGTGGAGAAATGAGGGACGGGATAGTAGCAGCCCACGGACCACCAGATAATAGATAAACCAAATTGGATGAAGATAAAATTATTTGTGTATTGACATAAACTCTGCGCTTGCTATTGTCCTCGCCCGGCTTTGCCCCCACGGATAATGGCGGCTTGGAGAGCCCAATTAAGAGCTTAACATGATGGATTTGAGGTATAACGAGAGCGTTGGGAGGGAAGAGAAGATGAATGTGTGTTTGTGCGTGTGTGTGGGGGGGGGGTGGAAAGGTTGTATAACAAGAATGGTTTGAAGAAACTGGAAAACTTTTTCCAGTAACAGCAGAAAAAAGAGGGGCTGGTAGTTCGGTGTTTGAAGAACTTTTGACCCATAACAGCAGAACGATATCGAACGGGTGAGGGGGAGGTCCATAACAAAAATGGTTTGAAACGCCTACCCCCCAAAAAATATATACATATAATAAAATCCCAAAACAACAGAACAATAATGAGGTGGGGGATGAAGGGGTGGTGTGGGTGTCTGTTTCCTTTGGGATAAAAAAGTCAGCTGACGGCACCAAGGACAAGTGTCCTTTGCGGGTCACTGTCATTGAAAGGTTTGTCAGGATCAAGGTACGTGACGTAGGCAAGAAGAAATACATGGAGGACGGTAGTCGTCGCCGTCGTCGTCGTCTTCGTTACTGGGATGACGAGGAATGAGTGAAATTGGATCTAGTGATGATGAAGCAATTTCTTGCAAAATCAAGACCAAGACTTGGTTGCGCTGGACTTTTTTTTATTTCTTGTTTTATTTAATTTTGAGTCAAAGAAGTAGGTGACACCATTAGGATAGTGTACCAAGGAATGAAAGGAAGAATTCTCGCTGATGTTGTTGCATGTTTCATTAATATCACGCGCGTGCGCGCAGACACACACACACACACATACACACACACACACACACACACACACA
Source organism: Oratosquilla oratoria (assembly GCF_046742065.1). Classification (NCBI taxonomy): domain Eukaryota; kingdom Metazoa; phylum Arthropoda; class Malacostraca; order Stomatopoda; family Squillidae; genus Oratosquilla; species Oratosquilla oratoria. Next base: position 80,827,563 of record NC_134785.1, read on the forward strand.
CACATATATATATATATATATATATATATATATATATATATATATATATATATATACACAGACACACACACACACACACACACACACACACACACACACACACACACACACACACACACACACACACACACACACACACATTCGGGTTTGTAGTTGTTTGCGTGCGCATGCGCGACTACGAGGGACAAAAAATAGTCCCGCCCCGCTAATGTACGTCAATTAGGAGCAGCGCCTTGTGGGGACTAAGATTTCAAATATAACAGAACCGTTTTATCTCTTCGCTGGCCATTTTCAGTCGTGTGGTTGCGGGCGGCTTGTGATGAGCCCAACTTGTAATATTAGACGATGAGGCCCATATTTTTTTTCTTTTTTAACTTTTTCATAAGTGCGTGTGTACGTTTGTGTGTGTGTGTGTACACGTGTGTGTGTGTGTGTCAAGTGTGTGTGTGTGTGTAAGTACACATTCCGTGCGCGAGAAGGAAGCAGTAATAAAATTTTTGGTCTTGACACTTTTGGATCTATATTGACTTGATCGTGACGCTGAGATTGAGTCTGATTAATTATATTGGTCTGCAATTAAAACTTGACCGTGTCTTCCTCCTCCATACTACTCCTCCTCCTCCTCCTCCTTCTCCTCAGCAAAAAGATGAAAAACAAAGATTCCTGATTTGTCGGAGAGATATTTGTGGTCGGGATCAGAATTTGTAGAAATACCAGGGGTGTAAGTGTGTATGCTAGTGTATTCATATATTCTTGTAACGTGGTGTAGGTGTGTATTTGTGTGTATTCATATATAGAAACTTATAGTTTGTTGTAGGTGTGGGTATGCGTGTCCATGTGTGTTTGTGTATTTGTATTATGTTTATGGCCGTTTCAGGTCCTTACCTGAGCAGTGCACAATAATACAACATCATGAGCATAATCATAAACATAACATAAACATTCCTGGAAGCGCGTCCGTAAATTGACGCGTGCGGGAGGAGGGGGGGTGCCTCGAACGCGTCTCCCCCCCCTCCCCCGAGATTGGGGGGGGGTGGGGGAGGTCATTCCTCGATTAAATGACGCCATGAGCCTCATTAGTCAAAGAAGGAGTAACTTGAACGGCCGCCAGTTTTTGTCCCGTTCCCTGCCGAACCGAGTCTGCCGGCGGACGAGCTTCTTTGCCGGCTTCCCTCCTCTTCCTCTTCCCCCCCTTTCCCTCCTCCTCCTCTTTCTCCTCCCATCCTACTCGTCCTCCTTGCCATCCTTCCCATCCTCCTCTACCTCGTCCTCTTCTCCCTCCTCGTCCTCCTCCTCCCCTCCCCTTCCTCCTGTCCTTCTTCCTACTCTTCCTCCTACCCAATCTTCCCCCTACCCTTCTTCCTATTCTTCTTCCTCCTCTTCTTCCTCCTCACCCTCCTCTTCCTCCCACCCCATCTCCTCCTCGCTCCCTCCGGACCTGACACAAACCCTTGAGATTGCCGGACAGAGCGGGCCGTCCGGGCGCCGAGACAGCCCCCCCCCCCACCTCTCTCTCTCTCTCTCTCTCTCTCTCTCTCTCTCTCTCTCTCTCTCTCTCTCTCTCTCTCTCTCTCTCTCTCGTGAGAGCTTGGAAATGGAGGTCTTCATCTGGAGGAGAGAGGAAAAGAGTGGAGAGGAAAAGAGAGGAAAGAGACGGAAAGGGAGAGGAGGGGAAGAGGAGAGAGAGCAGGGAAAGGGAAGCGTTTTTGGGGAATAGGAGGAAGTGAGAGGAGACTGAAAAAAAGAGGAGGGGGGAGTGAACGAGAGATTGGGGGAGAGGGGGAGGGAGGGAAGGAGAGATGGGAGAGGTATATTGAGACAAAAAGAAAGGGAAACGAGGTGTAATGAGAGGGGAAAATGAGGGGAGATTAGGAGTGAGTAGGAGTGGAGACATTGGGGAGAAGGTGGGACAAGGGGAAGAGGGGAGAGTGATGAGTTGGGTCGGGGCGGGGCGGGGCACGGCACGTTGGCGGGGCTCCCAGACTGAGAGAACAAGGAGGAACTGAGGGTTGCCCTAGAGGAGGGTAGAGAGAGAGAGAGAGGGAGGGCGGGGGAGGGGGGATGGCATAATGAAGGGGAAGAGAAGGGAGACGGAGAAGTGGAATGGGAGGTGGAGAGCGAGAGAGGGGGGGTTGGCATAATGAAGGGGAAGAGAAGGGAGACGGGGAAGTGGAAGGGGAGGAGAAGACAGAGAGAGGGGGGGGGTTGGCATAATGAAGGGGAATAGAAGGGAGACGGGGAAGTGGAAGGGGAGGAGAAGAGAGAGAGTGAGAGGGATGACATAAAAAAGGGAAGAGAAGGCAGGGGGGAAGTGGAAGGGGAAGAGGAGAGGAAGGATGGCATAATGAAAGGGAAGAGAAGGGAGACGGGGAAGTGGAAATTGAAGAGAAAGAGAAGAGAGAGAGGGGGAATAATGACACAGTGAAAGGGAAGATAAGGGAGACGGGGAAGTGGAAGGGGAGGAGAGAGGGAGAGAGAGAAAAATAATAAAAATTAAGCAAGTGATTATGATGATGTTATTTTTATTACCATTATTAACATTAGTGGTGTTATTGTTGTAGTTATCGTTATTATGTGGAGTGAGCACAGAGCACTTGTGTAGCGAAAATATTGGTACCATCTCCATCTACTTTCACACACAACTGTAATAATACAGAAAAATAATAAAAATATATTAATTGATAAATGAACTCTGAAAACATGAGTAGATGAAGAAAAGAGTATCAATGGAGTACAGAGAGGAATAGGAGTCTTATGTTGGGGAGAGGGGGGAGGGAGGGAGTGGGAGTGAAGATTGGGTGGGAGTTGGGGTTGGATAGGTTGGAGTTCGGGCCACTTGACAGAAATATGAAAAGTAGGCAGCCGGCGGCGGCGGCGGCTCGATGGCGTCGAGGACCGTCCCTCCTCCTCTTCCTCCTCCTCCTCCTCCTCCTCCTCCTCCTCCTCCTCCTCCTCCTCCTCTTCTTCTTCTTCCTCTTCCTCCTTCTCCTCTTCCTCCTCCATTTCCTTCTCTCCTCCATTTCCTTCTCTCCTCTTTCTCCTCTTTTTCTATTATTTCTCCTTTCTCCACCTCTTCCTCCTCCTCCTCTTTCTCCGCCTCCTCCTCCTCTGTCTCCACCTCCTCCCCTTCTCTTTCTCCTCTTCCTTTTTCTCCTGCTTCTCCTCCTCCTCCCTTTTCCTTTTCCACCTCGTCGTCGTGCTTCTCCTCCTCGCCCTTCCTTTTCCTCCTCGTCGTCCTCTTCCTTTTCCTCCTCTTCCTTCTCTTCTTCCTCCTCTCCTCCTCTCCCTCCTCGTCATCATCCACTTCCTCTTCCTTTTTTTTCTCCCTTTCCTTTTTCTCCTTTTCGTTCTTTCATACTTCCCTCTTCCTCCAACCCTCATTCCCCTTCACCTTTTTTCTCCTCTTCTCTTCGTCCTCCTTCTCTTCCTTTTCTTCTTCTTCATTTTCCTCCTCTTTCTCCTCTCCTCTGTCGTCCTGTTCCTCCTATTCCCTTTTTTTTTTCCTTTTTCTCCCCTCTTTTTCTACCCATCCTCCTCCTCCTCCTCCTCCTCCTGCTCCTCCTCCTTATGGACTGCTTTCAGCTCAGTACGGTTAGGAATCTAGGAGCATCAGTTGTCCTCAGAATTTCACAGACAATGGAACGAATCTCGCCCTGGAAAATCGAATTATCACCTTAATTGCTATCATATACCAATGAGAGAGGGAGAGAGAAAAATAGGCAATTATGTTTTCGTTAGTGAATTTACTCCCATGGCGCGCGCACATTCATCATTTCCTTATCGCTTCTGGGCCTGCCGGCCGGCACACAGCCACCCAGCCACCCAACCACGGCACGCAGCCACCCGCCCTGTGGCATGTGAGTCCCTAGAAGGAGACTGGACCCAGTGGCCCAGAAACTGTGTGTGTGTGCGTGCGCGCGTGTTTGTATGTGTGTGTGTGTGTGTGCACGCGTGCGTGCGATTGTATGTGTGTGTGCGTGCGATTGTACGTGTGTATGTGTGTGTTTATGTACGAGGGGATGCTGAAAATTTCCTGGTTTTGGGTAAAAGAAAATACAGGAAGATCAGTTAATTGTGATTTTATTTAATATATTCCCCTCTCAGATTCACACACTTATTACAACGGTCCTTCAGTTTTTCAAAGCCCTGAAAAAAGAACTGCAACCAGGCCTCTGTAGCAACGATCACTTCCGAATCAGAGTGAAATTTCGTTCCCTTGAGATGGTTCTTCAGTTATGGAAAGAGATCATAGTCGGAGGGGGCCAGGTCTGGGGAGTAAGGCGGGTGGTCTGCCAATTCGAAGCCAAAGTCACGTATTTTCCATAGAGTTTCATGTGCTGTGTGTGCTGGTGCATTGTCCTGCAAAAAGAGGACACCACGGCTCAGCTTTCCATGGCGTTTCTGCTTCAAAGCTTCACGCAATTCGTCCAACATAGACATGTAGTATTCTGCGTTGATGGTGCGACCCTTTGGCAGGTATTTTATGAGGAGTACTCCATCTTTGTCCCAGAACACTGAAGCCAGTACCTTTCCAGCTGACTTCTGGGTCCGAAACTTCTTGGGACGCGGTGAACCGCTGTGTCGCCACTCCATTGATTGCTGCTTGGTCAGGGGATCATAGTGATGAAGCCATAAAATCAGCCATCCCCGCAGCAAACCGGTCCAAAATCGCCTTTGATGTTGTCACTCTGATGCGTTTCTGATCTGCGTTCAGTCATTTCGGCACCCATTTTGCGGGAACCTTTCTCATGTCCAGAATGGTGTGGATGATGTGGCCAACTCTTTCGCGGGAAATCCCTCGAGTCTCAGCTATGACTTTAGCTGAAATCCGGCGGTCCTCGAGAATTATGATGTGCACAGCGTCGCCTTTCTCCTCTGTGGCTGCGGAAGTTGGCCGCCCTTACCGAGGTTCATCTCTGACCTCGAATTGACCAGTCCGAAACCTTGACACCCACATTTTCACTATAGAGTATGATGGGCAGTCATCCTTCTAGACATCCTTCATCTCGCCATGGATTTCCGCCGCCCCTTTGCCTTGCAAAAAGAGGAACTTCATGACCGCCCGTGCTTCAATTTTACCAAAATCCACTGTAGGCGCTGCCATTATGCGTTGAACCTGCAAAAAGGAAAATGATATATTGTATACCATCATGATTTTTTTTTTTGCCTATCTTCTAAATAGTTGCCCTACCTCCCCTGTAAAAGTAACAGCTTTACCCTTTCACGATACCCCTAAAGCCAGGAACTTTTCAGCACCCCCTCGTATGTGTGTGTGTGTGTATGTGTATGTGTCACGCATCAGGTATTGTCTGGAATCGCATTGCAGTGGTTTGACAGTGGGCGTGGGGGCAGGAAAGGTGTGGGCGGTAGACTGTGTGGGAGGAGAGGTATGGGCAGGCGGGGCGTGGGCGTTGTGGGTGGAAAGTGCGAGAGAGTCATTGTCAAGAGACAGGCAGGTTTCGAGTAAACTGACGTGGAGGTGGTTTGCTGTTGTAGACCTCCTCCTCCTTCTCCTCCTCTTTCCTCTTCTTCTCCAGCTCCTCCCTCTCTTCTTCCCCCCTCCACCTCTTCCTCCTCCTCTTTCCCCTTCCTCCTCTTCCTCATCTTCCATCTTCATTTCCTTTTCCTCTTTTTCTTCTTGTTTTTTCCCTTTTCCTCTATTTTTCCCCTTCATTTCCTTTTCCATTTTTTTCTTCTCTCCCTAATACTCGTTAAACCAGTCCTCCGTAGGCCCCGTGAAAACTCATGGACTTCTTTTGGTGTGGAATGCGCCCCTTGGCTGACTGGCCGGCCGGCCCTGCCCTGCCCAAGGTCTTCCACATCTTTCCTTCGTGTCCTTCGTCGCAGCAGCTGGACGTCGTCCTCTTCTTCGCCGCCCTCGTCCCCGTCCTCGTCGTCGTCGTCCTCTTCGCCCCCTTCGTCCTCGTCCTCGTGACTCACCCCTCCACGCCCTATGAAGTTGACAACACAAGTCACTGTAACTGCCAAAACAGTGCAACACCTGCGTCCTTCTTGCTTACGCTTAAGGTCACAGCGACCTGCATGCTCATTGGAGGCTCATTGGCTCTCATGTGTAAGGTCACATTGACCTGCATACGTCCTGTTCAGTCCTGGAGGCTCGTTGGTCCTCATGTGTAAGGTCAGCGACTTGCATGCGTCCTGCTCTGACCTGGAGGCTCTTTGGTCCTCATGTGTAAGGTCACAGTGACCTGCATGCGTCCTGCTCTGACCTGGAGGCTTTTTGGTCCTCATCTGTAAGGTCACAGGAATCTACATCGATCCTGCTTTGACTTGTAAACCAATTGCCCTACATAGGTTTAAAGTCAAATGCATGTTGACCCTGCTTTGACCTGCAAATGGCCCACACGTTGTTTAGTGTCGAAGCACTACTGACCCATTGTTTGACCCTTCTTTAGCCTCTGATTGCCAAATTTGACCCTCGTGTCTCCGACATCCTCTCCCGGAATAATTCATATTTTCTGGTGGTTGCTAGCTTGAATAAACTATACAAAGGGAGTGAGGATGTCGAAGAAGTGGTAATGGGAGGATTTCCGACACCAGAGGCTCCTCCAAAGCTGAATAAAATTGTTCGGCTACAGCCAGAAAGAAATCTGTAAATGCAACCCAAAATGACCCAATGACCTAAAAGCTGTTGACCTTCTTAGATCGGGGACCTGTCTTGCTGTATTATTTCAAGGGACTCTAATGGTACCCCTAAGGACCAGCCTCACGGAGCATTCTTATAGGAATAGAAACCAGTCTCTACTGTAAGATCAAATTTGATTTTTATTATTCCTCCTTTCTGCTGCCTTCTTTAAATCTCCCTCCTTTATTACCTCTGCGCTGGTTATTCCTGACGTAATCAAAATAAGATAATATTAGATCAATAAAAACTCACCCGTACATGAAGGAAAACGTGGAATCGGTAAAAGAGAGGAAGTGGTCTTGGGGAGGCAAGTTCGCACGAATAAATTATGATGGGCGTGTCGTGGCAGTGGTTGGCCTGGAATTGTGTTAGAAAGGCCTTTGCTCAGCACTGGACTTGGAATGGACGATTGATTGATTGAAAACAAAAGAAGTCCTGTCAGGGATCGTCCTGGGAATCGCAGGGAGTGAGTGCCTCAAGGGTGACCACTAGGAACGCGGCTGCGGCGCCAGACCATGTCGAGTGACTACTTTGTTCAGAGCAGCTTTGTCGCCAGCGTCATCGGAGACCGGTTTCGACACGAGGAACCTACTCGGCGACAGGGCGATTTTTGCAGTATTTTAGAATATATTTTTGTTTATTTATTTATTTATTTCATTGTTTATTTTTGGAGGTACCTGGAGGGAAAGCATGACGAAATATTGTGGGTTGAAGGAATTGGTGGCACTTGTTCCATAAATCTAGTCATGTATAACCCAGTTATTGCAGTTCATACTCTTGCAGTGGTAGTTAGTATTAACCTTATAGTCATGTTTAGAAATTGGTACATATTTATTAATTAGATAATTAAATTTTTGAGTAACTTAGGTATTGGTGGTAAAGATAGTCATGATAATAGAAGTAATACTAGCTTTGGTAGAAATGAATTATACTTTTGTTGATTGTAAACCCTATCCGAGAGTTGACACCTTGACGTGGTGGAGATTGAGTTGAAGACTTGAATTTGCTTTGCTCAGTCGTTTGTGTGCGGGATCTGTTGACCGTGGTCGAGAACTTAGGAGCTGACTGATGCTAACCTTTGGAACAGGTGTTCACGCAGTTGTTTTGTGTGTGTGTGTTTGACCTATGGATTGTTGGAGCGGTCGGTTACAGGCGTCTCCAGAGGGACACTTGTCACCAACAGAGTCAGACTGTCCGTCAGGACGGCGGTTTCTCCCGGGGGCCTGGGGGAGGGACCTGGGTAAGCCCCCCTGCCTGCCTGCGGCGGGGTAGCCGAAGTGGGTGTGGATAATGACGTCATCTCCCGAAGGTGATTGCGGGAGGCCAGGTTTTGCTTCACATGCCCGCATGGACGCTTACGTTTACATCCACACGTGCAATGTAATGCCCAGCAACGCAACAGGTTGTATGTGTACCCATGTTTGGTGTACATGTTTTGGTGGAAGGCTGTGGAATTTGCTCACACACACACACACACACACACACACACACACACACATATATTATATATATATATATATATATATATGTATATATATATATATATATATATATATATGTATGTGTGTGTGTGAGTGATTCACCATGGTCTTGGATCACGTGTTGGACTCGTGATGGACAGCTATTTCCCTCCCGGAAGAAAGCTCAAAGCTGATATATGACCGGTCTATGGGTAATGAGGTGACCTTACACGCACACATATCCCACACCCCAAACTCCCCGCCCAAGACGGAGTAACAACCCGCAGCGCAGCGATACTGAAATTATTTCAGCCGTGGGCGGGATTCGGAACCGGACCGCCACGAGTTGTGTGAGTGTTTATGTTTGTGTGTGTGTGCGCGCGCGCACACACAGGCTGGAATTATGACGTACACGTGCATCTTCACCTAATATGGACATGTACTAACTCTCTCTCTCTCTCTCTCTCTCTCTCTCTCTCTCTCTCTCTCTCTCTCACACACACACACACACACACACACACACACACACTCGGTGGCGCAGTTGGTAGAACGATGAACTACTAGCATGGTGGTGCGCGTAGTGCTTGGTTCGAATCCTGCCCAGGGCCGAAATTAATTTCGGTACAGCTGCGCTTCGGGTCGTTACTCTGACTCTCGTGGGCGGGGAGTTGGGGGTGTGTGTGTGTGAAAGGTCATAGCATTACCCATAGATCGGACCTACGAGCTCTGAGCTCTCTTCCAGGAGGGAAATAGCTGTCGATCACGAGTCGAACACGTGATCCAAAAGACCAAGTGAATACACACACACACACACACGCACACACAGTCGATCATCGTCAGCTGAATAAAATCAGTTGTCATTATTTCATGAAGTGGATGATTATTGACAAATAGATTTGGATTTAGCCCAAGATTTAGTCCTTAAAAGGATGGAATCGTCAGGTGGTTGCTAACCAGCTGGGTGATGTAAAAAAGGGGACCAGCTGTCTTGGACGGGTTCAAGAATTAAGATGCGCATCGTCCAGGAAAAGAAAAAAAGAAGTAAACGAACCAAGTCAGAATGCTGCGGACGTTTTCATTTCTTAACGTTGAAATGACCAACTTTGAGTAGTTGTTAGGTGGAGTTGCCAGATGTCATCAGAAAGGAACGACAGTGAGGGAAAATCTTTTATTTATTTATTCATTATTTTCACGAAGACTGTTTCACGTGTAGTGGAGAAAATGAGCACGCCCGTGTCTGTGTGTGTGTGTGTGTGTCACGTCACGCCCATTCCCTCGTCACGTGATCTTGACGTCATGCATTTCTCAGTCCCGCCGCCGCCAGCCTGGTGACATGCTCTCAGGTGGGTTAAAAGGCGGGAAGGGAAGGGAAGGGACCCGGGTAATCGAAGAGGAGGAGGAATCCTTGTTGGAAATAGTAAAAAAGGGGAAATGGCGCCGGGCGGGGGGGACCATGTCAGACGGATGGTCAAGATGACAGACAGGGCGTGCTGCCTCCTAGACGCCGCCGAGAAATGGAGCAGCGGCCAACTTGGGAGGCGACGTCGTCAAGTCGAACCTGGATTGGCGTTGGTTGGCGTTCATGCATCATCATGACACGTATCCCCTGCTGTGTGTGTGTGTGTGTGTGTGTGTGTGTGTGCGCGCGCGCGCGTGCACGCCTGCCTCCCTCTCTTCTCTCTCTCTCTCTCTCTCTCTCTCTCTCTCTCTCTCTCTCTCTCTCTCTCTCTCTCTCTCTTCTCTATCTCTCTCTCTCTGCTCTATCTCTCTGATGGGTTTTCCCTAGCCCGGGACTTCCCTGGACCCTTTTCCTCTCCTCTGGCCAGCAGTGCCGGTGTACTTCCGCCTTCTCCTCTTCTTCTTCCTGCTGCTGCTGCTGCTGCTCCTCCTCCACTTCCTCCTCCTTGTCCTCGTCCGTCTCCACTTCCCCCACTTCGGCCTCTCCCTCATTGTCCCCTGCGTGAGGAGTCCCCTCCTTAGATTTTATGCATCCATTGTTTCAGGAACTTCAGTGACACCCCAACGTACCAGAGCCACGCAACACATATTTACTTTATTAATTAATTTATTTTATTTTATTTTATATTTGTTTTATTTTTGATTGGAGAATGATCTCCAATCAAAATGGAACATGAAGGACTCTGAAATTTCTCTTCTGACTCCAGTTCCTCGATGCGACATTGTAGTCGAGGAGAGGAGAGAAGCGCCGCTTGCTGTTAATTATTATGGGCGACGAAATGCAATCCTCCCCTTCGTCGTCCTGTTTTCGTCAACAAGATCTCGTCTTTCGCAGCTTCTTGTAGTCTTCAAACCTCCCCGTCCCCACTTCCCCCCTTTTCCTCCCTTCCCTCCCCCGTCCTTTCTCCCCCTTCCCCTCTACCTCCTTCCCCTCTACCTCCTTCCCCTCTCCCGTCCCTCCTTCCTCGTCTCCCCTCCCCGTTCATCCTTACCCTTCCCCTTCCCCTACCCCCTTCCCCTCCCCCGTCACTCCTTCCTCTCACCCTCACCCTTCCTCCCTCCCCCTCTCCCTCGTCCTTCGCCCACTCCTTCATCGTCTCTCCATTCGTAGCCTTTCCTCTGAGTGCGAGAGGGACTTGGGAGTTCTGGTGAGTACGGACCTTAAAACCAAGAAGCAGTGCATTAGCGCCACAAATAAAGCAAACAGAGCATTAGGTTTCATTGCTAGGACGGTAACGAATAGAAGTGCAGAGGTAATTATTCAACTCTATCTAGCGATAGTTAGACCTATCCTCGACTATGCGGTACAGTTTTGGTCTCCGTCCTACAGATTGGACATAAATTCACTAGAATCAGTACAGAGAAGAATGACCAAAATGATACATGGACTCGGAAATTTGCCTTACGAAGAGAGGCTAGGCACCTAAACTTACACTCTCTGGAAAGACGCAGAGTGCGGGGTGATCTAATAGAAGTGTTCAAGTGGATCAAAGGCTAACAAGGGTGAAGCAAACAAGGTCATCATAATAAAACAACAGGGCAGGACTCGCAGTAATGGGTATAAACTGGACAAATTTAGATTTAAGAAGGAAATAGGCAAGAATTGGTTTACTAATAGGGTGGTCGATGAATGGAATAAACTTAGTAACCATGTAGTAAGCGCTGAAACTATCAGTTTTAAAAAACGATTAGACAACTTTATGGATGGGGACGACAGGTGGTGATGGATTTGGAGCTGCCTAGTGTAGGCCTTATGGTCTCTTGCAGTCTCCTTTATTCTTATATTCTTATGTTCTCACCTCCATTCCCTTGGGGGTGTGGGGGGGGGAGAAAGAAAAAGAAAAAAGCGCTCTACTTGTTTCTCACGCCTCCACCTCGCATTTCTTTCCCCACACTCAGTTGGCCTCGAGATTGTTTGAGGAAATTGTTGTTTATTTTTTTAAGAACAAATGATAACCGGTTTGTATTTTTCCCGAAAGTGATGTGCAAGGCAGTAGGTAGGAGGTAGCTTGTAACATCTCCAGTGTATCGTACATTTCCACGGTGATTAACGCCCCTTTATGTCAATTTATTTTGTATTATTTTTTTTTATTATTTTTTAGGGGGGGAGAGGGATGCCGCCAGATGATTTTATTCAGGGAGGGAGAGACATTAAAGTGGAGAGGCTATTCGTCAACAGCAGCAGCAACAACAACAACAACAATAGTAGCAGCAGCAGCATCTCTGGAGTCGCCATATTGCCAAGTTCCCCCCAACACCTGTGGGGGTGGGGGGAGCGATTGCCGGAACTCTCACATCACACCAAAGGTGGACTCGCTCGTGCGTGCGCGCGCGCTCGACCGCCCTCGAAGAACAGCTGTTCGTAGGCTTACTCCTCCTCCTCCTCCTCCTCCTCCTCCTCCTCCTCCCCCCCATTTCCCCCTCCTCCATTTCCCCCCCCCCTCCTCTGCCTCCTCCTTTGGATTCACTTTTCATTTTAGATGCAAAGCCGGTTAATAAGGCAAAAATAAAATGGTATTTCCTTCTTGAGCTACTTCGTCGCCGTGGTCGTTCTAGTCATCCTTCCTCTCCCTCCTCCTCCTCCCCATTCTTCTCCTCCTCCTAGTTGTTCTCTAATTCCTTATCTTATTCCTCCTCTTCTTCCATCTTTCCCCCTCCCCTTCTCCTCTTTCCTTCCTCTTCTTCCTTCTCATTGTCCTCCGCCATCCCTTTCTCTTCTTCCTTCATATCCTCCAGCTCTTCCTCCTCTTTCATCACCTCCCCTTTCCTCTTCTCGCTCCTCACCCCTTGCCCCTAGTTCCTCTTCCCCCTCCTCTTCCTCGTCTTTTTCCTTCTCATCCTCATCCTCTTTGTTTTTCTTTTCCTCCTTTCCCCCTCCTCTTCCTCGTCTTCTCCCTCTTCTTCCTCATCTTCCTTTTCCTCCATTCCTTCCCTCCTCCTCCCCTACCTCCTCCTTATCCTCCCCCACTTCCTCCTCCTCCCTCCTACACCGGCTCGGATGTGGCAGCCCATCAAGTGTTGGAAGGGGGTAAGTGTGTGTATGTGTGTGTGTGTGGGGGGGGGTTGCAGCAACCCCCCCCCCCCGCGCGGCAAGTGCTCTACAGATAAACATTTGCTTGCTCGGTGGACAAGTGTACTGGGGTAGGAAGTGGTGGTGGTGGTGGTTGTGGTGGAAGAGAAGAGGGAAGAGGAAAAGAGAGAGTCTAAATAAGGATATGGAGGAGTAGGAGAGATGACGGGGAGTGGGAGTAGGAGGAAGAAGGAGGAGGAAGAGGAAGAAGACGGGGAGGAGGAAAAATAATTCTTAAAAAAGAGCGTTCTTTTGACAACAGGAAAGGATGTAATACAGAACCCCCCCCCCTCCCCCTTGCTAACCTTGGCCTCGTGACGGAAGAAGATTGTCTTAAGGGTGAATGTGGGAGGATGGGTGGGGGTTACCTGAAGCAGAGCTCTCAATTAAGGTGGGGGGTGTAAGCACCCCCCTCCCCCTTGTTACCTGAAGGAGTACTACTGTCAACTGAATAAAACTGTTTGGCATTACCCAGGTTGCAGCAGGCACCCCTTAATGTGAGAGTGGGAGGGGACGTTGGTGATCCACTGCAGGATCACCGGTCTATCCCCAGAGGGATCATACAGCCTCAGAGAGAGGCATGGCCCTCCTTCTCACTACCGAGAGGTTACCCTTCCACTGAAAAGAGTCGCCTGGGGAATAGACAAACGACATTATTATTATTATTATTATTATTGTTGTTATTATTATTATTATTATTGTTATTATTATTATTATTATTATTATTATTATTATTATTATTATATTTCTTGTGAAGTTGGTAGTTAGGCGGTACACTAGATCAGTTTTATTTTAGCTAACGTTAACTGGTTTCACTCGACTCGGGCTTCAGACACTAAACCCCATGGCTTTCGTTTAGACGTTTAAGCCTCTCGTAGACGGTCAGCTGTGGAACACTAGATCCGTCTTGAATGTTGACGGGTTGATCAAGATCTTAGGGGTAGGATTGGGAAGCCCTTCACATGAATAAAATCGCCTGACGGCAGGCAAGGCCTTGGTCGCTTTGTAAGAGGCGATGAAGATCCCTGAAGCTCGACACTTTCTCGCAGAAAAGTCTTTGATGCCTCGAAAGCAGCATGGTTTCAAATTATAAGCATGAATGCACATGCTGGACGGCTCGTATAAGGAAGCACCCATAGATAGATTTATTGTACGTACATGAATTCATGTATATACATACTTTGCATGCATACTTACATACTTTACATGCATACATACTGCACATATTATTTTAAATTCTATGGAGACACACACACATATGCTGGATGGCACGTAAAATGAAGCAGCCATAGATATAATGTTATACGTACATTCATACATGTACATACAAACTTTACATACATACGTATATATAAATACATACATATTCGTAAGAGTATGAACATACACACGCACGCGCAAATACGTACTGTACATATATATATTGTAGCATTTCACGGACTGTGGTGTCCATGTCAATCGATAGTCGTTGGGATATTTTATGTGAGAATTTGTTTCCACTTTGGTTCGATTCGCTCTCCTCAAAAGGACGAAGGAAGATAAAGGGAGAGAGATTGAGAGACTGAAAATAGCTTCTCCCAACAGGTTTCAGGTGTTAATATTTCAGAAAGGTCAGGTGGATGTGGGATGAACTTCAGAGAGAGAGATGAAGTGCAATAAAGTGCTAGAGTTTCACTCCTGTGCGGTTCTTCCGCGCGCACACACACACACACACACAGAAAAACGTATATTAATCGAGTATTTAAACGTTCTTAGCGTCTAGAGGGAAAACATAGCCCATTAACGGTAGCCTGAATAAACACAATGAATGGATTATAAGAAGTCGGGGGATTAAACAAGATTTAATCTCCTAACGTATGTATAGGGTTACCTAATCTGAATGTAGACTTTAAATGGTTGGAGCTGTATTGGTAGTTAACCACAGGGGATATTGTTGCTGTTGTTATTATGTAAATGAGATAAAATGGAACATTACATTACTTCTTGTTGGCGTTTGAATTTGGTTTAGATGTTTGGAACGTGTTACCGGCGATTATCTCTGCTGAAAGGTGGTTGCGATTGGCCTAGTTTGGGGGGATTCCACGTCTTGGTTCGTCCGGTTGGTATTCACTTCGAGAATACTTTCGTCGATGTCATCAGTTCCCCTTGAGTTCCTCCAGGTGAGTCAAAGGAGGCACAAGTCTCTAGGATTTGAAGAGAATATTTTCATTGTGGACAAAAACAGGGCGAACATTGGGCCGTTTTGATCCTTTCGCTGCGGTGGTTGTGTTTATCGGATGAGTAGAATCGGCTGCCGGCAGGTAGAACAAAATTATTTTATGGAGGAAAGCGTAGATCAAAAAGTTGTTCGGGTAGGAGTATACTGTTCAGCTGATTGTTATCTCCTGTTGTTAGCCAGAACAAAATAGATATGAAGATTTCAAGACGGTGCGTCGTCTCCTCTATATCCTGTCGCTGCATAGCGGGCGGTTGTGGTTCCTCTCCTGACAGAAATCACCTGGCGGCTGGCAGAACATATATATCGTAAATAGCATTTCAAGAGTTTAATAGGGCATAGAATAAGGCATACGGTTTGTAGTGAGAACTGTGCATAGTCTGACCGCCTCAGGGTGTTTGGGTAAACGGTTATGTTCCAGAACCTTTGTTGGTCGTGGTCCCACTGATATTCTGATCATTACTAATATATATATATATATATATATATATATATATATATATATATATATATATATATATATATATATGTGTGTGTGTGTGTGTGTATACATTTTTAAGCTAATGTGGGCCTTTGTTGATTATATTCTGGTTGGTATCTGACGATCCTTGAGGCGTGCCCTTAGGAAGACAAATTATAACAAGTTCTTGTCTTGTAAAAGGGATTGGTTATTGCACTAGTAATTGATATTCAAACAGGCCCCGCCCACCATTCACGCCGTGGTGGCCTCTGATTGGCTGGGCCTAGGTGAGCCTTGCCGCTGATTGGCCAGGCCGCGGTGCGTGGCGCCACTCGGCCAGTGTGTTGAGTAATAAGGCGGAACGTTGAATATTTTGTATGCGATGGTTGTAGGGTAGAGGAAGGCTTGTGATATGTAAAGGCTTCGTGGTCTTCTTCCACTTCCTCCTATTCCTCCTCTTCCAAATCCTTTTCTCCAACGTCTCGTCTTTCTCCTCTTCCTCCTTTTTCTTCCTTTCCTTCCTCTCCTCCACATCCTCCTACTCCTGCTCTTCCTTTTCGTCCTAGTCCTTTTTCTCCAACGTCTCATCTGTCTCCTCTTCCTCCTCCTACTACTTCTCCTTTCCTCCTACTCTTCCTCTTCCTCCTAGTTCTTTTTGTCCTGTCTTATCTTTTTCCCCTTTTTCATTTTTCCTCTCCTCTCCTCCTCATTCCCTTCCCCCTTCTCTTCCTTCTCCTCCCTTTACTTCCCCTCCTTTTCCTTCCCGTAATCATCCTCTCCTCCTTTTCCTCCCTTCCTCCTCCTCCATCTCTAACTTCTGTTCCTCCCCCTCCACCTCCAACTCCTGCTGCTGCTTCTCCTCAAACTCCTTCTCCTCCTCATGATGTTCATCATTCTCTTCTTTTTTCCTTTCCTCCTCTTCCTTCCCCCTCCTTATTCTAACCCCCGTCCTCTTTGTGTTATTTTTCATGATTCATTTTAATTTCCATTAGCCTGCTGGCGCCTCGTAAATTATAAAAAAAAAAAAAAAAAAAATTGTAGTTTATAGCCATGCACGGGGTTGACATAATTGTGTCCATGCAGAACTCTCTATCTACACACACACACACACACACACACACATATATATATATATGTATATATATATATATATATATATATATATATATATACATATGCATTTATCAACCACAATTCACTTTAATTCTAAGCCATCAACTTCGAGAAACTCGAGGAGGCATAAATGCAGAAATTGAAACGTGGTACAGCCAAGGACTCGAACCTGCGCTAGCATGTGACAAATGATAGTGACTTAATCGATTGCGCCATCAAGAGAGATATAAGTTGAGCGCAAATTTTCTTATTCGTATGCTCAAGTTAAACGAACACGAAATTTTGCATTCAACCCATCTCCACTATGATAGTACAATTGGTAAGTATACAACGCGGGAAAGTATTTGTACAACACTGAATGGGTCCCAGTGAACAGATTTACATCACTTGTCACGTGCTAGCGCCGATTCGAGTCCTTGGCTGTATCACGTTTCAATCTCTGCATGTATGCCTCTTCAAGTTTCTCGAGGTTGATGGCTTAGAATTAAAGTGAATTGTGGTTGATAAATGTAAATCTGTTCACTGGGACCCATTCAGCGTTGTACATTATATTGTCATGGGCTTGCTAGGTTTGGCTTGAGTTGATGGAAAGTAAACTAATTTTGAGTCTAGGGGTAAGTCAAGTTGCAGATCGGGAGCAACCCCGTAACAATAAAGTGGAACGTATAGAGAATATAGATAGATTAAAGTACGTCCCAATGAAAAGCTCTATATGAGAGTGGATGTAAGCAAGATTATAATATAGGTTAGGTAAGATAGAAGTCTGCACGAAACTTAATAATCGATTTTTACTGCAAGTGAAAAGATATAATTTACTGTTTTTACATTTACAAACATACACTCGCAGTATTCTGAGGAATAACAAAAATACACTTTCCTAATAAAAGAAAACATACAACTCACAGATCACTGAGTTTTAACAAACTTATATAATTCAGACAAAATGATTAATAACCCTATACAAGTCCAAGAGAATTGGTTTACACTATTCTTGCGTATACTTGGTGCACAATCAACAGCGAAGAAGTGGCGAGACCAGGTACGTGAAGTCCACAGGGCGGGGGGGGGGGGGGTTGTATGTAAGAGTGAGAGCCGGCTGACGGGAGATTTGAAAGTCTCGTTCGATTCACGGTTGGCTATAACAATATATATATATATATATATATATATATATATATATATATATATATATATGTCCTCTCTCTCTCTCTCTCTCTTCCTCTTTCCTTAATCTCCACAATCCTCTTTGTTGTAGAAATCGCCCCATTTTTTCACTCTTTTTTTTCGGTTTTTGACTTTGGTTAGTTCACGCCTCGTTGGTCTTGACCGAGTGACGCGCTTGTTTCCCTTCCTCCTCCTCTTCCTCCTCCGTAACCTTCACCCAGCTGGTGACGCAGGGGGCTGGGTCGTGTCAGGTGAGGTCGGGAGGGTGGTGGGCGTGCGATGCTGCGGTACAAGATCGGACCACCCACCCACTCATTGTAGGTTAGTTCCCTCTCTCTCTCTCCTCTTCCCTCTCCCCACTCCCCCTCTCTCTCCCTCTCTTTCTGTCTCTCCTCACTGTCTCTCTCTCCCCATCACTCTCTCTCTCTTCTCTCTAGCGTAGGCCTCATGGTCTCTTGCAGTCTCCTTCATTCTTATGTTCTCTTCCCCACCCCCCTTCATATTGCCTTCTTCCTTCCACATGTCTTTTACAGTCCCCAGTCTTACATCCCTTAGTCCATTGTAGTCACCGTTCCGCAGTCTTCCCCTTCTTCCTAGCCTTCAAGCATCTCCCCATGATGCTGCTTCTCCTCCACCTCCTCCTCCAGTTGTTCCTTCTGTTCCTCCTCCTCCTCCTCCAGTTGTTCCTTCTGTTCCTCCTCCTCCTCCAGTTGCTCCTACTCCAGCTCCTCCTCCAGTTGGTCTCTCTCTGCTTTCTCCTTCTCCTCCTCCTCCCCCTCCACTCTTTTCTCTTCCCGCTGCTTCCTCCTGGTGCAGCTCCTTTTCCTCCGCCTCTACTGCTTCCTCCCCCATCCTCCTTTTGTTTTCCTACTCCAATTCCTCCTCCACTTATACTGCCCCTCCTTCTCCTCCCTCTCTCTTCCACCTCTAACTCCTTCAACTCTCCCCCTCCGCGTCACTCACCTTTCCCCGCTTCCTCCTCCTCCATTCTTTGCCCATCACTTTACGTCCTCCATTCTTCATTCTTTCCCTCCTCCCATCTCTCACCTTCCTCCTCCGACTTTCTTGGCAGACGTATGGTCACACCCGTCTTTGTATTGCAACGAGTCCCGTAAGTGAGCAGGGGGAGGAAGAAAAGGAGGAGGAGGACAATACATTCTGTATCCGCACGAAAGCTTTGTGCATTGTCTTATTAAAGAATGGCGTTCATTATGTTGAGACGACCAAGAAAGGTAGACCGAAGATGTATGTGTGTATAGTTTGTATAGGTGTGTGTTTGTGTGCGTGTGTATATATTATTTATTTTTAGGTTTTTTAAAACTTAAGAGTTTAACGTTATTCTTAATTTGTTTCTTTTATCCAGGAACGAAAAAGAATGTTTCGTTTCTATACATTATTTATACAAACATAATATAACAATCACTTTTTGTTGGATAACAATTTGAAGTATATTCTAAGGAAATTTACATCAGAAGAAAATCACTTGAGATAACAATCCCTTAACACTAACATTTAACTTACGCGGAATGTGGATAAACAAGTTGGGGGGGGGGGGAGTCATTCACGAGATCCGGAAAAAGCCCGTTTGACATTCGAATTCCCAAAAGGCAAAAAGGTGAACTTAAAATCAAATAAGAAACCTCACACCAGACATAGGACGTATTTCCTCATCTCTATGTAAAAAAATGAGTTTTAACCCCTAGGCTGTTACTACATACCTTGTGGGAAAAAGGTCCCTGCAAAAAGGAGACGGGTGGCCAGTTGCCGACTCGACGAGAAGAGGGAGAGAACAACCCGAGGGAGGTTTGAAACCTCCCTAAAATACTCGCAGTTGACCTGACACGTCAATGTAGACGAAGGGGGCAACAAAGGAAAATTTTCCTGTTCCACTTTAGATAACTGCATTACAGCATAACCTACATACTAACCTTAAAGTACACATAAGAAAATACGTATCCAAAATTACCTTACTAACACAGAAAAGAGAAGCAAAACATCAAGATAATTAACTGGCAACTCGAGTACACAATGCGCATGCCCAGCCTGCCGGTGATGGAATCACCGTTACTATACGTCTAAACTTAAATGCAATACAGAAATTGAAGTACGTCGCAGCGTACTGACACATAGTATCTGTGCTACAAGTTGTATTAAATTAATTTTGTCACATTACATCAACGAGGAAAGTAAAATAAATAAGAAAAGAAAAAAATACAAACTGGTAATTTACACACATAACCTGTCCAAACATTGTCCATATGAGCTGAGGCCAGGAAAACCAAAACTTCCGCAGTGATGTGACCAATGTTGACCTTCAGGGTGTGACAATGGTATACACCGACGACAGAGATAGGCGGGGTGGGGTTAAGCTATGTGCTGATAGATAACTAATGACCAACACGAAAAAAAAAATGTGGACATTGACTACGTGACAATACACACACACACACACACACACACACACACACACACACACACACACACACACACACACACACACACACACACACACACACACACAAAAGAATATATATATATATATATATATATATATATATATATATATATATATATATATATATATATATATAAGTTACCTTTTGGAGGTTAGAATATTTGAAGTAGAGCTAATTTATTTACTTTTGTCCAGAAATAGGAAAGTGTGTTTCGTTTGAAAATTTTATTTACACAAAATAACAAAAGCACTCGGTAACTTATCACAAGTATTTTATTTTAAGGAAACTTAAAATCAGAAGACAAGAAATCACGTGAATTATAAAAACCCTTAAATTAGTTTACGCGTTATGTGAATAAACAAGGTGGAGAAAACAGAAGAACAAGGTCACTCACGAAAACAAAATGGTAAAAGACCGTATGACACACCAATTTTTAAAAAAGGGTAACATAAAAAAAACACCAGACATAGGACGTACTTCCTATAAAAATCACTACGTGATACTACTGTTGTTACTACTGCTGTTACTACATGCCTTGTGGGAAAAGTCCCCGAAAAGGAGACTGATGGCAGGCTACCGACTCGAACGAGATGAGGAAGAGAAACGACCCGAAGAAGGTTGAAGCCTCTTTAGAATACTTGCAATTGACCTGACACGTCAATGGAGCCAAAGGGTGCAACAAAGGAAGTTTTCCCAGTCCCACTTTGGATAACAGATTACAGCCTAACCACTTACATAACCTTAAATTGCTCAAACAAGAATATTATGTACGTATCCAAAAATCTTAATACTAATACAAAATAAATAAATAAAGAATAACTGGCAACTCCATTGCGCAATGCTTATGTCCAGGTTGACGGTGATGGAAACCGATACCATATGTCTAAACTTAAATACAATACAAAAATTGGAGTACGTCGCAGCGTACTGACATATGGTATCTGTGTTAAAAGTTGTAATATATTAATCTGGTCACATTACATCAAAGAGAAAAGTAAAATAATACGAAAAGCATAAAAAATACACCCGCTGTGATCTGACAGATGTTGACTTTCTGAGTGTGACACTGGTGTACACAGATGACATATAAGGAAAGGTTAATTGATTATTTTGTTCTATTTCCGAGAAAAAGAAAAAATAAAATAAAAACGTGGACATTGGCTACGTGACTATATATGTATATATATATATATATATATATATATATATATATATATATATATATATATATATGCAAGCAATCACATCACCGTGATACAAAAATGCAAAATAACAACAGAAGGGAAACTTGGAGACAATAAGTACTTTTTTAAATTACATCTTTAGACTAAATGCTGAAGATGTAATATACGAAAGTACTTACTGTGTACAAGTTTTCCTTCTGTGGTTATTTTGCATATATGTTACACACACGAGCTTCGGAACTGTCAACATCTCGAGCTCTGTCGAATGCCGAAGAAAACGAAAATTCTTTATTGTGCAAGGAAAATGGGAGACCTGGTTTGTATTAAATGGGAGGGGGAGCAATTGTGGTTACCCAAAGTTATTTCTCTGCAGTGATAGTTTGATTTGATAAGAGAAAATGCAGGAAAATAAAAACGATGATTTTGAGACGAGTGTCGACTCGAAAGCAGAACCATCTAGGGACGCCACGCCGAAGTACAATGTAAACAGAGGACTTGAAACACCAGCAAGATAATGAAGACTCCTTTTCCGGTTTTGGTAAGTACGAAAGAAGAAATTTGAGGCGAATGTTAGACATGGAAAGGGAAATGAGTAATAATAGAAAATGGTGGGCGAACGAAATAATTGAACTAAGAAAGGAGATTGTAGAATTAATGGAATGTTTAACCCAAGCTAACAACGAGATATCCGATCTGAAGAAATCAAACTCTGAACTTAGGAACGAACTCAAGATAATAAAAAGTGATATAATAGAAGTTAAATGTGAAAATGAAAAAATGAAGATTAAAGATACTACCAATAGTACCAATAGTGAGCACTTGAAAAAAGGTAAATAACAAAATAAAAGAAATGACTGAAAGAATAGAAGAAAACTTAGGTGAGGAAAGTATGCAAAATATTAAGAAATGGAATGTAAACGGAGAAAATGAAGAAATTGCCTTTAAAGAAATAGTACAGCAACAGATGAAGGAAAATGCAAAAGATACAATCATTCAAGTAATTAAAAAAGGGCAAATTAGATAGAAAAAATTATT
The DNA here is from genome assembly GCF_046742065.1 of Oratosquilla oratoria. Lineage (NCBI taxonomy): Eukaryota > Metazoa > Arthropoda > Malacostraca > Stomatopoda > Squillidae > Oratosquilla > Oratosquilla oratoria. The sequence goes on from NC_134785.1 coordinate 80,849,824, forward strand.
GTTATATATGGACTAAGGGTCAGGACATGGACATGATATGGACATGGTCAGGTGAGGTACATGAGGGAAAAATCATAAAAAGAAATAACAATATAAACTCTAAAAGAAATACAAGATGGCGACCTGGAAGTAGAGAAAGATGTAGAAGTATATAGCATGGGACAATATTCTAAGGAAAGAAATCGATCACTAAAGATAAAACTAAGATAGCAAATGGAAGTAGAAGACATAGTAGAAAAGCAAGTAAGTTGACAAGGAGCGAACACTACAACAAGATATAAGTTAAGGGGTCCAATACCATCTAATAGTGTTGGACACGGGTTATACAATTATTGGATTAAAAACAAATGAGAAACAAGAAGGAATCATGTTCTTGGCCAAGAAAAACTTGAATGTGACGAAGGTTACCGAAGACAGATACATGAAAAGTAGAAAGTTTGTGGTGATTTATGTGCCCCCAAAAACGGGCTCTTGGAAAGAGAACGAGCATTCAAAAATGCTAGAAGATACAAGGCACTCATTAAACGAGATACTAATGGACGGAGGTAACTTGGTACTTATGGGATACTTTAACTGCTAAGAAATTTATTGGGAAGAAATGACAGTGAAGGGCAGAGAGGACCTATGAGGAAATGTATTACTGGACATGGCCAAGGAACATACAATGACACAATGGATCAATGAAAATACCAGATACAGAAGTAATGAGACTGGATTTAATATTTACAACCGAACCTGAAATTGTAGATAAAATTGAATAAAAGACAGCATTTGGAAAGAGTGACCACATACTAATACAGGCTGAACTAAAGGAAGAAATATATACGGAGAGAAATGAGAAGTACAGAAAAGGAAGATTGATTCACAACAAAACGGACTTTGGAAAACTTAAGAAATTCTTTCATAATGCAAATTGGAGAAAATTCTACACTGAAGAGACTAAAGTGGAAGAGAAATGGGCGATCTTGATGGAAATCTATAATGAAGGGATGAATAGGTACGTACCAGGACAGAAATAAGAGAGTGTACATTAAATGCTGGTTCAACAGAAGATGCAGTGAGGCGAAAGATAGAAGAGACAAAGCTTAGAAAAGGTGGAGAAAATATGAAAAAAAATATTGAAAATGGCATATACAGGGTGGGGCGCGGAAACTTCCCGATTTGGGGATTGAATTATAAAGTGTTTACACTTCACAATTCTTTATTCTACTTTTATGTCTGTCACACAATATCTTTTAAATGTCCACCTCCATTGTTAATACACTGATTCAGACGATTTCGGAAGCTTTGGTCTACTCTCTCTAGCATGGTGAGCAGTATATTGGCTATTTGAGTGCGGATGGCATTCTGTAGGTCTTCCAGGGTCTGTGGACGGTCGTTATAAACCAGGGATTTGAGATAATCCCACAGGAAATTATCACAGGGGGCTAAATCAGGCGAGCGCGCTGGCCAGTTTAAATCGCCTCTCAGGGAAATCAGCGCGCTCGCCTGATTTAGGCCCCAATGATTATTTCCTGTGGGGTTATATCAAATCCATGGTTTATAACGACCGTCCATAGACCCTGGAAGACCTACAGAATGCCATCCGCACTCAAATAGCCAATATACCGCTCACCATCCTAGAGAGAGTAGACCAAAGCTTCCGAAATCGTCTGAATCAGTGTATTGACAATGGAGGTGGACATTTAAAAGATATTGTTTTTAGAACTGTGTAAAAGTAAATCTCCCATGTTGTGTGACAGACATAAAAGTAGAATAAAGAATTGTGAAGTGTAAACACTTTATAATTCAATCCCCAAATCGGGAAGTTTCCGCGCCCCACCCTGTATAAACTATAGAAATGAATATGTAAAAGTGCGCAGAAAAAAAAAGCCATGAAAAAGACATCATAGAAAAATGTAAAGATCAACCCAAACTATTCTATAGATATGTGAATGGTAAACTTAAAAATAAACAGAAAATGGTGAAACTATGCCAAGGAAATACAGAATACACAGAAGATCAAGAAATAGCTGAAGTCATGAACAATCACTTCAAGGCTGTTTTCACTAGAGAAAGAGTACAGCATTGGGATTTAGGAAGCGAAGTGCGATATCCCCCCCCCCCCATGAGCGAAATAACAATAACAGGAAAAGAAATAACGGAGCAATTAACGAACCTTGACGTTAGGAAATGGCACGGCCCGGACGGAATTGCAAACTGGATACTAAAAGAATGCAAAGAAGTACTAATGGACAAAATATATAATAAGTTGCTCACTCAAAGAAGAAAAATGCCAACATTGTACCAGTATACAGTATAAAGGAGGAAACAAGGAAGAACCAAGTAATTACAGACCAGTCTCCCTAACAAGCACTGTAGCCAAAAATTGAGAAAATTATAAAGAATATATGGGTAAAACACCTGGAAGAAAACAATATAATATACCCGAGACTATATATAAGAAAGGAAGAGATGGGCTGATTGTGCTTTCCTAGACTTACAAAAAGCCTTTGACAAAGTACCACACAAAAAATTATTGAAAAAAAAATATATATATATATAGGAGGGATACAAGGCAACCTACTAAACTGGATGGAGGACTTCCTGAATGGTAGAAAAATGAGAGTAGTACTCAGAGAAAAGTATTCAGGTTGGAAGTAGGTGATTAGTAGAGTCCCGCAAGGATCCGTATTGGTTCCAATAATGTTCACTATTTATGTGAATGACATGGATGATGATGTGGAATGTGACATGAGCTTCTTTGTAGACGATGCTAAATTTTTGAGGAAAGTGAAAACCGAAACTAACTGCGAATCACTACAGCGAGACCTGAACAAGGTTTGGAAATGGAGTCTGAAGTGGAGAGTGGACTTCAACATTAAGAAATGTAGCATAATGGAGTTCAGTAAAAATAAAATATAAAATATCAGGACAATATACAATTGGAACTAAGGAGGGAAAGAAAGTGGGATCTGGAAAAGACCTGGGAGGAATTATCTCAAAACAAATAAACAAAATTGTCGGAGAATCCTGTAACTTGCTAAGATCGATAAAAGTGGCGTTTACCTATTTGGATGAAGAAATGATTATAAAAAAATATTAGTCTTATTAATAAGGCCTAGACTGGAGTATGCTGCGACATTATGGTCACCCAGTACCAAAATGAATATAAAGAAAATTGAAAGAATCCAGAGAGACCACGAAGATGGCCCCAGCATTTTCAAACCTGTCATATGAAGAGAGACTGGCTGAATTGAAGTTACCTACTCTGGAACAAAGAAGAGAGAGGCGACCTACTGACCATCTATAGAATCATAAAAGGCACAGAAATATTTGATAGAGAGGACTTACTAAATTGGGAGAAGAGAAACACAAGAGGACGTGGAAAGAAACTCAGAAAGGATAGTTATAGAAGAGATTTGAAAAACTACAATTTTGCTCATAGAATGATGGACACTTGGAACAAGCTGGATGAAACAATAGTGTGTGGAAAAACCATACACGAATTTAAGAGCAAACTAGACATTGCGAGATACAAAGACGGGATAAAACGAGCGTAGCTCCCCTTCCTGTAAGATACAACTAGGTAAATACAACTAGATCTCGCCAGTCACTACGGCGGTCCAGGTTCGACTTTCCCCAAGGGCTGAAAGAATTTCAGTATCGCTGCGCTGCGGGGTGTTACTCCAACTCTCGTGGGCGGGAAGTTGGGTGTGTGTGTGCGTATATTACCCATAGATCGGTCATACTAGCTCTGAACTCTCATCCGGGAGGTTAATAACTGTCGATCACGAGTCCAACACGTGGTCCAAGACCATGGTGAATACACAAGGCCAGGCCTTCGCACGGCTTTGAACTCTGGTCTCTCTGAGCGTGAGTCACAAGAGCTACACTGCGCCACTCATTTCGAAACTGTTGTAGTCTTACATTAAGGGTTGGACCAATTTGTTCCATGATATATGTATATACTATATATATATATATATATATATATATATATATATATATATATATGTATGTATATATGGATACGGTATAATATATATATATATATATATATATATATATATATACACACACACAGTTGTGTGACTCAACTATTATTGGTGCAGTTGTTGCCCTGCGATTTTATTAATCTGAAAAGGGGTTCAGGTCCTAGTGTGAATGAGCTCATGAGTGGTCGAGACCCAACTCGGGCATAAGTCCGACTCTCGGGAGGTGTCGTTGGGCGATTTTATTCAGTGCAGCGCCACAGTTTTGATGACCTCGTTAGCCAGAATGAAATAGGCCAAGTACGTTCTCGGGTCTACCAGCATCATGGTTATAAATTGATTAATTTATGTATTTGTTTTTATTAACTTAATTGTTTATTTATTTTCATGCGTTTTGTTTGATTATATATTGTATTTTTTGTGTATTGCGTTATAAGGTTTTCATCTAGTTTTGTGAAAATTGAACGCTTGATGCGGGTATAATTTTATCATTTGTGTACAGCGTAGTATATCTGTGACCTCCCAACTTCACACACACACACACACACACACACACACACACACACACACACACACACACACACACGTACGTACGTACGTACGTTTGCTGGAATTTGTTTATCGTGTGTCTTTTCAGTGTCCGGACATCCCGCCCCGTACTAGGGACATTTGACCACCACATGTTTCTCATCCACCATTTTCTTCTGCTCCTCCTTCGTCCTTTTCCTCTTTCCCAACCTCTTGTTATTATTATTTTTCTTCTGCTTCTCCTTCGTCTTCTTCCTCTTCTACTTCTGCTCTTTCGTCTTCCTCTTCCCCAGCCTCCTCTTCTTTTTCTTTTCTTCTGCTCCTTCGTCTTTTTCTTCTTCCGTCACCACGGCGTTGGCATCGTGCTCGTTCCAGTGAAGGGTGCATCTGCCTGCCTCGCGGGCGGCAAAGGGCGGACATGGCGGGTGGGAGGAGGCAACGATCTCAGTCACTAATGTAATCATTTAACGTTATTATCATTATCATTATTATTATTATTACTATTACTATTACTATTATTTATTATTCTTATTCTTATTATTATTATTAGTAGTAGTAATCTCATTATCATTAGTATTGTTATCATTATCGTCGGTATTGTTATCAATGCGGGTGCAGGAAGTCGTTCATCATAGATTGTGTTCAGATATCAAAATGGAGATCGATTAACATTTGCTAACTCGGAAGAAAAATGTAAGGAAAAAATTCCAGCTTCACCAAAGTCGGAGCTAAAAAACCCAGTGCCACCATTGCCTTCACAAATGCTATTACCACCACCACCACCACCACATTTACCAACATTACCACCACCATTACTCCCACAACCATTTACCACACTCTCCACCCACCCTTGCCATTTCCCATTACCCCATTCCACCTTTATCTTGCACTGTCACCACCACTACCACCACCACCATCGCCACCACTACCACCACCGCCGCCGCCGCCACTTACCCTCGACTCATCGCGGTGGTTCTTCAGTGGCGGCTGTTTTGTTTTGCTTCTTTTTCTTTCTTTCATCGTTACTTCGGAGGGGTTAGTCCTGACTTGTTTTTCTGTGATGGACCGGGAAATTGTGTCTGTGATCCATCGTAAAGAGAGAGAGAGAGAGGAAGGTATGGTATTGGTAGTACAAAAGAATAAATAAATATAATAATAATAATTTCGGCAGGAATCCGGAGCGACCTTCTCCCTCTTCTTCTACCAGTTAATTCACTCGCCCAATTCATCGCCCCGCTCTCCCTCCATCACCGCTCTGTGTTGGCTCCCCCCCCCTCTCTCTCTCTCTCTCTCTCTCTCTCTCTCTCTCTCTCTCTCTCTCTCTCTCTCTCTCTCTCTCTCTCTCTCTCTCTCTCTCTCTCTCTCTCTCTCTCTCTCTCTCTCTCTAAAATCTTTCCTCTTCCACTCTTCTTCTCCCCACACCCTTTTATACTGCTCTCTCTATCTCTCTCTCACACACACACGCACGCACGCACATACGTACGTACATTGACAGAGACATGGACAGCCTAATTACGATAATCGGGGTGGGGGGACTTAAACCTGCGGTGCCCCAGATTAAAATGAGGTTTTTCCGATAAGGCCGGAGTGGCGTCGCTGTATCCATCGTCAGTGGAGATAGCGCAGTGTCTCCCGTCAGGAGGAGGGGGAGGAGGAGGAGGAGGCAGGGAAGGAGGGTGGGAGAGGAGGAGGGTAGGACAAGACACCCGGTTCTCGCTTACAGAGTGATTAGCGCCGGAGGCTCGCTCGCCTGGGGGGGGGGTCTTCCTTCCGTAGGTCGGTCGGAGGCAAGGCGCCTTTGCTATTTTACTTAACGTAGGTCGGTCTTTGGCAAGTTGCCTTTACGATTTTATTTTCCGGAGGTTGGTCTGAGGCAATGTGCCTTTGCAATTTTACTTTCCGTAGGTGACAGTGAGCCCGGCGGGTGATGGAAAAGGGAATGCGTTAATTTTAGTGTTTGTCCTTGTGTGTGTGTGTGTGTGTGTCTCGTCTGTACGCATGTACCTGCTGGTGGCCGAGGTGGATGATGAAAGGGAAAATGAAAACATGTAGATTTTTGTACAAAGGCAGTGTGATGAGACGTGAGGTGCCTGAAGACCAGAGTCAAGACGGATTGTTTGTATGGATGCGAGACGTGGACGAAGGACGGTGTGGGAAAGTCGTGGGGGACCTCACGTTGGCCCCTTCGGAGAGGAGGGACATGCAGTGTAGCTGTTCCTTGAGGAAGAGCTCGAGCTGAAATAGCCCCTACCGTAGTTCCTGGGGATCTTCTTGTGTATATAAAAATGTATATAGCACTCCGGGAGTCAGAATACGATTTAATTTGTTATAGTTAAGGTTAATCGAGATGGGTTAAGGCATATCGCGATGGGCTATTTTTTTCCTCCGACTATTGGAGCATATTTACAGGCCGCAGCTTTCGGGAAGTAATCTGATGATGTGCTGCAGGAAAATAATTTTCCTCCTGCATAATATCAAATGACATTCTATGCAAATTGTTGAGAAAACTAAAATAGTTATTTTACTGCGGAAAAAGTTCTAGGTAAATGGGCGGTACCGCCAAAGAATTAAAGGTTGGAGGAAAAATAGCCCAGATTGAACGCCTTCAACTGTGTGTGTGTACGGGGGAGTCTCCTTTCCTATGACATAATAAAAATCGCTTGACGGCAACCAGGATAAATTATTTAGGTTGTTAATGGCGATGGGGTTTAAAGGTGAAGAGAGGTTGGTGAGGGGGGGAGTGAAAGCGGGTCCCGTTTCTTTCCATGTGTGATGTCGCTCCTCCCTTCCCCGTGCACTGTTGGAGGGAAGGGTGGATGGAGGAGGAGGAGGAGGATGGAGGAGAGGGAGTAGAGAGGGCCCCCCGTGTGTACTGTTTGGAGTGACCTTCGTCCTTGGCACTGCGTCGGCACTGTGCCTAAGAGTGGAGGGGCGCGGGGCGTGGTTGGAGGGCGCTGTGGCGTCAGGTGTGCTCTTGAAGGAGGAGTGCCAGTGGAGGTGAGGCGCCTTGGACGGGGAGTTTCCCCCTGGGTCCTCCTCGGGAGAAGGAGGAGGTGATGATGATGATGGTGGTGGTGGTGGGGGTGGGGGTCTGTCTTGGAGTGAAGTGCCACTGGATGGCAACGGATGGCACGCATCCGTTGGAACGGGTTTGGTGACGTCAGGATTGAGAAAGGAGGAGTGGAGTGAGGGAGGGGGAGGAGGCTTTCAGCTTAAGCTTACAACGATCGGTTCCTTCTGTACTTTTCCATCTCCCCCTCCGTCCTTCTTCGTCTCCTCCTTCCTCTCACTCTTTCTCTCGATCTTCCTCTCATTTCTCCTCTCTTCCTCTCCCACTTATTCTCCCTTTCCTTCTTTTCTCATTCCCTCTCCCCACATTTCCTCCCCTGCCATTTCCCTTACTCCCTTCCCTATCTCCTTTTTTTCACCTTTGTGTCTCTCTCCCTTGTTTTCCTTTCCTATTTTTTTCTCTCCCTTGTTTTCCTTTCCTATTTTTTTCCTTTCCTATTTTTTTCCTCTCCCTCTTTTCCTCTCTATTCTCTCACTCCTGGTTTCCCTTCTTTCCACCCTCATTTTTCGCTCCCATGTACATCATTTTCTTTCGTCCATGTACTATCTCACCCCTGCGCGTGCGCGAACACACACACACACACACACACACACACACACACACACACACACACACACACACACACACACACACACACACACTGTTGAAAAAAGTGAAAACGGATGAAGATTGTGAGTCACTACAGAATGATCTGAACAAAGTACAGGAATGGAGTAGGAAGTGGGAGATGGAGTTCAACACTAAAAAGTGTAGTATAATGGAATTTGGAAAAAGCAAAAACAGAATAATAGGATCATATAAATTGGGAGAAGAAGGAATAAAAAAAGTAGAGAATGAGAAGGACCTGGGAGTCATTGTTATGAATAATATGTCACCTGAGAAACATATAAATAAGATTTTTGGAGAAACTTATAATTTGATAAGAACAATCAAAGTGGCATTTGCATACCTGGATGAAGAAATGGTGAAGAAAATTCTAACCACTCTGATAAGACCAAAATTGGAATATGCAGCAACAGTATGGTCACCAAGTACAAAAAAATGTAAAAAAAAAAAAAAAATTGAAAGAATACAAAGAGCAATTACAAAATTGGCACCAACACTCTCAAAACTATCATATGAAGAGAGACTAGCAAAACTTGAACTACAGACATTAGAGCAAAGAAGAGAGAGAGGAGATTTGATAGCTATTTACAGAATCATGAAAGGCATAGAAGTTATTGATAGAGAGAATCTGATAAAATGGGATGATGGAAACACAAGAGGACACGGAAGGAAAATCAAGAAGGACAGCTATAGAAGAGATCTGAAAAAGAACAGCTTTCCTCACAGAGTAATAGACAGTTGGAACAAGTTGGATGAAAAAATAGTGTGTGCAAGAACAATACATGAATTTAAAAATAGTTTAGATAAAATGAGATATGGAGACGGGACCCCACGAGCGTAGCTCTCCTTCCCGTGAAATACAACTAGGTAAATCCAACTAGGGAAATACACGCACGCAAAACACTATATGCTACTTCATATATTTGATTTTGCTTGACAAGACATGGTTTTATGTAGCTGTGGTTGGATCTTAGACACATATGTTTCGGAAAATAAGATATTCTTGGGGTGTATCTTCACTGAATTTATTTATTTATTTATTTGTTTTTCTGTTTTTTAGTCAGAACAGTCAGAATTCTGCCATGTTGATGGGGGTAAGAGGGAGGTGGGTGGTGGCTGGACGGTGGCTGTGACGGCTTTGCTCGGGGGCGGCGGGGGAGTGTGTTGTTGCTGACTGTAAAGTGAGGGGTCCTGTCACTGGTGGCCGGGTCGCACCACTGGATGTCCTGTTGTGTCTGCTCCCCAACTGCTCTAGTGGATGCGGTCGTTTTGGTGGGCGGAGGAGGAGAAAGAGGAAGAGGAGGAGGAGGGTGAAAGAGAAAATAAAGAACATGAGGGGAGGGAAGGAAAGGAAGGTGAAATGGGGATGAATAAGGGTAGATGGCAGGGGAGAAGAAAAGTATAATGGAGGAAGGAAAGTAATGAAGTGCTGTCACTTTTGCGAATAGAGATACATAATGAAGGAGAAAGGGAAGAAAGTACCATTGGCACGGTCGAGAGGTTCCGTGATGGAGAGCACGATGTTGGAGATGTCAAGGGTTGCCACACTTAGAGTGAAAAAAGTGAGGAGCCTGCGCCACGAGGCGCTGAGTAGCTGCGGGGGAACCTCTGCCGTATGATACACTTTTGTGACTTTTTTTTTTTGGGGGGGGGTAGTCAGGTCACCAACAGTCACTGCTGGGAATTGGAGTGAAGTGCGGGATTCGAACCCACAACTAAGCGAATGTGAGACCAGTACGCTTCCGATGACACCAGCAGCACGTAAGAGGGCAGCCTTAACATTGAAGAAGAGGGAGGATAACTCTGAAGGAAAAGGGCCATTCCTAGATGTAACCTGTAAAGAAAGGCAAGGGCCATTCCTGGTGAAGATAACTTTCATATCTGATGGTGAATAGATAATGAAAATGTGTGCGCCATGCCATTGTACACAAGTTATTAGGTCATTATAAAGTTTCATTTTTATTTTGTGATTTATTTTTATTATTTTTTTTTTAACTGTACGGTATGATATGGAACTTGTTTTGATGATTGTAAAAGCTTCGTTTTTTGGATAACCTGATAGAATGTTCATGTATTTTGGACAAAAAAATATATACTTACGATTATAATATGTTTCTGTGGTAATTGAATATCAGAATCTGGAGTGTGTATGGGGCTTACCTTTGAGGGGGTCCTTGAGGTTGAAGTTAGGATGAGGTAAGAGGACAGATGTTATGGTGACGTGGACCCTGCAGGCTAGGGTGCAGGGCGCTAGGGGGTGGATAGTAGGAGGTGGTGGGTGTGGAGCCCTGTGGACAAGTGTGGTTATGGTGGATGGCGAGGGAGGCTTTTGTCGTTCTCGCAGTCAGCGGTCACTCTTGCATTGCTTTTTATTTATGCGGTAAACGGCTGGCGCCGCATTGACACGGAACTTTGTGTGTGTGTATCAGTGTACGTTGTATCCAACTTGAATCGCCTGGTACAGAGCGCCCAGGATACCAACAAACAGGCACTCCCGTTCGGGTTGGATATATAAATGACATCGGAAGATAGACGTCGTGGGATTCTCATGGGTCTACAGTGCTCTATGTACAGTGGCAGCAGGGAGGGGTGTAGATACCATAGGAATGCAAAAGAACGAAAACAAAAGAGAAAGAAAAGACCGGGATCTGTCCAAGTCTTGGGAGTTAGCACCGTAGTCATGTGGTTTCACACTTAATTACCTCGGAAATTATTATTCGCTCCCTCCCCACTTTCATCAGTCCCTGTGGTTTCTTTATTGTTGCCGGAGACTGTTTGCTCCCGAGCCCTCCTCCAGTCCCCTAGTCACCGTTCAGCCTCCCTAAAGCCCCCTAACACCTCACCGCCCCCCTAACCCCCCAAACACCTCCCCCCTTGCCGTCGCTTTTTCACGTTGCCTTCGAACTTTCCCTCCCGAGTATGACTGTGTTTTTCTTTTGTTGCAGCAACAAGTGCCTTAACGAGAAACGCCGACGGGAGCAGGAGAACACGTACATCGAGGAGCTGGCCGAGCTGATCCAAGCCAGCTACGCCTCGGACATGAGCTCACTCTCCGTCAAGCCTGACAAGTGTGCCATCCTGCAGCAGACAGTAAACCGGGTATGTATTCTTCAGGCCAAGGGGTCGTGGTCGTCCGGTGGGTAGCATGCCGCCGCGACCGCCGCCCCAGTTACAATGAGAGGACATAATCATAGAAGACCTCTCTGTCCATAACTGATATACATATATATATATATATATATATATATATATATATATATATGTATATATATATATACATATACATATACATATATATACATATAAATATATATATATATACATATATATATATATATATATATATATATATTAGAATAGAAACAAAATTATAACTAGGAAGCAATAAATGAGCAAATAATTAAACGAGAAATAGGACAGAAATAATGTATTCAAGTAGATTTTAGAACATCGAAATGTATAACACTAAGTCGTCAGGTTATTATTGGTTTGGGAGTCCTTCCCAGTGGGTAGTGGGCACGGATGGTTAGCGAGCTCAGTTAACACGGTAAAGATCTTGGGTTCGAGGCTGGCCTGGTGGTTCATATTGAGTCGGGGTCTGGTTCGGGGGTCAGCGAGCTTAACCGACATTGTGGATAGAGCATATTACCGAGCGTGGTTAATTCGTTTTGTGTTAACTCGTAAAGGGTGGTGGTGTGCCCATCAGCTCATTTAAATCGCCGCCTGGCGGCAGTCAGAAAATAGTATATAGGAAGACAATTGCTTATAGATGTATCTCCAAGAAAAGAATCAAATTGCTTAAACTATTGTTACCGATCACTTTTCGAAGCGTTTGCATCTAACCTATACAAAAATCATGTTTTTAAAGAAATTAAATAAATAAGCAAATGATATCCGACCAATGAGGCAATGCCTGTGAAAAAAAAAATGGGCTCGACAGACTGGGAGCATCCTTGCGACCCTGAAGTGGCAGTGTGGGAGGTCGTGTTGGGGGTTGTGGTTGACCGTGTTAATGCACTTTTTTTCCTGGGGGGGTGGGGGAGTTGCCATGCTTGTCTAGGACTAAGTCAACGCTGCTTCATCTAGTTTAAGAGTAAAGGTTTACGAAGTCAGTATGTGCGGGGGAAAGGGGTAAGTGACGCCCCTACAGACCAGTATCACGCAGTATTCTTTTGTGAGTGGAGAATGGTCCATTCAAAGAAGAATACATACTTGTAAATTCTACTGTCCCTCCGGTCTGCTGCCTTCCTTGAATCTCTCTCCTTGACCAAGACCTCTACGCCTCCATCTCTTCGGCACGATATCGCTCCCAAGAATAGAAGCGCTGGTTAAAGGAGCCTAAAAGATACTAGGAAGATGAGAATTGGGGCAACAGCTGCACCAGACTGGAAGATATTGCCATATGGGTGGGTCTCCGTTTTTCTCGGACTTGCTGAAGAAGCGGAGTGGGACGGGATGATGTGCGAGTGTTTACTAATTGGGGGTCCAGGTAGTTACGAGTTCGAGAGTAGTTGATGGATTTGCAGACAGGTAGTTGGTGGGAAGGTTGTTTCGCTGCCCTGATGGATCCTCTGGGCTGAATAGAATCGCCTGGCGGTAGCCAAAAGAGCCAATTTGTGAATATCCTTGACTAGGAGTGGTCCCAGGCTCTGTAGGACCCCCTCTGGATAGATAAGTTGGAGAGAGGGAGAGAGAGAGAGATGGTGTGGACATATATGTGGAAGTGATATGTGTTGTACGGCATAAACAAGTACTTGAAAAAGAACAAAATGATAGAAAATATTTTTTAATATAGTGTGTGAAGACTGTGTGTAGACTGTGTTTATGCGTATATGTATGCGTGTGTATGTGTGTCTGAGTTTGTGTATGTGTATATATGTGTATGTGTGTGAACCGAGATGTTGCCTGCATGTATATGTCGATATAAATTGCATGTTTGTGTGCATAATTATATGTGTGATACACACACACTGATATATCTATATACACAGACATGGCAGAATTGAATAGACACCAAGAGAAACAGTTTAATTTATTAAACAAGCAGTTGATACAATTAAAGTGCTTATAAATGGTCACAATGTAAATAACTAATACTTGGTTAACATCCCCTTTGCTTTTTTCAATGCAAGGACCCTTCTAGGCATGCTAGTGATTAGTTCACGAATATCATCTTGAGGGATTTCTTGCCATGTTTCCCGTAGTAATCCTAAGAGTTTGGGCTTTGAAGATGGCTTCCTGTTCTTTTTGCGAAGTTGTCGGTCTAATATGCCCCAAAGGTGTTCAATAGGGTTCATATCCGGGGACTGACTTGGCCATGGAGGTTTCCTGATCCCATTTTGGTTCAACCAGTTTTGTGTTGTTTGAGCAGTGTGACAAGGAGCTCCATCTTCCATAAATAGGAAGACATTTTTACTCATTCTACCACTGGAGAATATTGGAATGAGTCCTTCCTTTAATATAGAAACATATTTGCCTGAATTGATGTTTCCTTGACACTCCACAAGTTCTGATCGACCATCACTCCAAATTGCACCCCACATCATTATTGAAATGCCCCCAATGTTTCACTGTTGGCTGCAGTCTTTTGAGGTCAAACTCTTGACTCACACTCTTCCACTGTCAGAAAATAATGCGAATCGTGACTCATCAGAGAAAATGACAGTGCTCCAAAAGGCCACAGGTCTCTCCACCATCTCAACAACCCAATCCTTTCTGCGCTTGATATTGGCTGGACGAAGGAGTGGTTTCCTTCTTGCAGCTCTGCCATAGTAACCCAGCTTGTGGAGATACCTGACAGCTGTTCTGGGACTGACATCAGCTTGTGTTGTTATGTCAGAGGCCTTGCAACATGGATCCTCTTCGACATTTCTTTTGACAAGACACAGGGATCTTTCTGAGGGCCCGGGACGACCCGAATGAGGTTTTGGGCCCTTCTTGCCCTCTCTGGTGAATTGTACTATCACTCTATTAACAGTAGAAAGAGATATTGATATTTTTTCAGTTATTTTGCGTTGACTAAGTTCACCTTCATGTTGACCCACAATACGACCTCGCTGAAATTCAGATAGGTCTACTGCTTTTTTGGTTCGTGGAATGCTTGATTAATCTTGTAATTTGAAACGTATATCTAGGTAAATATAACATATAGGTAAATTTGAATAACATTAAGCATTAAATAAGAGCAGAAATGCATTTTTTTTTCTATTAAATTCTGTCATGTTTGTGTGTGTGTGTTTTTATATATATATATATATATATATATATATATATATATATATATATATGAGAGAGAGAGAGAGAGAGAAATTCGCTAGTGACAGCGACAGTAATCTGATACTTTTTATGATAGTCGCATGTAGGATTCGAACCCACTGCTTTCGGCCACCTGTAAGATTACCTTCACAGAGTGGTGGAGTGGGTAAAGGCTCTGTGAAGGTAATCTTACGGGTGGCCGAAAGCAGCGAGTTCGAATCCTACATGCGACTCTCATTAAAATTATCATACATACATATAAAAATATATAGTGTCGGTGTTTATCGGCAAATGAATACTAATGGCTTTGGGTACATCTGATTTGTCTGCTTCAGAATCGAATCTCGTTTAGATGATAAATACGAGTTAAGTGTTTACAGGTGACGAGGGACAGAATGGATTTCCTCTGTATGCATGTAAATAAGGTCCGTGTGTGGGTGGGTGGTAAGTAGTGTTGTTGTTGGTTGGTGGTGGTGGTGATGGTGATGAGGGTAGAAGAGTTTCGTGTGTGTGTGTGTGTGTGTGTGTGATGTCACTGATTGTTATTATAATATGTCATCTCCTAACGTTCTCAATTGCATTACTTTGATCTCCCTGGCGGCCTTTTATGATGAATCACCACTAAAGCGCCTTCCATGTTAACGCCCACCACTAATGTACAGTCGCTGCCATTTCCAAGTAACATGGCTTCTGTTTCCCAGAGAGCTTATGGGGTCGTAGACTTGTGACGAGTACGAGACCTCTCTGACCTCGTAGAATTACGAGTATCGTAAGCGACCTAAGGAGAAGCCACAACCCCACTGTAGTTACCAAGGAGTGCTCTCTCTCTCTCTCTCTCTCTCTCTCTCTCTCTCTGTCCCTCCCTGACGGAAAACGTTTCAGTTGTCTGTCATGGTGGATCAGTTGGGGGAAGGTTTTTCGTTCCTCCTGCTTCAGGTTTTCAATTTCGTGGCGTCTAGTCCAGGAGGTTTCTTTGAGCTGAATAAAATTGTCTGTCTTTGCTAGAGCAGCATGGGTCGACCAAAAAGATTGAAATACGAATATTTTGTAAACAAATAACTTTTTATATTTATTTTTCTTATCTGCTCTGGATGTGCTGTGTCTTGCGACACTGCTTCTGACCCAGGGCAGTGGACAGGGTGCAGGGATGACCCGTCATCTAGGAGGTGCTAAGATGGGAGGGAGGGTGGAGGTGTGTGGAGTGTTTTCGGGGATGGAATGGGTGGGAATGATTTTATGCCTTTTCCTTTTTGGCTACCTCCCTAGTAAGGGGGAAAAAGCCTTGGTATATGTATTTATGTATGTATGTTCTTATCATTATGTGTTCTACCTCATATTATTATTGTTGTTATTATCATCATGATTATTATCATTATTATTGGTAGTAGTAGTAGTAAAAGTAGTAGTATTTTCATTTACATCACCCCGCCGCCATACTTTATATCAGGGGTGTGCAACCTTTTTTTCCCAAAGGGCCACAAGTCACAACTCTGTTGGTATGGAGGGCCACACAACTAACCTTACTACTTCATGTTATTTACTACGATCGAAGACATATTATGTGAGATTATACTGATAAAGATAGATAACTAGTTTGTTACTGATTTTATCTAAATTGGGATCACAAAAATAAGAGTTGTCCGAAACAAATGTATTTTCCTTACCATATAAGGTACAAACATAAATAATTACTTAATATTGGTTAACTGGGCTCATTAACATAAGAATTAGAGTTAGACTTACAGTACCGGTAATCACAAATCAACCACAACAAATGAAGTCACAACGGAGACTGGTTAGGCAGCGGTACCGACAGGCGGAAACACACGTACCATACAGTACGTGAATCATACGTGTCAGACTCATAGACAGATAGCCAAGGATCACTCAATCTAATAATTAAAAATACCAAGTAATATGTTATTTTCTGTTCTAATATAATTAAAATTTGTACCGTAGTGAACGAAATAGAAAAAAATATGGTGAAATTGGTACACAAGAATATGAATTTAGTCAAACTTTCGGTGGGCTCTAATTGGTAACACTCTCTCTCTCTCTCTCTCTCTCTGAGGGCCGCACTATAACTTATTTATTTTTAGGAGAAAGGGCCGCAGGTTGCACAGGGCTGTTTTGTACGCTTTGGTATGTGGTTGGCACCAGGCAGCTTTATTCGGATCATGGTCCACTTCGAGGGCTTTGTTCTGATTGTCGGCTGGTGATTGATTTCCACCCCTTTGGCACTGTGGTTCTGCTTTGGAGAGCGCCAGGCGATTTTATCCAGCCGAGGATACAAGTTCGTGCTGAAGTCAAGGTCTGTCGTCCCAGTGAGATTTGTCTTCTGACTAACGTGAGACAAACGTGCATTTAGTAGTTGAGGCTCCGCTCTCCTTGTGAAAGGGGTGAAAAGCTTGAGGGCAGAATGTCTAGGGTGCTAGACCCTGTGTAAGTTGGTCTATGGCGAGACCGTAAAGAAAATCCTATGCCGCCTTGGGACAGACCCAGAAGACAGAATCTGGAGAGAAGGTCTGCCCATATACACACACACATCTCCTCTGACGTCATCTGGAAGCCGCTTATGGACTTATGGTCCTGTACACTGGGGGCAACCTCGACTCCTCCAACTCACCAGGTGACGTCCTGCGCGAGGCGGGACGCGTTTTTGTTCCGTCGTGCGCAGCTTGTCCTCATTTGGAGTTGGGAAACCTCCACTGTATTGCGTCATCGGCGGGTACGCGGTCGGGGTCTAGCGGACTTCGAAACTGAGGGGTGGGGGACTCCTTGCACCTGTGAAGGGGGTGAAAGGAAGGTGGACACACCACATCGTAGACATACCTCACTTCGCTGAGGTCTACGGCGAACCCCAGAAGGAAGGGATGCGTGTTTCTTTCTGTGTGTGATTAACCTTGGTCTTTGGATCACGTGTTGGACTCGTGATCGACAGCTATTTCCCTCCCGGAAGAGAGCTCAGAGCTCGTATGACCGATCTATGGGTAATGCTTTGACCTTACACGCACACCCACACACCCACAAGAGTTGGAGTAACGACTCGAAGCGCAGCGATACTGAAATAATTTCAGCCCTGGGCAGTATTCGAACCTGGTACCGCCGGCACCGCCGTACTGACAGTCTGGGACTCTACCAACCGCGCCACCGTGTGTGTGTATGTGTGTGTGTGTGTGTGTGTGTGTGTGTGTGTGTGTGTGTGTGTGTGATTCACCATGGTCTTTGGATTGCGTGTTGGACTCGTCATCAACACGTATTACGTGTTTTTTTTTCTCTCCTTCGCTGGTCTCTCTGAAAGATAATCGAGAAGTGGGTGGCACGGGGTTGAATAAAATCGCTTGACGGCAGCCTGAATGAAAGACTAGTGCCACATAATAACATGATGGAGAAGGTGAGGAGCCAGCGTGAGGAGGCGCATAACTTCTGCCGAAGCCATCACCTTTGCCCCGGGTGCTAGGACATCTGGGGGTGGGTGGGCTAATCCTATATTATGACGTCATGACTCGACCATGGAGAAAGATGTCATAGGAAGAGGAAGGTGCCGACTTTAGTACACTCGCTGAATGAAAAATCTAAGCCCGAGGCTGTGTCGCGGGAAATGCAGAGGGTGGGAAGTAAGAGTGTAAGTAGGCTAGAGGCAAGGCAGCAGCAGCAGCCTATTGCAGCTGTACGGGCAGCTGCGTACGGGTCGATTGGCGTTGCGTGGCAGCTGTCTCCTCCTCCTCCCGCTCCTCCTGCTCCTGCTGCTGCTCCTGTGGCGTCACCATTGCCTGAGGACGGTATTCATAATAATGACGACGACGACGATGAGGATCACAATACTGCAAGTGATTGTGGTGGCATTGGCAACGAATCTGACGACAAAGGCTGAACGACGACAACGACGAAGACGAGGATCACTACACCGCAAGTGATGGTGGCAACGAGTCTGACGACGGAGGCTCGACGATGACGACGACTACTGCCTGGCCGTTGTGACGCCGCTAGGTGCGAGATTAGCATCAGGTCTGACATGACCATAGATGCCAGCCAGCGCCACCTCCTTCCCCTTTCCCCTCCAGTCCTTTCCAGTCCAGTCCCTCCCGTGCCCTTCGCGTCAGGACAGCATCTCTTCTTTCTTTTTTATGATGTAGACCTCCCACTTCCTACATCCCCTCCTCCCTCACTCCCTCCGCCTTTCTTCCCTACATCCCTCCCTCTCTCCCAACCATCATCCCTTCCTCCCAACATCTTTCCCAAATTCCCTCCCAAATATCTTTCCCAACTTCCCTCCCAAATCTCTTTCCCTCCGTCCCTCCCTCCTTCCCTTCTAACCTGCCTTCATCCCTTCCCCCCCTACATCCTTGCTTCCCTTCCTATCCCCTTTCTACCCCCCTTCATACCTCCCTTCCTCCCTGCCTCCCTCCCTACCACCTTTTCTTCTTCCTCCTACCTCCCAGCCTCCCTCCTAGTTCTCTTCCTACCTACCTACTTACCACCCTTCCATCCTACCCACCACCTGTTCCTACTCCCTCCCTCCCCCTCCCCCTCATCCTTCTCATCCTCTTCATCTCCCTCCTTCCTTCCTTCATTCCTTCCTTCCCTCCGCAAATTCCTGTTCTTTCCTCCCTTCATCCATCCACCATCCATCCTTCTCATCCTCCTCACCTTCCCTTTCTTTCGTCCTACCCTCCTTCCCTCGTCTCCCCCCCCCCCAACTTCGTCGCCGCCGTTCGCCGGCCCTTCTTCGGTTGTTTCTCATGACTTCTTTTGTCGCCCCCTCCCTCCCCCATCCCCTCAGGTCTTCTGTCAATCCTGTCATTACTTGGTCCTTTCACCCCCCTCCCTCCCTCCCCCCTCCCTCCCTCCCCCTCCCTCCCTCTCCCCCCTCCCTTTCACTTTCTCCATTTATACCGCCACCACCACACCATCACTACTACCACCACATCAGTTTTCTGGAGCCATGACATTATGGAATTGTGACGCCTCTACGGGCCGGAGTCATGTATCATTCTTTTTTATGTTTGGACACTAATCTTCACTCGAGGAGGCATCCTGAAGACTTGATTGATGGTCAGTGACCCTTTTCTTCGCGATGTTTCCCCCACAGGATAGAAGCTCTGCTTATCGGTGACGAAGTAGTGTCGCGCCAGGCCATTTTATTCATCCGAGAGGTTCCCCACCGTACTTCGCTGCCGTGGACACCATGATGTATATTTAATCTGGTTACCGCATTGCACTTTTGTTCAGCTAAAGGGGGGGGGGAGGCGAGGAAGCGCGTGCAGTGGCAGGGGTGGAGGCGAGGGAGCGCGTGCAGTCAGGGGGGCGGGCAAGCCTTGGGCCCACCAAAGAAACTTTGTCCGCAAACTTGCGGACTGTTTGCGAACATTGTTTGTGAACTAAGATTTCCTGGTATGTGTGTGTGTGTAGACGTGTGGACGTGTTCGAGTCTGTCTTGCGTCATCGCTTTCGTCCCTTCTCCCTAGTCCCTTGTACCCGCCCTCCTTTATCTCATCCCTCCACCTGCCCCTCCCATATCGCCCCTTACCCGGCGCCTCCCCTTCCAAGGCCTTCCATACCCCTCCTCTACCCCTTCCTACCCCTCTCTTCATCTCCCATACCCTTTCCATATCCCAACTCCTCCCCTCCCCTCCCTATCCCTTCTCTTCTGCCGTACAATGGAATGGTGTCTCTCTCTCACCCGTCTCCCGGTCACCCTCTCTCTCCCACCCTCCAGGTAAGTGCCCTCCCATGTGTAACATCCTTCCCTCCCTCCCTCCTGCCCGCCATTCTCACAAGTAACACTTTGCCTCATAGATTAACTTAACCTCCCCCTCTCCCCTCCCCACACAGGTAACGTAACACATTCTCCCCAAGTAACGTTTTTCTACTCGGGTAACTCTTACTCTTCGAAGCAATGGCGCCTTCACCCCCACGCCCATCCACTCCCATCCATGTCCAAATTACTCCTTACCCTTTGTTATCTCCTTCCCCCTCCACCCCCCTCTCCTTATTCCATCACCCAGCCATGACCCTCCCCTCCCTTTTCGACTCCTTATATCCCCAACCCCCCACGCCTCCTCCACTTCCCTTCACCTTATCCCCCATTCCTCCCTCTATTCCCCCCAGCATGACCCGTGTCCCAGAGCTAAACCTCCCCCCCCCTCTTCTTCCCCCATCCTTTTCCTCCTGCTCCTTCTTGGGGCTATTTCCACCGTGCCTTCCTCGCAGCCACTCCACCGTGTTCCTTTTACCCTTACCTATTCCCACGCTTTTACTCTCTCTCCCCCCCCCTGTTTCTCGCTTTCTCGTTTTCTTTCTCTCGCTGCCTTTCTCGCTCTCTCTCCTGCCTCCTGCCTCTCCCCCTCTCTCTCTCCCTCCCTCCTTCCCTCCCCCCCTGTTTCTCGCTTTTTTGCTCTTTCTCGTTTTCTTTCCCTCGCTGCCTTTCTCGCTCTCTCTCCTGTCTCCTGCCTCTCCCTCTCCTCTGCACTCCCCTCCCCCCATCTCTCTATCTGTCTATACCTCTCTGTTGTCCTTCACGTCCTTTTGCGCCTCTCCTTACTCCCAGGAGCCTCTTTCCCCGTCTGCTCGACTCTGTTGTCTGTCTCGTCTTGACATGGCTGTTGTCCCAGCAGGCCGGCGGCCGGCAGGCAGACCAGCCTGCCTGTCGTCTGCCCTCCTTCCCTCCTGCCCTCCCCCCCCCCACTCCCGTCCGGGATTTCTCGAGGTCTTCTAATGTCTGCCCGCCCCAGTTGCACAACACCCCCCCTCTCTCTCTCTCTCTCTCTCTCTCTCTCTCTCTCTCTCTCTCTCTCTCTCTCTCTCTCTCTCTCTCTCTCTCTCTCTCTCTCTCTCTCTCTCTCTCTCTCTCTCTCTCTCTCTCTCTCTCTTAATCGGATTTTACAAAGTTTTACCACTACGTCAACTGCGCCTAACTAACGTGCACGTCATCTTAGGTTAACCACTTTCTAGATTAAGTTTGTGCTTTTGTCACTCTGATCTTGCTTAAGGGTGAGCGGCTGTAGTGCTTCTGCACATTTCATGAACTGTCCTTCTTAACTAGTGGAGGTTGAGGTGGAGGTGGAGTAGTAATGCATTCAAGGGTCAGTCAAAATAAAATATTTGAGGACGTAACGCGCCGGGGAGAGATGAACCTGTGCATCACCGATGATTCTTATGCACAGTTTAATATAATCACCTGCCGGCACCTGGAGTAAGAGGACAAGTACCCCCAGGCACGGAAGGGGTAGAGTGAGGTGGATTGTAGTCGTGGATGCCAGGCTCCCTTGTCTCCCGTAATCTGTCGTCAGCCGAGGAGGAGGAGAAGAATGGCAGATTGGTTGGTATCCGGTGTGAAACGTCGGGGACCCGTGCCGGACAGCCGTGGACAAGTGAAGACCTCCCTAGCACTCATCTTTGCACCCCTCCGTAGGGGGTAGAGGAGGGGAGGGAGTGGGGGGGGGAGTTCGCTCCCAAACGCATCACACTCTGTGAGGGGGTGGGATCACGTTAAGGTTTTCACCAAGGAAGTGTGTAACCTTCATTCCATTTACGTGTTTGGTGGGATTTGTTAACGGGCAAAGAGAGGCTTTTCTTCGAGAGATTAAGAAAAAATGTACTTTCACTTTGGAAATCATAAGAAGGCTGTTTCTGTTCAAAGTCGACTTGGGTATTGATAATGGTCAATCTCCGAGGACCCCAGATAGGCCCTTTATCCGTCCACGTCGCTTGCCTTAACACAGGCGGGATGATAGCAGCGGCAGATAAGGCGGCGGGGCCATCGCACAACACGGGGAGCTTGACCAGCATCTTGTCTCGTCTGTGTTGAACACGTAAAAGAACACTTAAAAAGTGTTTTGGGTCGTGTGAGACGGGGAACTCTAGGGCGGTGTTCTTTTTTGTTCTTTCAATCCGGGGAGAGGCGGTGATGGGTGGGCGGGTGTCCTATCCGTAGCTAGAGGAAACTCTCTCGTAGCCTCCCCCCTTTAAAAAAAAAATAAATAAAAAATAAAATCAATCAATCAATAAAAGGTGTCGTCCATGAATAATTTACCTAGCCATCACGACCGGGCCTCGAACTCGGGCCTCGAGAGCACGATACCCGTCTGTTACCATTGTTGCATAACAGGATTCAAACCCCTTTATGACATAAATGACCTCGTGTGTATGTTTTGTGTTATTGTAATTCCGTCCAGTGTAATTACACCTTCGCAAATTTGATAAGTATCTATAGGATTTCGTCCTTAATAACCAGCGCTTCTATTCTTGGGGGAGGGGCAAGGTCGCACCGAAAAAGGAGGGTAGTAGAAAGGAGGGAGTTTTTTTAAAGAGATATTGGTCTCCAGTCACGATGCGTGACTCTGGTTCTTGAGGTGTTACTCATCCGTAAGATAAGGGAAAAGTGGATTTGGATCAGGAATACAGCGAATCAGATCATCAGCATGAAACAACGTGGCTTGTTATGCTCAGGTATACGCGTGATCATGATATGCTGTCGCACCGTTCAGTACCCACAAGGCCTCATGCTGCATGCCGAAAGGGGTCGTCGGCGCAGAAAGAAAGGGACGGTGAAATCAGCCACAGGTTCGCCGAGCGAGAAGGTCAGGTGCTGATGGAGTTGTTGGCATTACTTTATCGGTTCCGGACTTTCGAAAGAATCCTTTGTTCCATCGAGCCTCTTCCATGGCTCACTGGCGCTCGAGTCTCTCGCCAGGCAGGCATCCTGTTGTCGTCAGAAAGAGAGAGAGAGAGAGAGAGAGACACCTGTTTGTATTGCCGTACTCAGGCCCCGAGTTCTTTCACATGACTTTGGGTGTTATGAAAATGAATATATCAAGTATAAGAAAAAAACAGATAGACAAACATATGAGAGTTCCCAGGCTTATAGTACTAGTATGTATATGTGATATTGTGTATGCAGATGGACCTGTGAGGAACATTGCTTCCTAATGGATTTCTTGAGCTATAAACTGAGATAAACATCAGGATCGAGTGAAATCACCATCAGTGATGGGCAGCTGTATCCTTCGCCTGTTCCTACATGGCGCACTTGATGTTTGTTATGGCTAACACCGGAGGATTGGATTCAGTGGATGGTGGACCGTATGAATGGCGTGTGAATCAATTGTGACCCTCGTTAAGGCTTCGGGTCCTCTTGTAGCTGAATGTCCTTTGGTTCTCGTTGCATCGCCATTGCTCTACTTCGATGATCGAAAGTCCCGTATTCTCTCGAAGTTGTCCGTCTTGATGCCATTCTCTCTCTCTCTCTCTCTCTCTCTCTCTCTCTCTCTCTCTCTCTCTCTCTCTCTCTCTCTCTCTCTCTCTCTCTCTCTCTCTCTCTCTCTCTCTCTCCCTCTCTCTCTCTCCCTCCCTCCCTCCCTCCCTCCCTCCCTCCCTCCCTCCCAACTAACCCTGTCAGTGCCTGGGGAGGGGCTGTTATCTCGGCTGAATATAATCGCGAGATGGTACTGGGAGGTGCATATCAACAAGAAAGCAGCATTTATGCATCAAATAACGGTAGAAAGTAAAACTAAATTATAACACTAGTAATAATGATAATAATAATAATTATTATTAAAATAATAATAATAATGATGATAAAGAAAACGGAACGTCCGGATGGTGCATATCAATGGCAATAGTGAAAGTAATGCTCGGCTGAGAGAGGCATCTACTGAGGCCACACGGGTGCCATTCAACATAAGTATCTCCATGAAGGCATCTCTCTCTCCCCCCCATCTCTTTCTCTCTCTCCCTCTCTCTTTCTTTTTCTCTCTTTCATACACACAAAGTTTGATGGGTGGAATCTAAGAGAAGGGACACTATGAGCACAGCCCCAATCCCGTATACAACACACACACACACACACACACACACACACACACACACACGGATTGGTAAAGCACTGGCCTCACAAGCCAGAGAACCGGGGTTCGATTCCCCGGCCGGGCGGAGACAAGTTGGGTTTGTCTCCTTTCACGTGTAGCCCCTGTTCACCTAGCAGCGAGTAGGTACGGGACGTTAGTCAAGGAGTTGTGACCTTGCTGTCCCGGTGTGTGGAGTGTGAGTGGTCTCAGACCTACCCAGAGATCTGCTAATAATGAGCTCTGAGCTCACTGCCGTAGGGTGGTGTCTGGCTGTCTCGAAAGGAGGCTGCAGCAGATCCGAGGTGAATACACACACACACACACACACACACACACACACACACACACACACACACACACACACACACACACACCACACACACACACCACACACACGAAAATAAATTAATAAAGAACATAAATAACAAAAAGTATACGTTCTGGGGGTTGCAATTCATTCTGCGCGGATCGTGCTCATGTCATGTGATTATCCTGTCGGGTTGCCAGCTTGTGTTTTTGATGGAAGGATTTCCTCTCCAATCTCGTAGTTGTCGTCTCTTCCCCCCTTCCCCCGTGGGAGGGGATCGCCTCGGGGGAGGGCAAAAGGCGTACCAGTGAAACAGTAACGGTGAATATGAAGATGGAGATAGAAATATTAAGAAAGCGAGAATAAAATCCCGAATATTGAGACATGTGGCAACTGAGGCAAGCCTCTTAATGGCCGCTGTAGATTCTTGTAAGCACTCGCAGTATCTGAAAGTGGAATAATTAAGAGGCCTGTAGTTCTTACGGTATACTGTTCGGAGTCTTGAGGAGCCATCCCACCAACATGATGAAGATCATAGGCTCGAGTCCTAGTCACCTAGTGGGTTCCTGGACCCACCCTCCTCCTCCTCCTCCTCCTCCTCCTCCTCCTCCTCCTCCTCCTCCTCCTCCTCCTCCTCCTCCTCCTCCTCGTCCCTCTTTGAGACTTCATAGAGAGGGACGTGTTGTCACACAACGAAGACATCGTTGAGGCCTGCGCGAGTGGGAAACTTCTCCCAGCAGAATCAAATCATCTCTTGGTAGCCACTGTAAAAGTCGAAGGCATGAGTATACTCCTCACTGGGTTGAGAACGGTGATAGAGAATACAAATGAGATCCTCTTGTATATAGACATGGATATACCTGAAGATGATGAACATAACCTCGGAACGTCACATGTCAGAGGGACACAGGCTCCCTCAAACGAATAGCATCGCTTGTGGGCAGTCAGCCTATATTGGATGTGTGACCTGGATTGCAGTTACATGGCGTCCCCAGAGCCTGGGGTGGTGGGAACAGAAGACAGGAGGCTCTTTTATGTATGTGCATCATGTAATGGTACGGCGTCTCGTATGTGGGGATGAATATGGGATTAACCCCCCCGCTCTCACACTCACTCTCTCTCTCTCTCTCTCTCTCTCTCTCTCTATATATATATATATATATATATATATATATATATATATAGAATTATATATATTGAGTGAATATATGGAGACGCACGGGGAGAAGAAAGGTTTGGGAGTGGAAGGGGAGGACTGCGAGGAGGGAGGCTGAGGAACTTCCCTGTTCTCGTGGACGACCTGAGCACCTCAACGTTAAGGTGACACCTCCGTCAGATGAAGTCGAGTCGCTGGCGCCAGCCGGAACAAAATCTCCTGATGATGTCATTGTGCCAGAGGGGAGGAGTTGGGAGAAGGGGATAGAGAGGGGTGATGGGGGGGTAGAACATATGATGGTGATGGATAATGAAGGAGAGGACTGCCAGGAGGTCCCTGAAAGGAAGGCATGGGGCCCCGTGGGACCAGCCCATGTTTATGATTACCGCCCCATCTGTCCGCACGGGGTCCTTGGGACTTGTAGGATTGCTCGGGAGTGTTGTAGTG
>NC_134785.1:80878514-80978514 GCF_046742065.1 Oratosquilla oratoria
AGGACTCGAAACTCTGCCTTAGCGACTGCTCAATAGCTATCGTCTCTGCTTCATAATAAGTAGTCGCCAAGGCAGAGGTTCGAGTCCTTGCGGTGGAGCTAATTTCCATATATATATTACAAAGGGTTACAAAGGCGGAGCATGCCGACAGGAGACCTTTTGGTCCATATTTAAGTCGGATGCAAAAAAAAATCATAATAATAATAAATTAATAAATAAAAACTAGAATAATGTAAATAACAAATAAGATACATAAATAAATGCATAGGTATAGTTAAATAATAAACAAACAGGTAAATAGTAAATAATAATAAATTGACATATAACAAATAATAAATGAAAATCAGACAGACAAATAATGATAAAACAAAAACAAATAATATAAAATAAATTATAATCACTACATCATCTTGCTTAGATGTTTATCTAAATGATTCTTAAAGCATTTGGCAAAGTTGTTTCTACCTACTTCCAAATTGAATCTATTTCCGGACAGTTTGAGTTTCTTGTCTGATTCTCATTCAATGTGAAAATTTGGTCACTTTTGATGTTGTCAGTTCCCTTTAAAATCTTAAAGACCTGTATCAAGTCACCTCTGAGTCTACGCTTTTTTAGGGAAAACAGATTCATATGTTTTAGTCGATTTTCGTATGATTTATTTTTGATATTTGGAATCAGTTTTGTGGTTCGCCGTTGTACTTTTTCCAGTCTGTCAATGTCTTTAATGAGATTGGGTGACCATACGGAAACAGCATATTCCAAATGTGGACGAACTAACGATTTATATAGCTTGTTAATGAATGATGGACTTTTGAAATCAAAAGATCGCGCAATGAGTCCTAGAATCTTATTTGCTTTCTCAGAGGCTGAAATACACTGCTTGGATGATTTGAGGTCGTTACTGATAATTACGCCGAGATCTTTTTCACTATCCACTTTTGTTAACGAATTTCAAATAACTTGTAATCGTACTTACTGTTATTTTTGCCTATGTGCATTACCTTGCATTTACTTGTGTTAAATTTCATTAGCCACTTTTCAGACCATTGCTGTAATTGATCTAAATCTTCTTGAATATGTAATTGGTTTGAGTGATCATTTGCCACTCCGCACAGTTTTGTATCATCAGCAAATTTGGAAACAGTAGATTTTAGTCCATGGTCTATATCATTTATATATACTATGAATAGAAGTGGTCCAAGAACGGAACCCTGAGGAACTCCACTTGTAACATTTTTCCATCTAGAAGTTTTTCCATTTAAAACAACTCTCTGTTTTTGATCATTCAACCAATTACTAGTCGAACCTAATTGGCTACCACTTATTCCGTGTAAAGCTAATTTAGTAAGTAGTCTTTCGTGTGGGACGGTAGCAAAAGCTTTTGCAAAGTCTAGATATATTAAATCTATATTGTTTCTTTTATCATAATTCGAGATAACTGTATTGTAGAATTCGAGTAAGTCACGCAAGAACGTTTCCATCTGAAACCATGCTGGCTATCATTTATCAAACGGTTACTTTCTAAATGATGTTCGATAGCATCTCTGATGATAGTTTCCATTATTTTTCCTACGATTGAAGTCAAACTTATAGGCCTATAGTTATTTGGTTTCTTTTTGTCACCTTTTTTTAATATGGGAGTAACATTAGCTAGCTTCCATTCTCTTGGGACATCTCCGGATATGATGGATTTCTTGAAAATAATTTCTAATGGAACAACAATATATATATATATATATATATATATATATATATATATATAGATACACACACACACACACACACACACACACACACACACACACACACACACACAAGTGAAGGTGGTTCTGTAAATTGTCACTGAGTGAACGAATGAAATCGCCCGGCGGCAGTGGCCGAACTACTAAGTATTTCAGCGGCTTTGACCCATCGTTTTTCGCTCATATTTCCGAAATAATCATTCACATCAGTATGGTATATTAGCACAGCCTAATTCACACCCGGCCATAATTTTTGACGTTATAGTGTATTCACAAGTGTATTTAATTACGGTGTTTACTCTTGATATTGTGTGTGTCGTAGCCGACACCCGTGAAGTAAATCGAACAAGTGAAGTTGGGATACACGAGGTAGTTTGTGATGACGTCACGACTTCACCTGTTCGATTTACTTCACGGGTGTCGGCTACGACACACTTAATATCAAGAGTAAACGCCGTAATTAAATACACTTGTAAATGCACTCTAACGTCAAAAATTATGGCCGGGTGTGAATTAGGCTGTGCTAATATATCATACTGATGTGAATGGTTATTTCGGAAATATGAGCGAAAAACGATGGGTCAAAGCCGCTGAAATACTTAGTAAGTTAAATGAGTTGCGCCCGAACTCAAGTTAGGCGGAGCGAGATGTGTGGCTTCTTTCTTTAACTCGTTTGGGTCCCCCCCTCTCTCTTTCTATCATATATATATATATATATATATATATATATATATATACCACACACACGCACGTCTCGACGATGTAGCGGTACCGTTCCCAACCGCTGATTCAGCGATCCGAGTTCGACTCCAGCCCAGGGCTGAAACAAATTCAGCATCGATGCACTGTGAGCCGGGAAGGAGTTCTGTGTGTGTGTGTGTGTGTGTGTGTGTGTGTGCGTGCGTGTGTACGTGTGCCTGTAAGATCACAACATTACCTTTAGATCGGTCTATGTCTGAACTCTCATCTGGAAGGATAATAGCTGTCGATCACTCGTCCAGTTCGTGACCCAAGACCTCAGGTGAATCAGGCAGGCTTAGCCCAGGAATCAAGGAGTTGTCGTTTTAATCAAACCAAAGAAATCTCCGAACTTTCTCTTTTAGTTGACGTTTGGGGGTCTTCGGATGGCTCAGGGGTAGTGTTCTCGCAGATCACCAGAGCTGAGATCTCTTAGGCTGACCCCTCCCTAAAAAACAAAAAACAAATAATAAATAAATAAATAAATAAATAAATAAATGAATAAAATAGAAATAAGTAAATGAACAAATGAATAAATGAAGAAAAATGTTGATAGTAAAGCTTAATACGTTGAGCCCCACGTATGTTTGCTAAATATTTATACTTGCACGATGCCTTAATCAGACACAGACAGAGCCAGCCCAGCACTCTTCTATCACATGCACATACTAACCTTACACTAAAGCTATGCCGCTGAGGCACGGGTGGAGGCAATAACCAGCGCTTCTATCCTTGGAGACAGCAGAACACCGAAGAGGTGCTGTTGCCATAGAAGTAGGAGAGAAAAAAATTAAAAATAGCAGAACGGAAAAAAGTCATTTTTTTAGCATTCTTTTTTGAGTGGAGATTAAAGAATACTGAGTGACTGGTCCGTAGTTCCTAAAATCCCTAAAATATCGACACAATAAAACCTACAGGCTAACAGGGACAAGGGACTATAGTGTCATCATTTGTAACTAGTAGTATTTAACAGTAAGTAGTAACAAAGAGTAACCCAGTAGTATTAGTAACAGCAGTAATGGTAATAGTAACCGTACTTGACGGGAGTATCCTTTGTCCTTCACTAGTCACAAGACAGTGAGTACCCTCACCCTCCACCACGTGAGGACGACGTGAGTCACCCTTGATTTGGTTTTGGCCGTCATCGAGCGACACTACTGCGTCCCCAGGGGGTCTCCTCCTCCTCCTCCTCCTCTTCATCCTCTCATGACGAAGTGATGTGTTGCCCTAGTGAATGAATCGGAAAGTGGGTCACGGTCGTGAAGAGTCCGCCATGGACCTAAAACCCCCATTTGGAAACCCCGTCATGTCCGTAGGAAGTGGACACAAGTGTGTCAGTGGGACGCACCTGCAGGATAACACCCCCACCCCGCCCCTGCCCTGCCGGAGAACCCACGAAGGAAGCTCTCCTAGTGGGTCAGCACCTTGCTTCGAGTTTGTGGAGGCCTCTGTCGTCACCTGAGGGTTCCTCCAAGCCAAATAAAATCGTCTGGTCGATTTAGGTCTCTTTGAATACGATTGTTACGCGTTGGAACGAAATAATGTCGGTTCTGTGAAATCAAAATCACCTGTCAACATCCACGTAAACGTTAGTGATCTGTCGGATGGGATCACGGTTTTAAGTTTACCATTTAGACGACTTTGGTCGTGCGTGCGTGTGTGTGTGTGTGTATTTATTTACCTAGTTGTGTTATACGGGAAGGGAGCTATGCTCGTAGTGATCCGTCTTTGTATCTTTCAACATAAAATTTGTTCTTAAATTATTGAATAGTATTTGCACACAATGTTGCCTCATCTAATTTATTCCAGATATCCACCATTCTATGTGGGAAGTTATTCTTTACAGATCTCTTCTATAACTATCTTTTTTGAGTTTTTCGTGTCCTTTTGTTTTTCTCTTGTCCCACTTTAATAAATCAACTCTTTCTAGGACTTCCATTCTTTTCATAATTTTGTAAATAGTCAAATAGTCAGTACATCTCCTCTTTCTTTTTTCTTCCAGGGTGGGTAGTTCCAATTTGGACAATCTTTGTTCGTATGTAAATTTGTAGAGTGTTGGTGCCATCTTTGTCATTGCTCTTTGTATTCTTTCTAATTTCTTTATATTCTTTTTAGTACTGGGTGTCCATAGTGTCGCAGCATACTCCAATCTTGGTCTTATCAGTGTAACTAATATTTTCTTTACCATTTCCTCATCCAAATAGTCAAAAGCCACTTTTATCGACCTTAGTAAATTGAAGGTTTCTCTGACTTTTGTTTATATGCTTGTTTGGTGACATGTCTTTGCTGATAATTACTCCTAGGTCCCTTTCCAAGCACACTTTTTTTTTTACTTCTTCACCAGTTTTGTATTTCCTTGATATTCTTTTTTTACATTTTCCAAACACCATTATACTACATTTCTTGATGTTGAAGTTCACTTCCCATTTTTGACTCCATTTCCAGATTTGATCTAGGTCTTTCTGTAGTGATTCACAATCTTCCTCAGTACTTACTTTAGTATTTTTGCATCATCTGCAAAGAAGTTCATATAACATTCCACATCATCATCCATGTCATTTATATATATGGCAAACATGATCGGAGCCAATACCGAACCTTACGGGACATCACCTATCAATACTTCTCAGTCAAGAAGTGTTCCATCTATTCCAATAATTTCCTTTTAATACCACCTATTGATTCCATTTTTCTTAATAGCTTTTTGTGTGATACTTTATCAAATGCTTTTTTTTAGATCTAGGGAAGCACAATCTGCCCATCCATCCCTTTCTTGTATTATTTCTATTAGTCTCGAGTAGAAGCAAATAAAGTTTGTGGTACATGTCCTTGTCTAAACCCAAATTGTTTTGGATTCAGTATATTTTTTTCCATCTACTTTTGATATATTTTTCACATATTTTTGCTATTGTGCTTGTAAAGGAGACCGGTCTATAGTTAGTTGGATTTTCCTTGTCCCCTCATGTATTGGTACAATATTTGCATTTTCCAGTCCTGTGGTACCTTTCCTTCTTTGAGTAATTGATTATCTTGTATATTTTGTCCGTCAAATCATCTATGCATTCTTTTAATATCCAGATGGCAATTCTATCCTGACCGTATGATTTTCTGACATCAAGGTTTTTTATTTGGTCTTTAATTTACTTCTATGTCACATTTCTTTCTTTCATTGGGGGTGTCTTTCTGTATTTTCTCCAAGTTTTGTGGACTTTTAATTGTGAATACAGATTTAAAATGTTCATAATTTCAGCCATTTCTACATCTATATATTCATTATTCCCTAGGCGCAGTCTTACAAATTCTTGTCTTTTAGTTTATTATTCACATACCTGTAAAATAGCTTAAGTTGTTCCTTGCATTTTTAATATGTCTTTTTCATAGTTTCTTTTTTCATCTCTGCGTATTTTTACATAATCATTTCTTAGTTTTATATATGTTTGCCACTTGTTTTTTTTCCATCTTTTCCAACCTTTGTTTCTTCTATCTTTAGCCTCATTACATTTTTTGTTGTACCAGGACTTTATGTATACCCTTTCTTGTTTCTGTTTTGGTACATATTTGTTTATTCCCTCATCGTAAATTTCTTTTAACATGTTCCATTCCTCTTCCATCTTTGTTTCTTCATGTAAAAAGTTTTCCCAATTTGCATTTTGAAAGAAATTTCTGAGTTTCTCAAAATCAGTTTTGTTGTACATTAGTCTTCCTTTTCTGTTTGTCATTTCTTCTCAAATCAAATTGTTCTTTTAGTTCGAACTCTATTAGTAAGTGGTCACTCTTCCCAATTGGTGTTTTGTATTCTATTCTGTCCACAATTTCAGGCTCTGACGTAAGTATTAAATCTAGTCTCGACGGTTCCTCATTGTATAACTGGTATTTTTCTTTACCCATTGAGTCATTGTGTATTCAGTGGTCATATCAAGTAGTATGTTTCCCCAGAGGTCTTCTCCACCTTTCCCTGTTATTTCTCTCCAACCTATTTATTTCGAGTTAAAGTCAACCGTAATTACTATATTTCCTCCTTTCAGTAAATCAGTTAATACATTCTTTGTGTCTTCCAACATTTTGGAATGATCACTCTCTGTCGAAGACTGTTTTAGGGGGTGCATACATTATTTCAAATTTTCTACTTTTCAACTTATAATCAATTCCACGTTATTTTTTCTTTCTGTTATCTTAGTCACATAAGCCTTTCTTAGTCAAAAACATGACTCCACACTGTTTCTCCTTTGTATTTTTCATCCAATGGTTGTATAGACCTTGTCCTACAGCGTTTGGTGGTAGAATACTTTTTAATTTCGTCTCCACAATTCCCATTACGTTTGGTTTTTCTAATACCAGATAGTCATTTAATTCGTTCAGTCCTGAAATCATGCCGTCTATATTGGTATAAGCTATTTTTAATTTTTTTCTTTCTCTTTCTGTCTATTACTTTTTTATACATGTAAACCATTTTCTCGGCACTAAAAAAAAAAAGTATTTTTTGTGATTCATTTCTAAGTGTCTTTTCTTTACTTTTTTCTTTTTTTTTCCTCATCGCTTATTTCTTTTTTTGTCCATACATTTTTGTAATTTTCACAAGCTAGTTTGATTGTTTTAGTACTTATATCATTTGAGACCTTAATTTGATTTTTAGTGGCCTATATTACTTTTCTTTAGAATATTTTCCTATACTATGCACTTCTTCAATTTCTTTGTCCATATCCTGTCCCTCCTCTTTTATCTCCTTCAGAATTGCTGTAGCAATTTCTTTCTCATCTTTTTCTCTTTGATATTTAGGTACCTTATATTTTTCTCTAATACCATAAACTACACTGCACTTTTTTATCCAATGTGTCTCCGACCCAATTTTCTTTTTCCCTAATTACTTTAATTACCGTTTTTTCGTCATTTTCTTCCACTTGTACTATTTCCTTGAAAATTAACTTTTGATTTTCTTGTTCCACTTTTTATTTTATTTTTTTCTTGGAGATCAGTCCCCTTGATCGTTTCTCCCACTTTCTCGGTCACCGCCTGTATTTGTTCCTTCACTTCTTTTTTTCAAGGCCTCGTTTTTGTTTATATCCTTATTTTTCATTCATTCTCATTTTTGATCATATTTTACATATATATTTTTTCAGATCAAGCTCCTTTTTGGTCTCTTCATTAGCTCTTTTAAGTTGAGTTATTTATTTGTGCTTTGCCCTATGCTCACTTTTCAATTTTATTAGTTCATTCAACAAATCAGTAATATTCCTATTTCATAAAATATTTTTGTACCTAGGTTCTCTATCCAACTCCACACCTCTACCTAAAATTCACCTCTTGCAAACCCAGAAAAAAACACAGTTATCCAACCTTTGGTATGAATTGGGGGTTTCATTCATACAAGATCTTTTAGGGATTACTCCCAGCGGCGATTCCACTTTGCTCACCTCTAGACATCTTTTTGCTGGTTTGTTTTCTTCTTTCATTTTTGTCTTGTATTTAGCACTATTATGTATAATTCCATTTCGGCCACTCGATTTTCATAACTCCCTTCGCGTACGTAAATACAACTAGTGTTGTTCTAAAATATCCCAGCAACTAAGCGCTGCCCAGCACAGCAGAGTTCTTTCCAGACGTCCGACTGCGACCGCTGACTACAAGTGTGTGTGTATTTACCTAGTTCCATTTTACGGGAAGGGGAGCTACGCTCGTGGTTTCCCGCCTTTGTATCTCGCAGTGTCTAATTTGCTCTTAAATTCGTAAATTGTTTTTGCACACACTACTGTTTCTTCCAGTTTGTTCCAAATGTCCACCACTCTGTGTGGAAAACTGTTCTTCAGATCTCTTCTATAACTATCTTTTTTGAGTTTCATTCCATGTCCTGTGTTTCTCTTGTCCCAATTGAACAAGTCCTCTCTATCGAGTATTTCTGTGCCCTTCATGATTCTATAGGTGATCAGTAGGTCGCCTCTCTTCTTTGCTCCAGAGTCGGTAACTCCAATTTAACCAGTGATTCTTCATATGACAAGTTTGAAAGTGCTGGAACCATTTTTGTGGCTGCTCTCTGGATTCTTTCAATTTTATATTCTTTTTGGTACTGGGTGACCACAATATCGCCGCATATTCTAGTCTAGGCCTTATCAGTGTGACTAATATTTTTTCAAAAATTTCTTCATTCAAATAAGTAAATGCCACTTTCATTGACCTTAGGAAGTTATAGGATTTTCCGACAATTTTGTTTATTTGTTTATCAGAGGACAAGTCGTTTGAGATAATTACTCCCAGATCTTTTTCAGATCCCACTTTCTTTACCTCCTTGGTTCCAATTTTATATTGTCCTGATATTCTATTTTTACTTTTTCCGAGGGAGGGAGGAGGGTGGAGTATATAGGAAATGGAATGGGTGGGAGTGGTTTCTATGCCTTTTTCTTTTCGGCTACCCCCCCGTGTAGGGGGAAAAAGCCTTTGGTATATGTATGTACTTTTTCCGAACTCCATTATGCTACACTTCTTAATGTTGAAGTCCACGTCCCATTTCTGACTCCACTTCCAAACCTTGTTCGGGTCTTCTCGTAGTGATTCGCAATCCATTTCGGTTTTTACTTTCCTCGACAGTTTAGCGTCGTCTGCAACATTCCACATCATCATCCATGTCATTCACATAAACAGCGAGCATTATTGGAGCCAATACAGATCCTTGTGGAACTCCACAAATCACCACCTTCCAATCTGAATATTTTCTTCAGAGTACTACTATCATCTTTTTACCGTTCAGGAAGTCCTCCATCCAGTTTAACAGGTTGCCTTGTATCCCTCCTATATTTTCCAATTTTTAAATAGTTTTTATGTGGTACCTTGTCGAACATTAGCGACCAATAGCGAACATTATTGGAGTCGATACAGATCCTTGTGGAACTCCCCTAATCACCACCATCCAACCTGAATATTTTCTTCAGAGTACTACTCTCATCTTTTTACCATTCAGGAAGTCCTCCATCCAGTTTAGCAGGTTGCCTTGTATCCCTCCTATATTTTCCAAATTTTTAAATAATTTTTGTGTGGTACCTTGTCGAAAGTCCAATAAAGCACAATCAGCCCATCTATCCCTTTCTTGTATTATATCAATTAGTCTTGAGTAAAAACAGATTAAATTTGTGGTACATGATCTTCCTTGTCTGAACCCAAATTGTCTTGGGTTTATTACATTTTTCTTCCAGGTGTTTTACCCATCTATTCTTGATAATTTTCTCACAAATTTTGGCTACTGTGCTTGTTAGTGAGACTGGTCTATAATTAGTTGGTTCTTCCTTGTTTTCTTCTTTATAAATTAGTATGTTGGCATTTTTCAATCTTTTGGTATTATTCCTTCTTTAAGTGAGCAATTTATTGTGTTATATATTTTGTCCATTAGTTCTTCTTTGCATTCCTTTTTGTATCAAATTTGCAATTTCGTCCGGGCCGTGCCATTTCCTAACATCAAGGATTGTTAATTGCTCCGATATTTCTTTTTGTGTTATTGTTATTTCGCTCATGGGGGGAGATCGCACTTCGCTTCCTTCGTCCAATACTGTACCTTCTCTCTAGTGAAAACCGACTTGAAGTGATTATTCATGACTTCGGCCATTTCTAGATCTTCTGTGTATTCTGTATTTCCTTGGCATAGTTTCACCATTCCCTGTTTATTTTTAAGTTTACCATTTAGATATCTATAGAATAGTTTGGGTTGCTCTGCATTTTTCTATAATTCTTTTTCTTATTTCCTTTTTTTCCTCTCATCGCACTTTTACATATTCATTTCTATAGTTTATATATATTTACCATTTTTCAGTTTTTTTTCTTATCTCTTCTTTTAAGATTGCTATTGCTGTTTCTTTTCTTTTTCTCTCATGTACCTCGCCAAACCATGTTTTTCCCTTAGTCCATACACCACAATTAATTTTTTTCTATCCACTATATCTCTAACCCAATTTGCCTTTTCTTTAATTGCTTGAATAATTGTATCTTTTGCATTTTCCTGCATCTGTTGTTGGGCTATTTCTTTAAAAGTAATTTATTCGTTTTCTCTGTTTCCTCACCTAAGTTTTCAAATTTTTCAGTCCTATTGTGAGCGTGCGTGTGTAAAATAATAATAATGATAAAATGTTTATTTCAATAGCATTAGTACACTGACAATAATACAATGCAAAAGATGATTAGAAATATAAAACTTATATATACACGGTACAAGTTTACATAGAGTTGATTATGTGCACAATGGATGGGATGGCACTGTTTTTGTAGCGGTCAGTTCTTGGCGCTTTGATTGGTACGAGCCTATTTCTGTGTGTGTGTGTGTGTGTGTGTGTGTGTGTGTGTGTGTGTGTGTGTGTGTGTGTGTTCAATATTTGTGTACCACTAACCGAATGCATTTATTTGACGGGGCGGGCGGGAGTGGGACCTCCCCGTCGTTCAAGGATACCCATCAGATTTACCTCATAGACGTTAGGGAGTATCTGTGGGGTACTTCATTAATTTGGTTCTGGCTACTACTAGAGGTGGGAACGTGGACGAAAGGGATCTCAACTAGATTACCTTTCAGGATGGGTGGCGCTGCCTCTGGTGTGCAGTACATAACCGTCTGTCCGTAGCTGGAAAACCACGCGCTCGCACACACACACACACACACACACACACACACACACACACACACACACACACACACACACACACACACACACACACTATATATATATATATATATATATATATATATATATATATATATATATATTTGCCGTGAAACAAAATATGCAAATTTACCACAGAAAAGAAACTAGAAAACAGTAATTATTTTCGCATAATTACACCCTCAGACGTTTTGGGCAATACGTCTGAGGACGTAATATACGAAAGTCTTCAAGTTTCTTTTCTCCTATGGTAAATTTGCATGTGCATATATGCAAAGTAGACCACTTGGAAAAAAGGAAACTAACAAAGCAGAGTGCTTTTGTATATTACATCTTAAGAACAAAAAAGTGTTTTTTGCACTGGATGTAATAAACGAAAGCGCCACGCTTCGTTAGTTTCTTTTTTCAAAGTGGTCTACTTTGCATAAATGAACACACGTACCCGTGTTCTTAT
This sequence comes from Oratosquilla oratoria, assembly GCF_046742065.1. NCBI lineage: Eukaryota > Metazoa > Arthropoda > Malacostraca > Stomatopoda > Squillidae > Oratosquilla > Oratosquilla oratoria. The sequence continues at coordinate 80,890,079 of NC_134785.1, forward strand.
TAGCATGTATATACGTGTCTGTGTGTGTACATACATTATTTGTACCCCATCACAACACTTTTGGTATCGGGTCACATTTATGATTTTATTCTGGTTATGGAATATCACTCTGACGACTCCCGAATCACGGAGGGGTCAAGGAGGAGGGAGGGAGGGAAAGAGGGGATTAACTAGCTGGGCGAAGCTCCTCCCATCCTGCGGGGACGCCCCTTCCTCCTTCAGAAGTTCCACCAATATTTTTTTTTTATTCTTTGTACTCGCCATGCCCACTTGTTGAGACTGGGCTTTTTGCCGAGGTGGGAGGCGAGGGATGTGGATGGCCCTGTGAGACACGGGTGAGGGGTGGAAAGGGGAACTTTGCATGTTTCTCATCCTCTCTTCCCTCGTCGTACCTTCTACTCCCCTTATCCTCTCTAGCTTGTCCCCTCCCTTCTTACCTCTCCTCCCCCTATTCCTTCTTCCTTTCCCCCTCCCCATCCACTTCCCCTTTCTCCATCGCTTGTCCCTCCTCCTTTCCTGTTACAAAGAAGGAACATGCCAACAGGAGACCTATTGGTCCATAACTAGGTTGGATGCGAAAAAAAAAAAACATAACGATAAATAGATAAAATAAAAATTATAATAATATAGATAATAATTAAAATAAATGCGTAGGTTAGTTAAATGATAAACAAACAAGTAAATAGTCATTACAAATAAATTGATATATAATAATAGATGAAAATCAGGCAAATGACAATAAACAGACAAATAATAACAAACAAACAAATAATGTAAAACAAATGGCAGGCATTACGGCATCTTGCATAGGTGTGTATCTGAACGAATCTTAAAGCTTCGAACTGAACTACATTGCACTGCCTCTGCAGGAAGTTTATTCCATTCATTAACTACACGGCTGGCGAAGTTGTTTCTACCCACTTCCAAATTCAATTTATTCCCAGACAGTTTGAGACCATTATTTCTTGTCGGATTCTCATTCAATATGAAAATTTTGTCACTTTTGATGTCAATTCCCTTTGGAATCTTAAAGACCTGTATTAAGTCACCTCTGAGTCTACGCTTTTTAAGGGAAAACAGATTCATATGTTTTAGTCGATTTTCATATGATTTATTTTTGACATTTGGAATAAATTTTGTGGTTCGCCATTGTACTTTTTCCAATCTGTCAGTGTCGTTAATGAGATTGGGTGACCATACAGAAACAACATGTTCCAAATGTGGACGAACTTTTTAATGAGATATGGTCTTTTGAAATCAAACGATCGCGCAATCAGTCCTAGAATTTGATTTGCTTTCTCGGAGGCTGAAATACACTGCTTAGATTACTTGAGATCGTTACTGATAATTACGCCGAGATCCTTTTCACTAACCACTTTAGTTAACGAATTTCCAAATAACTTGTAATCGTACTTACTGTTATTTTTACCTACGTGCATACCCTTGCATTTGTGTTAAATTTCATTAGCCACTTTTCAGACCATTGCTGTAATTTATCTAAATATTCTTGAATATTTAATTGGTCTAAGTGGTTATTTATCATTCTGCACAGTTTTGTATCTCTATATCATTTATATATACTATGAATAGAAGTGGCCCAAGAACTCCATTCGTAACATTTTTCCATCTAGAAGTGTTGCCATTTAAAACAACTCGCAGTTTTCGATCATTCAACCAATAACTAGTCCAACTTAATAGACTACCACATATTTCGTGTGAAGTTAATTTAGTAAGTAGTCTTTCGTAGGGGACGGTATCAATATATTATTTATACCGTCATAATTCGAGATGACTGTGTTGTAGAATTCGAGTAAGTCACGCAAGAACGTTTCCGTCTGAATCCATGCTGGCTATCATTTATCAAACACTTTCTAAATGATGTTCGATAGTATCTTGGATGATAGTTTCCATATTTTTTCCTACGATTGAAGTCAAGCTTATAGTCCTGTAGTTATTTGCTTTCTTTTTGTCACTTTAATATGGGAGTAACGTTAGCTAGCTTTCATTCTCTTTGGGCATCTTCGGATATGATGGATTTCTTGAAAATAGTTTATAATGGAACAACAATCTCATTTTTCATTTCCCTTAAGATTCTTGGATGCCAACCCTCAGGCCATGGTGTTTTATTAACTTCGAAGTTTTTCTATACACCTTTTGATTTTTTCTTTTGTTATATTTACCATAGTAAGTTCACACTAGACCTTTCACAGTTTTCAGTTTGGAGTTCACTTTGAGGTGTTTCGTTTATAAATACTGAACTAAAATAGTTGTTTAAAATATCACACATTCCTTCACTTGAATATTCAAGTTTACCGTCAGCAGATAATAGAGGCCAATATGATTCCTAATAACCTTTTTATCTCTAATGTAACTGTAGAATTATTTGGGATTCTCTTTGGATTTATCAACGATATTAATTTCGTATTGTTTTAGTGTTTTGTTGTCTTTTTTAAATCTCTACTGTATTATTACATAACTTCGATAGTCATTAGGTGTACCCGAACACTCGTATTTTTTATAAGCCTGTCTCTTTAGCAGTGCTTTTTTTTCAATTTCTTTGTCAAGCCATTTTTGGCGAGCCTGATTTGGGGGGCGTCTGTCCGTAACAGGATGTAAGTATGAATTATCTTAGTAAGCGTATTTTGAAATATTTCCCACATCTGAACTACAGGGCTGTCGCTATATTTAGCCTCCCAGTCTGTAAGCTGAAGCTCCTGACGTAGTCCTATGAAATGAGCTTTATTGAAATAAGATATTTTAGATACACAAGTATCTATTCTAAAAAAAATATTAGCTGTTTGAATCTAAGTTGTGGTCGCTACTTGCAATAGTTTCACCAACTTCTACATCGGTTCTCAAGTTTTCATGGGTAGTGATCAGTAGATCGAATAAATTTCCATGTCTTGTGGGTTCTTTTACATGCTGAACTAAGTAATTGTAACCGAGAAAATCTATCAAGCGACTACTTATATGCCCATGTTCAAGGGTCATCCAATCAATGTCGGTAAAATTGAAATCCATTATCAATAAATCCCCGGTTGCAGCAACTAGACAGTTCTTGAAACTACAGTTTGTTGTCTGCTAATGATAATGTTTTTGGCCCATATATTACACCTACATTAGTTTTTTTTGTCTACCCACAAACTATCATATGGATCCTGTTTCACTTTCTCTAAAACGAAATCGCATGGACACCCCCACCTTTCTTCTGGTTTCTATCATGGTGAGTGTTTAAATCCCGCAATATTTTAAACCAGATTCAAAATATCTACCATTTAACCATGTCTGACATACGCCTGGATTTCTTGGATTTTTTTCCTAATACTACGAGCAATGAAGTAAATGGATTTAAGAAACTCGTGATTATTTCCTTTTGACACGTTTTGAGTTTCAACATAATGCCTTACATTATATATTTTTTTCTTTATTGATACCTTGCTCAATATGGACATTTGATCCTTCATTGACATTCAGTGCCTTATGGACATTTGCCCCATCACGGACATCTGGTCTTTCCCAGTCATCCGATCTCTTATGTACACCTTGCCCCCCTCTGTCACCGCGTCCCACACCGGCCACCCGTCCTTCATTGACATTCTGTCCGACATCACTTCCTAAAATGATATTCAGTCCTCCACTGACATGTCCTACAGTGATATTCAGTCCTCCACTATTCTTACATCCCATAGTGATATTTTGTCCTTCACTGTCATTACATCCCATCGTAATATTTTGTCCTTTGACATTACATTCTAATGTAATATTTTGTCCTCTGCCGACATTATATCCTTAAATAATGTTTTGTCCTACACTGACATATTGCTCTATATTATTGCTATGCCCTACTCTATTTTCCCCAATACACTATATTTCCCCTTCCCCTTGAGTTTCTACCCCAAAAAAGGAACTATTTCATTACAAACTCCCGTAATCATGTTTGTAAGAACATCTTTGCCTCTACGAGTAAGGTAGATCCCATCAGAAGCATAAAGATCATGACGCCTGGGAAAGAGATACCATGGGTCAAAAAAAGTGGTATCTCAGTTGCGTGCATAATTGTGATATCCTCTCGTTGATCCCTATGGCTCTACTGTTCCAACACGAGCCAGCGTAGATCCTCGGGAGGATCTCACAGACTACGTGACGGCTTCCACGTTCCTTCACCTCCGAACAAGTTCCTCTGATCTCACCTTACCCACATCGTTACTTCCCGTATGAACAACCGTAACCGTGTTCGTCCGCCTTTGCTCCTTCATGGTCTGGGTACAATCGGCGATCCCACGGCCCGGTTGACATAGAAGTTTGCAACGTCGTTTAGTCTTCCGCTGCAGGATGTCGTCATAGCCTTTCATCATGGAGTCCCCCACCACCAAGAACTCCTGATTTTCAGCCACCTTATCTTCCAGCTTAGCAAAACGACTGGCTAGAGCCAGCGGTTGCTCCGCAGGGCACCCGCTTACCGAACGCGGGCTCGACAAACGGGACCCCACGGAGCTCTACTTGCTTACGGCAGTGGTAGAAATGGAAGAGGTGGAACGCTCTTTGGATTGTGGGGAGGATTCACTCTTCTCACAGAGCGCATTCTTGAGAAAACTAATTTCCTCCTCACTTCCTGAGACGGTCCTCTAGGTTCACACAACCTAGAGGACCGTCACAAGCCATTTCAACAAAAACAAAAACGGTCACTAAGTTAAATACACGTAGCTTACTCTGCTTACCTTATACTATTACTCCTACCTTTGGAGTACAGTAGCAGATTACAGTTTTGATTCACGGAGCAGACGGAGCTGAGGTCACGGAGCAGACTGTGCTGAGGTCACAGCAGATTGAGCTGAGGTCACGGAGTAGATTGAGTTGAGGTCACGGAGCAGACTGTGCTGAGGTCACAGCAGACTGAATGAGTTCACGGAGCAGGCTGAGCTGAGGTCACGGAGCAGGCTGAGCTGAGGTCACGGAGCAGGCTGAGCTGAGGTCACGGAGCAGGCTGAGCTGAGGTCACGGAGCAGGCTGAGCTGAGGTCACGGAGCAGGCTGAGCTGAGGTCACGGAGCAGACTGAGCTGAGGTCACGGAGAAGCCTTCCCCTCCCATTCAAAGGTTTCCCTATTTTACAGTTCTCTTCTCTTTCCTTTCTCCCTCCTCGTCGCCTTTCCCCTCTCCTTACATTCCTCTTCCCTTTTCTCCCGTATCCTGCCCATTCCCATTCTCCCTTTCCCCCCCCCCCGTTCCCCTTCTTTAGCCTTCCCTTTCCCATCTCCCCGTTGACTTTCTCCCTCTCCATTCTCTTTCCCCTCTTCCCTCCTCCTCCTCCTCCTCCTCCTCCTCCTCTCCTCTTCTTTCCCCTCCCGATTCCTTTTCCTTCACCCTTCCCCTCACCACTACTCCAAGAAAAGAGCAGATTGTACTTTTAATTTCTACTCTCCCACCATTCTCTTACCCTTCTTAAATTTCCACCTCTCCGACTCCACCTCACCCCCATTATAGAAGCGCTGGTTATCGGCTGTGAAATACAAATGACCTTCCCCTCACCTCTGTCCCTTCCCCTCCCCCCTCCCCTACCCGCTCGCCTACCCCCTACTCCCTCCCCTACCCGCTCGCCTACCCCTCTACTCCCTCCCCTTTCCTTTTCCCTGTCCCGTATCTCTCCTAGCAATGCAATGCAAATGACGTGTTACGAAATAGTATTCATAACAGTAGTAGTGGTATTAACATGATAACAGTAGTAGTACTTGTAATGATAGCATTAATAATAATAATAACAAGAGCGACACTGGTAGTGATGTGCCCACCTGCATGCGGGAGAGCAGGCCGGGTGCCCTCGTCGATACCCTCGTCAGCGACCTCGTCCTCGTCTTGGCTTAGCGGGCGTCTTCCTCTTGCAGAAAATCCGTGGCTGTTGCCGGTTACCCCCAAGGCCGGTGGCTCTTGTGCGAGAAGGACCAGGGACAACGGACGGACGGATGGATTGATGTTTTCTCTCTTCGTTGCAGATCCGGCGTATCAAGGCGTCCGACGGGGCGGGGGACGACGCAGTGCAGCAGGGCGAGGTCTCCAGCTCGAAACCCACCTTGCTCTACAACCAGCAGATCTACCCACTTCTGCTCGAGGTACGTCTGGAAAACCCGCTCGAGGTCCGGGATGCCTCGGCTCGAGGTCCAGGAGGCCTAGACTCGAGGTCCAGGAGGGCTCGACTCGAGGTCCAGGAGGGCTCGACTCGAGGTCCAGGAGGGCTCGACTCGAGGTCCGGGAGGCCTAGACTCGAGGTCCAGGAGGCCTAGACTCGAGGTTCAGGAGGCCTCGACTCGAGGTCCAGGAGGTCTAGACTCGAGGTTCAGGAGCCTTCGACTCGAGGCCCATTGGTGTCGCGACCCAAGGCCCCGAGTATGAGCTTGACTTGGAGGTTCTTGGCTCTTGCGTGGGTGGCGTAGGATGCCCATGGCTGAGTTTGGGTGTGTGTAGATGGCTGTATACGTGTGTGTCTGTGCTTGTACATCAATTGCTGTAGATGTACAAATATGTGCGTGTATATGAAGTGTGTGTGTGTGTGTGTGTCCGGGAGGCCTCGACTCGAGGTCCAGGAGGCCTAGACTCGAGGTTCAAGAGGCCTAGACTCGAGGTTCAAGAGGCCTCGACTCGAGGTCCAGGAGGCCTAGACTCGAAGTTCAGGAGACCTAGACTCGAGGTTCAGGAGGCCTCGACTCGAGGCCCATTGGTGTCGCGACCCAAGGCCCCGAGTACAAGCTTGACTTGGAGGTTCTTGGCTCTTGCGTGGGTGGCGTAGGATGCCCATGGCTGAGTTTGGGTGTGCGTAGATGGCTGTATACGTGTGTGTCTGTGCTTGTACATCCATTTGCTGTAGATGTACAAATGTGTGTGTGTTTGTGTGTGTGTGTGTGTGTGCGTGTGTGTTTGTGTGTTGGTGAATATTCTTAAGGTTGTATTCACCTAGTTGTGCAGTGCAGTGTTAGTTAGACACGCAGTCATATTTTTCTTTAAATTTGTTTTTAGATCTCAAAACACTCCAGCTCAACCCTCTAGTGGCTATTATGGTCCACCGCCATGGCGCGTGCCGTGAATCGATCATATTAACTTACTGTTGGTGTTTCTCCCATCTCTGAGCAGGTGTCTTTGTGCTACCGCATAGAGAAGCGGATGTAGGGCGCTGCTATGTACCATGTGTTTAGTGTGCGTACCGTGCGGAGCTGAGGGGAGAGGGTGACTGCGCGTGCCGTGTCCTTGTTTGGGGGACAGGTGGGTGTGAGATACAGCTCGGGAGATGCTCGCTGACCGCCAGCATCTCTGGGCAGCAGCAGCCTCTTGTGTGTTGGCCCCCGTTGTCGTGCCAACTGGGCGAGGGCCAGTGGGACCCCGCGACTGGCCCCCCTAGCAGATACGTGTGGCACGAACAACGCACCGCGGGGACCCAGATAACCCTGGTGGGGGTCGGATGGAACAGCGAGGCGGTGTCCGCGGGGTGGCGCAAAGCGCACGTCCCGCTTCGGTGTCCCCAAAGCGCGCAGGCTCGGTGAGACTGTGGAGGGTCAGCAAGTTTTGGTTTAGGGTCCCTGTCACGGTGTACAAGTAATGCGCATGAAGTGGAGATGGGTTTGCTCATGTGATCATTGTACAGTTGAAAAGGTTTTATGTCCCGATGTTGTGGCTCTGTCACACCTTGACGAATTAGCCAGCTTATTCCGACGTATCAAAATATCTCTAAAACGCTGGCATGCGCTGAACTCTCGATTATATCTCAATCTGCTCACCATTACATGGTAACAGTACGTTAGTAGCACACGTACTAAGTTCTGTGTTCGTTCGGAACACGTCAAATATTTCTACATACGTCAATATAAGTTCGACATAAGTTACACACAGGTTCAGAGCACGTTACTCATAGGTTGAACATAAGTTTTGAGTACGCTAGACATTTTCTCGGCGTATTTTGACTTATGAGTAACTTACAAGTAACGTGTGTGAACGATTGCACAATGTCCGTACAGCTTATGGCTGCTCCATACGCAGACATACGTCGACAAATTCTGTGCTGCATGCAAACATTTTCCGACGATCCCGCCGTACTACGATGTATACCAGGGTGCTTCTGATTTATACAGTACTTACCAATAGCTCATTTGACGTACGCCAGCGCTTTTCCCAATTTCATTTTTATACGTCGGGATACGCTGGCTAAATCGTCAAGGTGTTACAGGGGTATGAAAGATGTCTCTTCGTAGTTGCACTATGGAGAGCTTGTCGTCGGAGAGTTACTGTAGTCCCTGTCCAGCGGCCTGCGTTGTCTTCATTTCATGGAATGGTAAACTACCCTTGCCGTTGGATGAACGGGAGTTGTGTGTAGAAGAGGCGCCACGCGTACAAAGGTGTCATCGGGTAGCGGGTGTCTGTGCTGCGGAAATATTTGAGGAGCGCAGAAGAGAGGGGGAAGGGTCTAGTCGACGTAGTGCCTTTATGTAAAGTTAGAAGTCTGAATACGAAGAAGGGAATGACAAGAAAGTCGGGGAGAATGTTTTTAGAAAGGAAGAGGATACGAAGACTAGACGTTCACATTTGAACGAACTTACGGAAAGTACATAGAAGGGAAGGTGTATTTACCCAGTTGTACTTTACAGGAAGAGAGCTATGCTCGTAGTGACCCACTTTTGTATCTTTCAGTATCCAGTTTGATTACCTTCAGTTGTATTTAGTGTATGTGTGTGTGTGTGTGTGTGGTTGTTGCATATGGTAGAGTGAGGCAACAATAAATAGATAAAGGATGACAGGTACATTAAAGAATTGGTGAAGCGACCAAACGTTTCGGAAAGAAGAAAGAGGTCGCCAAGTGCGAAAGTGGGGATGGTGGAGAGCACCGTAGAGCTAGTCTTAATGCATGAGAGTGCAAACTCAGTTCATGAGACTAGAAGAGTGCAGAGGAGTTCACAGTGCCGTTCTTAGTGAATTCTCTTTTGTAGTAAGTACATACATGTTGTTGTAAAGACTGTGAGGATAGAGTGTGGATATGTGGGAGGATAATGTAAAAGAATGTGAGTTTGGAGATGAAGAGGACTCTGGAGGAGTAAATGCCACTTGAGGGTGAAGCCGTTATTGAATGTCCAACGTTTGGCTCGTAGTGGGTTTTTCGAGTACTTGAAAACGTTCCAAGGAGCAAAACGGTGTACAATATTCAATAAAAGGCTTCGTCCACAAATGGTGTTTACACTGCCCAAAGTGACGGCGGTTGCCATCTTCAAACATGAAGAGGATCCTATCGAGATTGCACAGGCATGGGAAGAGTGCATGAGCCAAGGGGGAGAGAGAAGGGAAGGGGTACGAGGAAGTGGAAAGAAGTAAGCTTGGAGGAGAGAGAGAGAGAGAGAGAGAGAGAGAGAGAGAGAGAGAGAGAGAGAGAGAGAGAGAGAAAGGGATACGAGGAAATGAAAAGGAAGCTTAGAGAGAGAGAAAGAGAGAGAGAGGTCACTTGAGAACAGGGGGCTGGTAAAGGGAGTAAAAGAGGAAGACCCAGCTGCAGTAGGGTGAGTAGAAAGTGGGGGAGGGGGGATGCTGTAGGAGGCGACGGTGCAAAGGGGGAAAGGGGAACGCGGCGAGTGAGAAGAAGGTCGTCGCCGTCTTCCGGAGTCAGAGTGTATTGGTTTGTCACTTTAGTCATATACTTCCATATTCTCTCTCTCTCTCTCAGCTTTTGGGGAAGAGTGATTGCCTCCCGCATCCCACCCACCCCCACAGGTTCCTAGGTGTTTACCCCTTTTTTTTTTTTTTTTTGTGTGTGTGTGTGTGTGTGTGTGTGTGTGTGTGTGTGTGTATTTACCTAGTTGTTTTACCTAGTTGTATTTTACGGGAGGAGAACTAAGCTCGTAGTGACCCGCTTTTGTATCTTTCCGCATCCAGTTTGTTCTTAAAGTCATGTATAGTTTTAGCAATCACTGTTTCCTCATTCAGTTTGTTCCAGATATGTATCACTCTGTGTGGGAAGCTATTCTTTTTCAGATCTCTTCTGTAACTGTCCTTGTTAAGTTTCTTCTCGTGTCCTCTTGTTTTTCTTCTGTCCCACTTTAGTAAGTCATCTCTATCAAGAATTTCCATCCTCTGTAGATGGTTAGCAAATCACCTCTTTCTCTTCTTTGTTCCAGGGTTGGTAGATTTAGTTGATCTAATCGTTGTTCGTATGTCCAATTGGAGAGTGTTGGTGCCATATTTGTTGTTGCTCTTTGAATTCTTTCTAGTTTATATATATTTTTTTAACTAGGTGACCATAGTGTCGCAGCGTATTCCAATTTTGGTCTTATCAGTGTAACTAGTATTTTCTTAACCATTTATTCATCCATATAATCAAAGGCTACTTTCATTGATCTTAGTAAGTTGAAAGTTTCTCCGACTAATTTGTTGACGTGTTTGTCTGGTGTCATGTCATTTGAGATAGTCACTCCTAGGTCCCTTTACGAGTTTACTTTTTTTCATTTCCTTTGTATCAAAATTATATTGACATATTCTATTTTTGCTCTTTCCAAATTCCATTATGTATCATTTTTATATTGACATATTCTATTTTTACTCTTTAAAAATTTCTTTATGTTTAAAGTTCAGTTCGCACTTCTGACTCCATTTCCAGACTTTGTCTATATCTTCTTGAAAAGATTTGCAGTCTTCCTCTGTGCTTACTCTCTTGAGTAGTTTCGCATCATCTGCAAAGAAGTTTATATAACATTCAAAGGATTACAAAGGCGGAGCATGCCGACAGGAGACCTTTTGATCCATATCTAGGTCGGATAAAAAAAAAAAAATTCATGTTAGTAATAAATTAAAACTATAATAATGTAAAAGTAACAAATAAAATACATAAATAAATGCATAGGTATAGTTGAATAACAAACAAACAGGTAAATAGTAAATGATTATAAATTGACATATAACTAATAATAAATGAAAATCAGACAGACAAATTATAACAAAACAAAAACAAATAATATAACATAAATTATAATCATTACAGCATCTTACTTAGGTATTTATCTAAATGATTCTTAAAGCTTCGAACTGAACTACATTGCACTACCTGTGCAGGAAGTTTATTCCATTCATTAACTACACGGTTGGCAAAGTTGTTTCTACCTACTTCCAAATTGAATCTATGTTTCTGCCCCATACAGTGGTGTTGGCACAATCACTCCTTCATACAGTCTCCTCTTAGCATCCATCCCCAAATGTCTATTCCTCATTACGCTCTTTAATCCACCAAGGCATTTACTCGCTTCTCTCAATCTACATTCTACCTCCACCTTCACTCCACTTTTTCCTGCCACATTTGCACCCAAGTATCAACTATTCACTTCCTCCAGTCGCTCTCCCTTATTGCTCACTTCCAGTCTACTGCCACTTTCACCCCTTGTACATCTCATCACCTTACTTTTACCCACATTTATCTTTAGCTTTCTTCTATCACATACTCTCCCAAACTCTGCCACCAACTTCCTCAATCCCTCCTCCGATCCTGCCACAAGCGCAGTGTCGTCCGCAAACAACAGCTGGCTCACCTCCCACTTTTCTCCATTTTCTTTAACCATCTCCAATCCCTTGCCCACTACCCTTGCATTTACCTCTCGCACCACCCCATCCATGTATAAGTTGAACAGCCAGGGTGACAAAACGCATCCTTGACGAAGTCCCACCTTTACCTCGAACCACTCACTCTCCCCATTTCCAATCCTGACACAAGATCTACTACTCTCATAAAAACTCTTGACAGCTCCCAGAAGCTTTCCTCCTATCCCGTATATCTGCATAACCTCCCACAGTGCCTTTCTGTCTACCCTATCATAAGCCTTTTCCAGATCCATAAAAGCCCAGAAAACATCCTTCCCCTTTCCTATAGCTTTCTCACATATCTGTCTTACCACAAAGATCTGATCTACACAAAGGATTACAAAGGCAAAGCATGCCGACAGGAGACCTTTTGATCCATATCTAGGTCGGATGAAAAAAAAAAAAAAAAAAAAAAAAAAAAAAAAAATCATATTAATAATAAATTAAAACTATAACAATGTAAATAACAATTAAAATACATAAATAAATGCATTGGTATAGTTGAATAACAAACAAACAGGTAAATAGTAAATGATAATAAATTGACATATAACTAATAATAAATGAAAATCAGACAGACAAATTATAACAAAACAAAAACAAATAATATAACAAATTATGATAATTACAGCATCTTACTTAGGTATTTATCTAAATGATTCTTAAAGCTTCGAACTGAACTACATTGCACTACCTGTGCAGGAAGTTTATTCCATTCATTAACTACACGGTTGGCAAAGTTGTTTCTACCTACTTCCAAATTGAATCTATTTCCGGACAGTTTGAGACCATTGTTTCTTGTCTGATTCTCATTCAATGTGAAAATTTGGTCACTTTTGATGTTGTCAATTCCCTTTAAAATCTTAAAGACCTGTATCAAGTCACCTCTGAGTCTACGCTCTTTTAGGGAAAACAGATTCATGTGCTTAAGTCGATTTTCGTATGATTTATTTTTGATATTTGGAATCAGTTTTGTGGCTCGCCGTTGTACTTTTTCCAGTCTGTCAATGTCTTTAATGAGATTCGGTGACCATACGGAAACAGCATATTCCAAATGTGGACGAACTAACGATTTATATAGCTTGTTAATGAGTGATGGACTTTTGAAATCAAAAGATCGCGCAATCAATCCCAGAATCTTATTTGCTTTCTCAGAGGCTGAAATACACTGCTTGGATGATTTGAGGTCGTTACTGATAATTACGCCGAGATCTTTTTCACTATCCACTTTTGTTAACGAATTTCCAAATAACTTGTAATCGTACTTACTGTTATTTTTACCTATGTGCATTACCTTGCATTTACTTGTGTTAAATTTCATTAGCCACTTTTCAGACCATTGCTGTAATTGATCTAAATCTTCTTGAATATGTAATTGGTTTGAGTGATCATTTGCCACTCCGCACAGTTTTGTATCATCAGCAAATTTGGAAACAGTAGATTTTAGTCTATGGTCTATATCATTTATATATACTATGAATAGAAGTGGCCCAAGAACGGAACCCTGAGGAACTCCACTTGCAACACTTTTCCACTCAGAAGTTTTTCCATCTAAAACAACTCTCTGTTTTCGACCTTTCAACCAATTACTAGTCCAACCTAATAGGCTACCACTTATTCCATGCAAAGCTAATTTAGTAAGTAGTCTTTCGTGTGGGACGGTATCAAAAGCTTTTGCAAAGTCTAGATATATTAAATCTATATTGTTTCTTTTGTCATAATTCGAGATAACTGTGTTGTAGAATTCGAGTAAGTTAGTCACGCAAGAACGTTTCCGTCTGAAACCATGCTGGCTATCATTTATCAAACGGTTACTTTCTAAATGATATTCGATATCATCTCTGATGATAGTTTCCATTATTTTTCCTACGATCGAAGTCAAACTTATAGGCCTATAGTTATTTGGTTTCTTTTTGTCACCTTTTTTGAATATGGGAGTAACGTTAGCTAGCTTCCATTATCTTGGGACATCTCCGGATATGATGGATTTCTTGAAAATAATTTCTAATGGAACAATAATCTCATTTTTAATTTCCTTTAAGATTCTTGGATGCCAACCGTCAGGCCCTGGTGTTTTATTAACTTTGAGTTTGTCTATACACCTTTTAATTTTTTCTTTTGTTATATTTACCGTAGTGAGTAAGTTTACCCCAGACTTTTCACAGGTTTCAGTTTGGAATTCACTTTGAGGTGTTTCGTTTACGAATAGCGAGCTAAAATAATTGTTTAAGATATTACACATTCCTTCATTTGAATATTTACGTCAGCAGATAATAGTGGACCAATGTAATTCCTAACAACCTTTTTATCTCTAATGTAACTATAGAATTCTTTGGGATTCTCTTTGGATTTATCAGCGATTTTCATTTCGTATTGTCGTTTTCTTTTTCTTATTGTCTTTTTTAAATCTCTCTGTATTGATACATAAGTTTCATAGTCATTAGATGCACCCGAGCACTTATATTTCTTATAAGCCTGTCTCTTTTTAGCAATACTCTTTTCAGTTTCTTTGTCGAGCCACTTTGGGCGAGCCTGATTTGGGGGACGTCTGTCCTTAAAAGGAATGTAAGTTTGAATCATCTTAGTGAGCGTATTTTGAAATATTTCCCACATCTGATCTACAGGCCTTTCGTTTAATTTTTCCTCCCAATCTGTAAGCTGAAGCTCCTGACGTAGTTCTATGAACTGAGCTTTACTGAAATCGGGTATTTTAGAAGCACAAGTATCTATTCTAAAATTGTTTAGGAGTTTGAATCTGACTAAGTTGTGATCGCTATTTGCAACAGATTCACCGACTTCTACATCAGTTACCATGCTTTCGCGGCTAGTGATCAATAAATCGAGTAAGTTTCCATATCTTGTGGGCTCTTTTACATGCTGAATTAAGTAATTGTCACCAAGAAAATCAATCAAGCGACTACCTATATGTCCATGTTCAAGGGTCATCCAATCAATGTCAGTAAAATTGAAATCATCCATTATCAATAAATCCCGGTTGCAGAAACTAGACAGTTCTTGAAATAACAGTTTGTCGTCTGCTAATGATAATGTCTTTGGCCTATATATTACACCTATATTCATTTTTTGTCCATTTGTTTGGGTTAACTCAACCCACAAACTGTCATATGCATCCTGTTTCACTTTCTCTAAAACACAAGCATGAACATTGTTTTTAACGTACAATAGAACACCCCCACCTTTCTTGTGGTTTCTATCCTGATGAAAGTGTTTAAATCCCGCAATATTAAATTCAGCTTCGAACTCTGTACCATTTAACCATGTCTCAGTTATTCCTATCATATCGAGATTTTCGCTTTTGACATACGCCTGTATTTCTTGAAATTTGTTCCTAATACTACGAGCATTAAAATACATAGTTTTAAGAAACTCGTGATTATTTCTTTTTGACACATTTTGAGTTTCAATATCATGTCTTATATTATCATTTTGTTTTTTATTTATGCCTTGCTCTATATTATTATTATTTGGTCCATCATTGACATTCAATGCCTCATTAACATTTCTCCTATAAAAATTAACATTTCCCCCATCACGGACATCTGGTCGATTACGGTCATCCGATCTATTTTGTACACTTTGTCCCCCTACGTCACCGTGATTCACGCCGGCCTCCCGTCGTTCAGTGACATTATGGCCGGCATCCCTTTCTAAAATTATATTTTGTCCTCCAGTGACATTATATTCTACCGTGATATTTTTTCCTCCACTATAATTACATCCCATCGTGATCTTTTGTCTTCCACTGTCATTACATCCTATCTTGATATTTTGGCCTTCATTGACATTCTGTCCGGTATCTCTTCCTAAAATTATATTTTGTCCTTCACTGACATTATATCCTACCGTGATATTTTCTCCTCCATTATCATTACATCCTATCGTGATATTTTTTTCTCCACTATCATTATTTCCCATCGTGATCATTTGTCCTCCACTGTCATTACATCCCATTGTGACATTTTGTCCTATGACATTACATCCCAATGTGTCATATCGTCCTCTAGCGACATTACATCCTATCATGATATTTTGGCCTTCATTGACATTCTGTCCGGTATCCCTTCCTAAAATTACATTTTGGCCTTCAATGACATTATATCCTACCGTGATATTTTCTCCTCCATTATCATTACATCCTATCGTGATAATTTGTTCTCCACTATCATTACTTCCCATCGTGATCCTGTGATACCTTCATCCATATCATTTTTATAAATAGCAAACATTATCGGAGCCAACGTTGTGTGTGTGTGTGTGTGTGTGTATGTATGTGTGTGTGTGTGTGTGATTCACCATGGTCTTGGGTCACGTGTTGGACTCGTGATCGACAGCTGTTTCCCTCCCGGAAGAGAGCTCAGAGCTCATATATGACTGATCTATGGGTAATGCTGTGACGAAGGTCTAAATATACAGGTCTGACCGTTTGAATTATTGTGCGCAGCTTCTGACGTCATTAGGCTGGGTCCGTTTTCTCTTTGTGAAACACTGAAGAAAACTGTGAAACGCCAAGGAAGACAGGAACTATAATATTTTATATATATATATATATATATTATATATTATATATTCATATATATAGACAGGAACTATAATATTTTATATATATTTATATATATATATTTTATATAATATTTGTCAGTATATAACTAATTGCGTGGAGCGGTGCGAGCGAATGTAACAACATTCCCGAACGATGCGCCAGCTTCAACTGACAGCTTTAGGGCCCGCGAACCCCACTTTGAACAGCCAGGTGACGTTCACGGGCCCGCTGCGCCAACTCCCTCGAAATTCGGTCGGAAGTGGTTAGACCTTATATTCTTAGATCTTGGCTGTGACCTTACTCGCACTCACTCACCCAACTCTCCGTCTACGAGAGTTGGAGTAACAACCCGCAGCGCAGCGTTACTGAAATTTCATCCCTGGGCGGGATTCGAACCCGGACCACCGTAGTGGGAGCTAGCAAATTTGAATGTAGAATATAAGCTTGTTGACGAGATGAACATTTGAGATCGAAGTCTTGCGAACTTGGTCACGGTCTCCGACGACACGGAATCTACATCGGAGAGAGAGAGAGAGAGAGAGAGAGAGAGAGAGAGAGAGAGAGAGAGAGAGAGAGATCCCGCGCCTGAAAGGGAATGGGGCGAGGGCTGGTGACTCCGCTTCCTGAATATGTTGCCCATTGAAGAGGAACGCTGAATTCTCTGAAGTGTTTTCTTAAGTGAACCACGGCCCGTACTTGGGAGGAGAAGGGAGAAGAGGAGGAGGAGGTGGGAGGTCATCCTCGACTCGACGCCGCTCTTGGCAAGGCTTAAGGTTGACGTAGCAGCTCTATTAGTAAGCAGTGCCAAAGGTGCCCGGTGCCAGAGGAGTCCGGGTGAAAGTGTCGATCGTAGCCCGGAGGCACTGCGTGTAAACGATGCCCTTCCTGCTGAGGGACACTGGTCTGATATTGTGATTAATTATTTATCCAATGTTTTGGGCGGGCGAGGGAGAATTGCTGTAATATACAGTCTTTAAGTTGCTATTGTTCTTTTGGAAATGACTTGGCATTGTTATATACATTCTCTCTCTCTCTCTCTCCCTCTCTCCCTTTCTTTCCTTTTCTCTCACTCTTTCTCTTTCTGTCAGCGAACTTCGGTTCCCCTGGGAAATTCGGGAACGTTATATTTGGGAGGTCCGGGAGGAACACACCTCGCCTGATAGCGCCGTCAAGAATATAGGCTGTCATCAGGGGGCAAGTGTTCAAGAGAAGTAGGCACTCTCAGCCCACCTAAAGAAAACGGAATGCGAGTTGGTTTCGATCTGGGTCAGTATTATGATCGAGTGTATGACTTGCCAACACGATTCTGAATGATTATGTTATGTATATATATATATATATATATATATATATATATATATATATATATATATATATATATATATATATATTTGTGTGTATGTACAACACTGAATGGGTCCCAGTGAATAGCGATACATTTAAATGAACCACAATGGACTTTAAGCCATCAACATCGGGAGCTCCGTGGAGGCAACATGCAGAAACTGAAACGTGGTGCGACCGAGGACTTGAACCTACGGTTAGCAGGGTGACCAGTGCTGTAGTGACTTAGACCATAGCGCTATCTCTCTTGATAGCGCAATGGTCTATGTCACTACAGCACTGGTCACGTGCTAGCCGAAGGTTCGAGTCCTCGGTTTTACCACGTTTCAATTTCTGCATGTTGCCTCCACGGAGCTTCCGATGTTGATGGCTTAGAATTAAAGTGCATTGTGATGAATAAATATGTATATATACATATATATATATATATATATATATATATATATATATATATATATATATATATATATATACACACACACACACACACGACGGCGTAGTGGTAGCGTTCGCAACCGCTGTTTCAACGGTACGATTTCGAAACCCGCCCAGGGCTGATTTAATTTCAGTCGCTGCGCTGAGAGCCGTTACTCCAACTCGTGGGCGGGTGAGTTGAGTGTATGTGTGTGTGTGTGAAAGATCACAGCATTACCTATGGATCATATATGAGCTCTGAGCTCTCATTCGGGAGGCCAATAGCTGTCGATCACGAGTCCAACACGTGATTGAAGACCATGGTGAATCATTTACACACGCGCGCGCACACACATGCATCTTGTCATGAGAGAAAACAATCACTTGTATACCTAGTTCTGGTGTAATCAGGAGTAGTTGACCATGTAGTCATTAACAAAAGGATCGCTAAGTGCATTTAAGAGTTCAAAACAACGTAGGTTCGAGAACGAAGAATACAAGACTCGGTCTTGTGCCACTCGGCGAGACCGTGTGTGAGTGTGTGTGTGTGTGTGTGTGTGTGTGTGTGTGTGTGTGTGTGTCTCCATATCTCATTTTATCTAAACTATTTTTAAATTCATGTATTGTTCTTGCACACACTATTTTTTCATCCAACTTGTTCCAACTGTCTATTACTCTGTCTATTACTCTGTGTGTGTGTGTGTGTGTGTATTTACCTAGGTGTATTTTACGGGAAGAGAGCTATGCTTGTAGTGACCCGCTTTTGTATCTTTACGCATCCAGTTTGTTCTTAAAGTCATGTATAATTTTAGCACTCACTGTTTCCTCATTCAATTTGTTCCAGATATCTATCACGCTGTGTGGGAAGCTATTCTTTTTTAGATCTCTTCTGTAACTGTCCTTGTTAAGTTTCTTCTCGTGTCCTCTTGTTTTTCTTCTGTCCCACTTTAGTAAGTCATCTCTATCAAGAATTTCCATCCTCTGTAGATGGTTAGCAAATCACCTCTTTCTCTTCTTTGTTCCAGGGTTGGTAGATTTAGTTGATCTAATCGTTGTTCGTATGTCCAATTGGAGAGTGTTGGTGCCATATTTGTCGTTGCTCTTTGAATTCTTTCTAGTTTTTTTTTTTTTTTTTTTTTTAACTAGGTGACCATAGTGTCGCAGCGTATTCCAATTTTGGTCTTATCAGTGTAACTAGTATTTTCTTTACCATTTCTTCATCTATGTAGTCAAAGGCTACTTTCATTGATCTTAATAAGTTAAAAAATTCTCCGACTAATTTGTTGACGTGTTTGTCTGGTGTCATGTCATTTGAGATAGTTACTCCTAGGTCCCTTTCCGAGTTTACTTTTATTTACTTCCTTTGTACCAATTTTATATTGACATGATATTTTATTTTTGCTTTTCCCAAATTCCATTATGCTACATTTCTTAATGTTAAAGTTCAGTTCGCACTTCTGACTCCATTTCCAGACTTTGTCTAGGTCTTCTTGGTGTGTGCGTGTGTATGTGTGTGTGTGTGTGTGTGTGTGTGTGTGTAACAGTGTTTTGTAAACACACCATCTTGGCAAGGGGGCAGTAGATCCTCTTTGGCTTGCGTGACAAGGGTTCGTTTATGTAAAAGGGCGTCGGTATTAACATTCCCCGACCGAATAGGCCGTGGAGGCGGGGGGAGGGGCAGAGGGAACTCTGTCGCCGGGAGCCCCTCGAGGACCCCGGGGTGGGGGGGGAGGTTGTGCCCCTCAACCGAGATTCGAGGATGAGCACCAGAGGTACAGGGCCACGTCGTCTTCGTTGTCGCCACTTGAACTGAATAGAATCATTTGGGTCACAAGGCTCGAAATGAACAAGTTCTTGACGATGCCTTACAATCCGTTCACTACTGTTTGGGGATTTAATTTTCAGCTGAATAAAATCGCCTGGCGAAATCCGGAATAAGCATGCAAATTGAGTTAGGAAGCGAAAGGATTAAGTTAACTAATAAGATCTCACATCTGAAAGGAGTTTGAAGTTTGCCAAGAGAGAGTCGATCTCTGAAGGAGGAATTTGTAACTGAAGGTGAGGAGTCTACAGCAGGAGGCGCTGAGTAGCTGTGGCCGAAGCCTTTGCCCTCTTATGCGATTTGGGGACTGTTGAGGGGTAGGTAACTCACAGTCACTGCTGGGAATCGGAGAGGAGTGCGGGATCCGAACCCTCAACTAAGCGAATGCGAGACCAGAGTATATCACTCGTGATTGGGGGAGTTGAAAGCTGTTTAGCAAAGCAGAGCAGGATAGAGCATTAAACACGCCATCAGCTTAAAGCTGCAGAACAAGGCATCGTTCAGGACGCCATTGCCGGAATTCTCGGCTTTAGGGGTTATCACACTGGGCTGTTTCTTCCTCCAACCTCTGATTCATCGGCGGTACCGCCCACCTCCAGAACTTTTTCCGTCGAAAAATCACTATAGCAAACTATATTGTTTTCTCAACAATTTACATAGAATGTCATTTGATATGTTGGAGGAAAATTATTTTCCTCCAGCGTATCAGAGATAGGGAATATGTTTGTGAGAAGAAAAATGGATGTTTTGGCATTGAGTGAAACTAAAGTGAAAGGGAGGGGCGATTGTGAGTTTAGGAGTGCATTTGGGAGGTTCTCAGGAGTGGAGAGACGACTAGGGAGAGAAGGGGTGGCTATACTAGTAAGTGAAGAGATAGGTAAGCGTGTAGTGGAGAGGAAGGAGGTTTCTTCAAGATTAATATGGATGAAGGTGAAGCTGGGAAGGGAGCTGTGTATTTTTGTAAGCGCATATGGGCCTGGTAGTGAGAAGAGTGTAGAGGAAAGGGAGGTGCTTAGAGTGAACTGCTTAAATGAGAAAAAAAAATGAAGAGTACAAGAAGCTGAGAGAGGAGTGGGAGGGAGTGAAGGATAGAGTATAACTATGAGTGGAGGAGGAATGAGGATGGTTCAAAGAGGGAGTCATAAGGTGTGCAAAGATGGTGTGTGGAACAAGGAGGATGGGAGGAAATAGAAGGAGTAGTGAGTAGTGGGATGAGGAAGCAAAGAAGGGTGTAGAAGAGAAGCAAGCTTTCATAGATTGGTTACAATTTAGGACAAGGGAATCATATGAGAGGTACAAAGTAAAGAGAAGAGAAGTAAAGCATAAGATAAAGGAGGCAAAGAGGAGAGCAGGTGTGAAATGGGGTAAGAGTATGACAGAATTTTTTAAAGTAATAAAAAATGTTTTGGAAAGAAGTTAAGAGAGGAAGAGGAGGCGAATCAAATAGAGAAGAAAAGGTAAAAGGTGCAGATGGAGATATGATAATGGAAGAGAAGGCAGTGAGAAGAAGGTGGACAGAGTATTTTAGGGAGTTGCTAAATGTGAAGGAGGATAGGGAGGGAAAGGTAGTTGCAGTGGGAAGCACTAGGAAAATGAGTGATGAGCGAGGAAAATGGAGGAGAAATAAAGATGAAGTGAAGGCAGCTGTTAAGATGATGAGAGCAGGTAAGCCACCTGGTATGGATGGATGCCATGCAAAATGTGTGAAAAAGGAGGTAAATGATGGTGGACTGGCTGGTTAGGTTATTTAATGTTTGTTTAAGAGAGGGTAGAGTGCCAGAGGACTGGAGGAGTGCCTGTATAGTTCCACTGTACAAGGGAAAATGGGACAAGTGTGAGTGTAGTAGTTTCAGAGGGATCAGTTTGTTAAGTGTAATTGGGAAGGCTTTTGGGATGGTCTTGATTGAGAGGATTAGGAGAGGAACAGAGGGAGTAATTGGTGAGGAACAGTGTGGTTTTAGGACAGGTAGGGGATGGGTAGATCAGATTTTTGTGGTAAGACAGATATGTGAGAAAGCTATAGGAAAAGGTAAAGATGTATTTTTGGCTTTTATGGATCTGGAAAAGGCTTACAACAGGATAGACAGGAAGGCACTGTGGTAGGTATTGCAGATATATGGGATAGGAGGAAAGCTGTTAAGACCAGTCAGGAGTTTTTTACGAGAGTAGTAGTGCTTGTGTTAGGATTAGAAATGGAAAGAGTGAGTGGTTTGAGGTAAAGGTGGGACTTCGTCAGGGATGTCTTATGTCGCCCTGGCTATTCAATTTATACATGGATGGGATGGTGCGAGATGTAAATGTAAGGGTAGGGGGTCAGGGATTGGAGATGGTTAAAGAAAATTGAGAGAAATGGGAGATATGCCAGTTGTTGTTTGCCGACGACACTGGATCAGAGAAGGGATTGAGGAAGTTAGTGACAGAGTTTGGGAAGGTGTGGGAAAGAAGGAAGTTGAATATAAATGTGGGTACAAGTAAGGTGATGAGATGAACAAGGGGAGAAAGTGGCAGCAGACTGGAAGTGAGTATTAAAGTGTAATGAGAAATAGACTTTTGGGAATGGATGCTAAAAGGAGATTGTATGAAAGAGGGATTGTGTGACACCACTGTACGGGGCAGAAATATGGAACATAGGGGAGGAAGAGAGGAGGAATTTGAATGTGTTTGAGATGAGGTGCCTGAGAAGTATGATAGGGTTTAGGCTTGATAGAGTGAGAAATGAGGAGGTGAGGAGAACAGGGGTGAGGGAGATAGGGTTGATGAAAGAGTATTGGGATGGTTTGGACACATGGAAAGAATGAGTGAAGAAAGAGTAGTAAAAGAGGTGTGAAAGGCAGAGGTGGAAGTAGTGAACTGAGGGGGCGACGTAGGATGAGATGGATGGAGTAAAAGGGGCATTGGGAAACAGGGGAATATCTGTTGAGGAAGGACAGAAGATAGGGGTGAATGGAGAATGGTTGTATATGGATGATGCTGTGATGATTGAAGGGGAATGGGTGGAGAAGGGGGGGTGAGAGAGTATGTGTGATAAATAATTTGACGCAGCCTGAAGGTATTTCTACCCATCTCCTTTTCTGCATGAGGGGACGGAGAGGTGGTCGCCGATTTAATGAAGCGGCCTTGCTGTGGATGTGCTGTGTCTTGTGACACTGCTTCTGACCCAGGGCAATGGACAAGATATAAGAATGACCCGTCATCCACAAGGTGCCAAGATAAGAGGGAGGGAAGAAGGTAGAGGGGAATGGAGTATGTAGGGGATGGAATGGGTGGTAGTGGTTCCAATGCCTTTGTTTTTTGTCTACCTCTCTTGTAAGGGGGAAAAAGCCATATGTATGTATCAGATTCCTTCCCTAAAGCTGCGGGCTGCAGATCTACTCCAACAGTCGGAGGGAAAAGAGCCCAGTGCCTGCTTACGTCGGGAAAGAGTCTCTATCTTGTGTTCAACAACCTTCTCTCATAAATATGTGGAGTCTACTGCGCATGCGCGTCTTTTGAACATCTTTACCCAATTTGTACGTTCACCAAACCCCACACACTGAACTCGTAACACCAGGATCCGAATACCACACTGTCCGAACCGTGAACGACTTTGAACACCAGATTACATCGAACTCGTAACTACGAAGTCCATACTTCGTACAGCGATCTCAAGAGAACCGAATTCAGCAAAATTCAGGAATTCAGGTGTTGTTGACACATTTCTGTGAAAGTCTTGGGAGAATGAAGCCAAGGGTCTCACATATAAAAAGGAACACTCGAGAAGAAATTATGTAATACATGTGTATGTGTATATTGTGCGCTTATTGTGATAGGCAGGCGTGCGCACACACACACACACACACACACACACACACACACACACACACACACACACACACACACACACACACACACACACACACACACACACACACACACACACACACACACACACACACACACACACACACACACACACACACACACACACACACACACACACACACACACACACACACACACACACACACACACACACACACACACACACACACAGACACACGAACTACAGTTGTGTGGTTAATAAAAGGGTAGTTGAAATTGTATATAATGTCAGAAAGATGCATAGGTTCCTATGGCACCACCATCCATACCTACATTTCTACCACCTCGGTCACCCTCCATCATGGTCCTTTAGAAGTCGCCCTCGTAAATATCTTGCGTGAGGAAAACATTATTAGGCCTGTCACCCATCAGGCAAGGGGAGAGAGGAGACGTGGCCTGCACGTAGGTCGAAGTCGAAGAGGTCGATGTCGGAGAAGTCGAATTCGGCTTAAAGAAGTGACCTCTGGGGTTGAGGCGCACTCGAAACTAATACTGAAGTTCGCGTCTCTGTCGCCGTCGAAAGCGTGTCTGGTGCCGGAGAGGGTTAAAGTGGGAGTGTCACCTGGCGTTGATGGAAGGGGCTGGTGCCACCGAGGTGAATGAAGTCAGCAGGCGGTACGGAAGGGGCTCAGGTACTTAGAATACTGACTTTGGGCCTTCAGTGTTGTGAGGCAATCTCCAGAATCAGAGAGCGAACTGTTTACCATTTCAAGAAGATGTCTTAACCTAAAGTCCTGTGTCCCATTATACAAATGCGATTTTTTTTTCTGGCGAGCTAAAAAAAAAAAAAAAAAAAGTTGGCGACCTAGCCTAAGATGCCGGTTAATACCAGATCAGTGTTCTCTGTGCTTTTATCACATTCTTGAGTCCCAAGGACTCAATATATAAAGAAAAAATAGTTGAGTCCCTCGAGGGAAAAGATTGGAGTCCCCCATTTCATCATTAAATTTTTCATAAAAAGTCTTCACAAATAGGGCTAAGATATAGTGGGGGATAAAAATCTAATGTACTAAATTTAGAGTATGCTGATTCTATTCAGTCGTGCAGAAAATTGAAAAAGTCACAGTCCAACCACAAAAAAAAAGGATCAAATCCAGTGGGGGAGGTTTTGGGTCCTTCCAGAGAGGTAGGGGTCCATGGGTGTATCGTTTTTTCGCTAAATACTATTCTGTATACCAAGAACTTTTTCCCACTTAAAAGGGAGGTAGCTAAGTCAGAGGCACGTACGTACCTATTCCCGACCATCTCATTCCCCTCCACCACCCTTTCCATCCCAGCTCCTCATGGATGACGGGTCATCCCTGTATCCGCCAACTGCCCTGGATCAAACGCAATGCAGCAAGACACAGTACATCCACAGCAAGGCTTTATTTCATCGGCGACCCCCCTCCATCCCCTCATGCAGAAAAAGAGAAGACGGGATAAATCCGTTCGGGCTGCGTCAAAATATTATACATAAGCACCCCCTATCCCCCATCTCCCATCCCCCATTCCCCGCTAAATACAATTGAATCGTATGTATACAGTACACACCGGACTGCAATGAGGGTGCTTCATTAACCTTTTGCAGTTCGTGTCAAATCAGGAAAGCAACTCTGGCATTTTTCCCCACAATGAAATATGTTTTGTTGAATTGTACAAGAAGGGTCTTCATATTTTTCCCCTTGGGTATTGTTACGTTTTTGGAGGTTTTAAATATTTAGAGTAGAGTTAATTTATATACATTAAATTCTCCAGGAACTAAAAGTGCTTCGTTTTAAAATTTTATTTACACAGAATAATAACGAAAGCACTTGGTAACTAGAACTAATAAGTATTTTGTTTTAATGAAAGTTAACAATCAGAAGACAAGAAAATTATCACATGAGACAGAACAACGCGTAATGTGGATAAACAAGGTGGAGGAAAACAGGTAAACAAGGTCACTCACGAGAACAAATTGGTAAAAGACCGTATGACACACCAATTTAGAATCCCAAATGGTGAACCTAAATCCTTATAAAAAAAAAAAAAAAACAGACATAGGACGTATTTTGCGTAATGTGAATAAACAAGGTTGAGGAAACACATAAAGGTCACTCACGAGAACAAATTGGAAAAAGCCCGATTGGCACTTCTAATTCAAAATTACAAAAGATGAACCTAAAATTATATATATATATATATATATATATATATATATATATATATATATATATATATATATATATATATATATATATATATATAATATATATATATATATATAACACCAGGCATAGGACGTATTTCCTATAAAAATAAAAAATAAAACACTTGTTTTCAAAACCCTAGGCTGTTACTACATACCTTGTGGGAAAAAGTCTCCGCAAAAGGGAGACGGATGGCCGGCTACCGACTCGAACGAAATGAGGAAGAAAAAGCGTCTATAGAGGTTTGAGCCTCTCTAAAATATTCGCAATTGACCTGACAGGCCAATGGAGCCCAAGGGTACAAGAAAAGGAAGTTTTCCCTATCCCACTTTGTACAACAGCACTACAGCCTAACCACTTAACATACTAACCTTAAATTACACACACAAGAATATTATGTACGTATCCAAAAACCTTAATACCAACACGAAAAAAATAAAAGACAACTTACTGTCAACTCGTGCACAATGCGCATGTCCAGCCAGCCGGTGATAGAAACCGTTACCATATGTCCAAACCTAAATACAATACAAAAATTGGAGTACGTCGCAGCGTATTGACATATGGACATAAGAATGAAGGAGACTGCAACAGAGCACAAGGCCTACACAAGGCAGCTCCATATCCATCACCACCTGTCATCCCGATCCATAAAGTTGTCTAACAGTTTCTAAAACAACTGGTAGTTTCAGCGCTCTTACTAAGTCTATTCCATTCGTTGACCACCCTATTAGTAAACCAATTCTTGGCTATTTCTTAAATCTAAAATTGTCCAGTTTAAATCCATTACTGCGAGTCCCGCCCTGTTGTTTTAATATTATGACCTTGTTTCATCACCCTTGTTAAAACCTTTGATCTTTGGTCCATTGAACACGTCTATTAGATCACCCCGCACTCTGCTTCTTTCCAGAGAGTGTAAGTTAAGGTGCCTAAGCCTCTCCTCGTAAAGCAAATTTCTGAGTCCATGTATCATTTTGGTCATTCTTCTCTGTACTGATTCTAGTGAATTGATGTCCATTCTATAGGACGGAGACCAAAACTGTACCGCATAGTCAAGGATGGGTCGAACTATCGCTAGATAGAGTTTGATAATTACCTCTACACTTCTATTCGTTACCGTCCTAGCAATGAAACCTAATGCTCTGTTAGCTTTATTCCTGGTGCTAATGCACTGTTTCCTAGTTTTAAGGTCCGGACTCACCAGAACTCCCAAGTCTCTCTCGCACTCGGTTTTCTCCAAAAACGTGTTATCTAAGCTGTATCTATTTTCGTGGTTGTGTAGACCTACGTTTAACACGCTACACTTAGAGACATTGAAGGTCATATGCCATTTCACTGACCATGTGAACAATTTGTTAAGATCATCCTGCAGAATCTCTGCGTCGTCTCCTGACCTAATTAGGCGTCCTATTTTAGTGTCATCCGCGAACTTACTAACATCACTATTTATCCCATCGTGTAAGTCGTTTATGTACATAACGAACAACAAGGGACCCAAAACCGAGCCTGGGGAACCCCCACTAGTAACATTGCCCCACCTAGATTTTACTCCAATTATGGTGACCCGTTGTTTTCTGTTACTGATCCAAGCTTCTAATCCATTCTAACACTTTTCTCCTATGCCATGGACTTTGATTTTATTTAGTAGTCTCAGGTGGGGCACCTTGTCGAACGCTTTGCTAAAGTCAAGGTAAATCACATCGTAATTATCATTGTTATCTGACGCCTTATATATTTTAGTTTAAAAGGATAGATTAGTCACGCGTGACTTACCGTTGGAGAAACCATGCTGTGTGTCACGAATTAAATTATGTTTCGATGTGTTCTTTGAGTCTACTATTATTGATTCAAGCATTTTACCTATAACCGATGTCAAACTGATTGGCCTGTAGATGCGTATAGACGATTTATCTCCCTTCTTAAAAAAGCAGTAGACAGAAAACCAGTGTCTACCGATTTATTAAATATTTCAGTTAACTGGTCGCAGATTTCAAATTTACACTGCTTAAGCACTTTCGGAAAAATTTCGTCTGGACCCGGGGATTTTGTAGCTTTAAGTCTTTCTATCTGCTTGACTACTACTTTACTAATTCTGATCTTAGTCTACTTTCTTCATCCCCACTGAAAATCGGATCGCAGTCAGGTACCGTATCTAATCTCTCATTAGTAAACACCGATAGAAAATAATTGTTAAACTCCTCACACATTTTTTCCTCCGATTCTATCATGACATTTTCATCGTTTTTAATTGGGCTTATTCTTTCTTTATTTTTTGTTCTGTAGAGATGAAAGAAACCCGTAGGGTTGGATCTTGCTTGACTTGCAACCTCAATTTCATAATTACGTTTCGCTGTACGTGTATTCTTTTTAACCAGCTTTGCCATTTCGTTATATACTGTATTGATCCAAGGTGTGTTACCCCGTGTTTTTTTATTTTATTTTTTATTTTTACGTAAAGTCCTCTTTTCATTTCGATCTCATGTTTCAGTCTGTCCGTCATCCATTTGGGTGTATTACTATTCTTCCGTATTGACTTCAGGGGGATAAATGTATTTTGTGCATTAATTAAATCAGATTGCTGTACATTTCATCCAAATCGCTGACCTGACCCAAGGTATGCATATTACCCTCCGTGACCTTACCCCTGGTCATGACCTGACCCATGGTCATGTCCAGACTCTTGACCGCGCAGGTGATCGAAGAATCATCCGTATGACATTTCATATTCAATTTCAAATAGGTTTTTATCATATAAAAATTTGCTCTCCAGAAGTCTGGTACTTGGACGTTATTCCTACTTTTTAATTTTGCCCAAATAATATTAAATTCTATTGATGATCGCTAGAGACCTAGACTATCTCCCAAGTTTACGTTACTCATTAGGTGCTCATTATTAGTTAAAATTAAGTCCAGATTATTTTCTCCCCTCGTAGGATCGGTAATCATTTGTTTTAGGAAATTATCCTGTACCACATCTAAGGTTTTTTTCGCTTCCTGGTCTACTAAAATTTCCCAGTCACTGTTTCTAAAATTAAAATCTCCCATGATCACAATGTCTTTGTACTGGGACGCTCTGCAAATTTCATGAATCAGGGGATCAGTCTGCTCAATGCTGAGATTAGGAGATCTGTACAGGACGCCAATAATAACTTTCTTTTTCTTGCCTATAATCTCCACCCAAATAGATTCCGTACTGTCCTCTTCCTTGATAATACAGTTTAATGTATTTTTAACGAAAACTGCTACTCCCCCACTCCTGCCAACCTTGTCCTTGTGGAAAAACTTATATCCTATTTCGATTTCCGGAAGGAAATGTTTATCAGCCATGTTGATCCAGGATTCAGTAATATCTATAGTATCAAAATTCTCTACGCATGCTTTACCTCGCAGCAAATAAATTTTGTTTATTACGCTTCTGCTATTTGTATAGTAAACTTTATCCTCCCTCCACCTGCTTTGGTGATTCTTATCACAGCCCCTGTCTGAGCTGTTTCTATTGCCATTAATAATCTACCCGAAAAAAAAAAATGTAGGATACCTACTTCTCGCTCAAGGGATTCAGCAAGGAGCCGAAATCCTCTGGGCGACAAGTGCATCCCATCCCTTGTATATAGATAATTCTTACCGTAAAAGCGATCCCAGTTGTCGACAAATGCCCATCCATTGGCCTTACAATGTTTTGCCAGCCTGTAATTCAATGCAATAGCCCTGGAATGCCACTTGCCTCCAACTCTACGCCTCGGAAGGATTCCACTTTCAACAGGAACACCTCCCTTATTCCTAATCTTGTCTAGCGCATCCCGGAACCGCGCAAACAATTCCTCACTCCCTAATTTACCTATATCATTACCTCCGGCACTAAAGCAAACTACGGGGTCCCTACCTTCCCCTACTAAACATTCTTCAATCCTATCTCTAACATCACCTATACCCGCGCCGGGGAAACGCACCTGCGATATCTGTGTTACAAGTTGTAATGAAGTAATCTGGTCACATTACATCAAAGAGAAAAGTAAAATAATGAGAAAAGAAATATAAAAGATACATACATATACCAAGGCTTTTTCCCCCTTACAAGGGAGGTAGCCAAAAAGGGAAAGGCATAAAATCATTTCCACCCATTCCATCCCTGAATACATTCCACATCCCTGGGTCAGAAGCAGTGTCACAAGACACAGCACATCCACAGCAAGGCCGCTTCATTAAATCGGCAACCCCCCCTCTCCGTCTCCCTATTGCATAAAAGGAGAGGACGGGGAGAAATCCCTTTGGGCTGCATCAAATTTTGCTCACACATACTACCTCACCCCCCATCCCCCCGTCCATTCCACCTCATGCAATCACATCATCATCCATATACAACCATTCTCCATTCACCCCTGTCTTCTGTCCTCTCCCGTCCTTCCTCAACAGACATTCCCCTCTTCCCCAAAGCGCCCTTCACCCCATCCATCCACCTCATCCTAGGACGTCCCCTCATGTTCACTTCCTCCACATCTGCCTTCCATACCTCTTTTACTAGTCTTTTTTCACTCATTCTTTCCATGTGTCCAAACCATCCTAATATTCTTTCATCAACCCTATCTCCCAGCTCCTTTTCCACCCCTGTTCTCCTCCTCACCTCCTCATTTCTCACTCTATCTAGCCTAGTAACCCCCCATCATACTTCTCAGACACCTCATCTCAAATACATTCAAACTCCTCTCTTCTTCTCTTATGTTCCATGTTTCTGCCCCATACAGTGCTGTTGGCACAATCACTCCTTCATACAGTCTCCTCTTAGCATCCATCCCCAAATGTCTATTCCTCATTACGCTCTTTAATCCACCAAGGCATTTACTCGCTTCTCTCAATCTACATTCTACCTCCACCTTCACTCCACTTTTTCCTGCCACATTTGCACCCAAGTATCAACTATTCACTTCCTCCAGTCGCTCTCCCTTATTGCTCACTTCCAGTCTACTGCCACTTTCACCCCTTGTACATCTCATCACCTTACTTTTACCCACATTTATCTTTAGCTTTCTTCTATCACATACTCTCCCAAACTCTGCCACCAACTTCCTCAATCCCTCCTCCGATCCTGCCACAAGCGCAGTGTCGTCCGCAAACAACAGCTGGCTCACCTCCCACTTTTCTCCATTTTCTTTAACCATCTCCAATCCCTTGCCCACTACCCTTGCATTTACCTCTCGCACCACCCCATCCATGTATAAGTTGAACAGCCAGGGTGACAAAACGCATCCTTGACGAAGTCCCACCTTTACCTCGAACCACTCACTCTCCCCATTTCCAATCCTGACACAAGATCTACTACTCTCATAAAAACTCTTGACAGCTCCCAGAAGCTTTCCTCCTATCCCGTATATCTGCATAACCTCCCACAGTGCCTTTCTGTCTACCCTATCATAAGCCTTTTCCAGATCCATAAAAGCCCAGAAAACATCCTTCCCCTTTCCTATAGCTTTCTCACATATCTGTCTTACCACAAAGATCTGATCTACACAAAGGATTACAAAGGCAAAGCATGCCGACAGGAGACCTTTTGATCCATATCTAGGTCGGATGAAAAAAAAAAAAAAAAAAAAAAAAAAAAAAATCATATTAATAATAAATTAAAACTATAACAATGTAAATAACAATTAAAATACATAAATAAATGCATTGGTATAGTTGAATAACAAACAAACAGGTAAATAGTAAATGATAATAAATTGACATATAACTAATAATAAATGAAAATCAGACAGACAAATTATAACAAAACAAAAACAAATAATATAACAAATTATGATAATTACAGCATCTTACTTAGGTATTTATCTAAATGATTCTTAAAGCTTCGAACTGAACTACATTGCACTACCTGTGCAGGAAGTTTATTCCATTCATTAACTACACGGTTGGCAAAGTTGTTTCTACCTACTTCCAAATTGAATCTATTTCCGGACAGTTTGAGACCATTGTTTCTTGTCTGATTCTCATTCAATGTGAAAATTTGGTCACTTTTGATGTTGTCAATTCCCTTTAAAATCTTAAAGACCTGTATCAAGTCACCTCTGAGTCTACGCTCTTTTAGGGAAAACAGATTCATGTGCTTAAGTCGATTTTCGTATGATTTATTTTTGATATTTGGAATCAGTTTTGTGGCTCGCCGTTGTACTTTTTCCAGTCTGTCAATGTCTTTAATGAGATTGGGTGACCATACGGAAACAGCATATTCCAAATGTGGACGAACTAACGATTTATATAGCTTGTTAATGAGTGATGGACTTTTGAAATCAAAAGATCGCGCAATCAATCCCAGAATCTTATTTGCTTTCTCAGAGGCTGAAATACACTGCTTGGATGATTTGAGGTCGTTACTGATAATTACGCCGAGATCTTTTTCACTATCCACTTTTGTTAACGAATTTCCAAATAACTTGTAATCGTACTTACTGTTATTTTTACCTATGTGCATTACCTTGCATTTACTTGTGTTAAATTTCATTAGCCACTTTTCAGACCATTGCTGTAATTGATCTAAATCTTCTTGAATATGTAATTGGTTTGAGTGATCATTTGCCACTCCGCACAGTTTTGTATCATCAGCAAATTTGGAAACAGTAGATTTTAGTCCATGGTCTATATCATTTATATATACTATGAATAGAAGTGGCCCAAGAACGGAACCCTGAGGAACTCCACTTGCAACACTTTTCCATCCAGAAGTTTTTCCATTTAAAACAACTCTCTGTTTTCGACCTTTCAACCAATTACTAGTCCAACCTAATAGGCTACCACTTATTCCATGCAAAGCTAATTTAGTAAGTAGTCTTTCGTGTGGGACGGTATCAAAAGCTTTTGCAAAGTCTAGATATATTAAATCTATATTGTTTCTTTTATCATAATTCGAGACAACTGTGTTGTAGAATTCGAGTAAGTTAGTCACGCAAGAACGTTTCCGTCTGAAACCATGCTGGCTATCATTTATCAAACGGTTACTTTCTAAATGATATTCGATAGCATCTCTGATGATAGTTTCCATTATTTTTCCTACGATCGAAGTCAAACTAATAGGCCTATAGTTATTTGATTTCTTTTTGTCACCTTTTTTGTCACCTTTTTTGTCACCTTTTTTGTCACAACCTCTACCTGTCCTAAATCCACACTGTTCCTCACCAATTACTCCTTCTGTTCCTCTCCTAATCCTCTCAATCAAAATCCTCCCATAAGCCTTCCCAACTCATGTTCACTCCCTCCACATCTGCCTTCCATACCTCTTTTACTAGTCTTTCTTCACTAAACAAAAATAGTAAATTAGATTTATAAAATCTGTTTTCAGAAATTAAACGTTATATTGTGAAAATAAGAATGTTTTTTACTGAATTATGTAAATCTCCTTTGTTACTACAATAAGATAAGAGGTCTAACAATAATAATTACTCGACATACGATGATATAGTAATTAGAATTAATAGGGAATTCGCGGAAAATAATGTGACGTCACAGAATTACGTTTCCAGCTTCTGTGATTGGACAGAAACGATACGAAACTTGGTCAGAGGTAAGAAAGGTACGAAAATAGGCTAGGGGGAGCTCTCAATGTAAGCGAAAAGGGCGTGATCGTTTACTGAAGATTTTAATCAATAAAATTGAAAATGTAGCAGTGATATAACATTGAAAGGTAAATTCATATTTTTACCGATACAGTCGCGTCCCGAGGACATATGATGTAATTTTTTCCCGTCCATCTCTATTCCATTGCGTATACAGATACTTAAGCGGCGTAATCGAGAACACTGCAAATAACTAATGTGTATAGTTTTATGGTTTCTGTAGGTTTGGCTGTGCACGAGTTGGGTCTGTTGATATTCCTTTTTCGCGTTTTTTTTTCGTATTGAGTAAATTGATTTTATGCAGATTATGTGCATCTTTGGAAACGAAATTTGTGTTTAGTCAAATAACGGTGCAAGACGTTTGTAAAAAAAATGCTAATACTAATTAGTCAAAAGTGTTTTTAATTCAGTAGAACAGCGAAACCAGGTGTAAATGAATGCAGGAAGGGGGAAGCCGAGAGAGTGACGTCATGTTGTAAAGCTGCAGGAACGACGGTTGGGGAAGGAATGTTGACAGGAGCTCGGCCAAAGACAGACGGACCCGGCGGTGGCTGGTCCAGGGGCAAGAGGCACGTAGTGGCTGGAGAGGGCGCCTTCCTCCTGTGCAGGGAGAGTCCGCGATATTACAAGAATGGGAGTGATGGTCTCCGAAGTCGGCGTAATGTGGGTATGAGAGTCGGCCAGCTCATCCCCGCGGGGAGGGTGTGGGGATGGGGGGAGGGATCCTCGAAGGTCTCTCAAAGGCGTCGATATATACGAGGAACTGCATCTTCGGCAGATCTCGTGCTTGCTGCGTGGAGGCGTTCATCACGAGATCGATACAAGACGCAAACGTCGGTGGCTGCCGTGGCAAGCGCACAGGGTCGGATTGCGGGACCCGGTTACAATATAGATTAAAATGAAATCAAAACAAAAATTTGTTACGAGAGTGTTCGCTGTGCTGCAATGGCCCAGGTCAGTGATACAAATGAAACAACGGACAAGGTAAAGCGTAATGCGGAGGCGACATTGCTTCCCGTTCTCTCGCCGCATGGTGCCATTGGTCAGGGACTCTTCTTTCCCCAGGAGTCCAGGGACCGGGACCCCGCGTTCACTTTTGCAAGTGTTCGTGGTCGCGACTTCGGGGGAAGGACATGGTGCGCGCGTCCCTCAGGATGTCCGGATCCCGCCGTGGACTCTGGCGCCTCCCCGCAAGCGTACCACGTGCTCCGTTGCGTCTCAGGGTCTCCCCCCCCCCCTATGCGCTCCTCTCCCTCCTGGGGTAAGAACAGCCAGCGTGCACATAGCTCGGAGTAGGAGCCCATTGTGCTCGCTTGGCATTGGTCGCGGGAGGCCGGGGACTGGATCTGCCTCCGAAGATCGGTTGGTGTGTGACCGAAGTTGCAAGAGGGAGGAGGAAGAGGTGAAGGGGAAAAGAAAGGGAGGTGGGAATAGAGATAAAGAAGAAAGGGAGGGAGAAGAGGAAGGGGAAAGAGGTGGAAATGGAAAGTAAAAGGTGAGAGAGGAGAAGAGGGCTGGGGTGGCAAATGTAACCAGAGAAAGAGTGGGAGGGACAAACAACAAAGGAGGGGGAATGGAATGTGAGGAAGTTGGTTGGACACTTGCGATGGTTGTTGTTGGTGTTGATAGTAATGGTGGTGGCGGTAATGATGATGATGATAGTGGTGATGATGATGGTGGTGGTGGTGATGACGATGGTGGTGGTGCTCGGTTTGGGACTTGGTAGGGAAGAACGCTAAGATGATTTCGGTTACATCTTCCTCGACCAGTTGGGGAAGGAACGTGGTGTGCATTGTCGACCCTCCCCTCTTCGTCACCGAAGGAGATGTCACAGTGATGAATCGAATAGCCTGGCGTAAGATATAGGTGCTTTTCAACATGGATGGAGTTTAAAGTAACGGGGTATCACGGGATATTGAAGGAAATAGTTTTGTTTCTTTTTACCTACTTGCGCGTTTCATTTCTCAATATCCGGCGCCCAGACGTAAACTTTTTCATTCGACAGTTTATTTCAATTATTACGTTTAAAGTTTAGATTAGTACCCTGAGGGTCGTGGGGTCGATTCTTTATTGGTGCAGAGCCGCTGCGACTTGTTTCTGTTCGTTTACTTATAGAGCCCCCCCCCCCCCCGAGTTCAAGTCATTCTCAGATTTATAATAAATGTGATAAACGTGGCTAGATGACTGATATTGACGTCATGTCGATGAATGGTGACAGACCGCATGGGAAATGATGATTCAGTAATGACGATGATGATGAATTGATAATTGTGATGATACATATATACATATACCAAAGGCTTTTCCCCCTTACATACACAGATATATACAGTTACACCAAAAGGTCCTTTCCTCCTTATAAGGGCGAGGTTGGCCGAGTCAGAGCGTGTACTCGTAATAATAATATTGATAGTGATGATACCGTTAACGATGGCAAAAATAACTCGCTAAGAAAATCAATAACAATCATATTGATAACTTATAACGTGGAAATGGGCATGGAGAATGAGATCATGCCCTTAAAGGGAAAGACCTTGACGCTAACGTCGCCATAGTGGAGTTGGGGGGATGTGAAAAGTGCACTCGGTCGGGGACGTGGCTGGGGAGGTTATCTCGCCAGGTTGACAAAGTCCAGACCAATCTTCCCTGGCTTAGACCACAGCAACAAGGACCAGACCAACGCCAGTCCAGCCCCATGGGACACGGCAAGTACATAGAACAGAAAAAAGCGTCCACTGGCAGTAGCATCTTTTGCATGCAATCTGTTGTTCCCCCGCCCACAAACACCGATTCCATGAACGCGGGTGGTCCGACGTTGGTGATCCCTTGATCCCACGAATCTACGTAGGGAGGAGGAGTTGGTGGTGGTTGGGTGGACCACCAGGTGCTCCTGGGTCAGGCAAACAGACCCATAACCCCCCCCCCCCCCAAAAGTTCACAGAATACATGGAACATAGTTGGGCGAGTTTATCCTCTCTCTCTCTCTCTCTCTCTCTCTCTCTCTCTCTCTCTCTCTCTCTCTCTCTCTCTCTCCCTCTCCCTCTCCCTCTCCCTCTCCCCCTCCCTCCCTCCCTCCCCCCTCTCTCTCTCTCCTGTAGAAGCTACGGTGGAAATGTTAAGAAAGTGCACACCGACAAGTGAGATAATGATTTTATTTATTTGATTATTTTATTCGTGTATTGAGATGACGGAGTAGAGTGGTGGTAGGCAGGAGACGGGCATGACCCTTTCATCCACGAGGAGCTAAGATGAGAGGGAGGGAAACAAACGGGTAGTGGACGGGAGTGGAATGGTTGGCAGTGGGTGCCTGCCTATGGCTTGGCTACCTCCCTTATAAGGGGGGAGAAGTCCTTGGTAAATAGGTAGATTTATTTATTTATTTGTTCATTCATCACTTCCTACCAACAGTAATAAATCTTCTGTGC
This sequence comes from Oratosquilla oratoria, assembly GCF_046742065.1. NCBI lineage: Eukaryota > Metazoa > Arthropoda > Malacostraca > Stomatopoda > Squillidae > Oratosquilla > Oratosquilla oratoria. The sequence goes on from NC_134785.1 coordinate 80,926,868, forward strand.
TCGTTCACGCCGTGGAGATGAACTTACACAATGAGGCGCCGAGCAGCATTAAGATATGTCACCTGTGCCCTAAGCGTTCGGGGGCAGCCAGGGCTAGAGATAGTCACCAGTGACCGAGTGAGGATCAAGCCAGAGTCATCGTAATGACGTCGAGATGGAAGGGAAACTTAGTGCAGCCGACATCTTCGGCAGACTGAGCAGATTTGGCGAACCATAGGAGAGACACGGGTATCAAAGTCGCGTTACTTGTCCTTATACGGGTTTGCTGCGACCATTAAGCCTTCGGGGGTTCACCTCGCCTGCGTGCCGGACGGCTAATGTCGTGTTCTTTGTATGTGCTCAGCCACTGGGCGGCTGCATTTTGATAAGTGTTTAACGCGCGCGTGCACGCACACACAAAGATCTCCCACCCCATACACGCACACAAACACACAAAGATAGAGAGAAAGAGAGAGGGAGGTGGGAGGACAGGTAGAAACGCCTATAGAGTCTAGGAATGAAAGCTGCGAATATTTTTTTCTTATAGAGGAATAGATTGTCGCTGGTAGTAATAGACGCTTAAACCATTAATAAAAGAGAGGGCATGAATACAGAGGAACGACAATTAAAAAGAAAGACCAGTCGAAGAGGATTGGAGGCGAACACAAACCCAGAAAAAAATATTAGAAAAGAATAGATAGATAGATCATCAACACGAAAATTTCAACAGACATAAATACGGCCGTGATTGCGGGCATGGCAAAGCCTGTAAAGGGGTAAAGTTCACCCCGAGCACCCACAGAATTCAAAGTAACAGATGATCGGGATTTGAGCTGCTAAGACGTTCTGGGACGGGCTGTAGTGGGCAGGACTCGTTTCCTGTAAGACTCGTTTAGGTCTAGGTAACACACACAAGAACGCATAACACTTGTGTACGCACGCACACACACACACACACACACACACACACACACACACACACACACACACACACACACACAGCATAGGCTCTTGTTAACGGAAATTTTCTGAAATATTCCAGTTGTTGGAGTATGTATAGGCGTGCTTGCGTGCGTACGTGTCTGCGTGTGTTTGCGTGTGTACATTGTGTCTGTGTGTGATTCACCATGGTCTTGGGTCACGTGTTGGACTCGTGATGGACAGCTATTTCCTTCCCGGAAGAGAGCTCATATATGATCGATCTATGGGTAATGTTGTGACCTTACACGCACACACACACACAACTTTCCTCCCACGAGAACTGGAGTAACGACTTGCAGGGCAGCGATACTGAAATTATTTCAGCCCTGGGCGGGATTCGAACCCGGACCGCCGTAGTGGCGGCCGGGAACTCCACCAACTGCGCCACGAGGTAGGTGTGTGTGTGTGTGTGTGTGTGTGTGTGTGTGTGTGTGTGTGTGTGTGTGTGAGAGAGAGAGAGAGAGAGAGAGAGAGAGAGAGAGTTTGTGTCAGCATCACTGATATAGGAAATAGAGGAAGGGAGGTGGAGGGAAGAATTTGAACTATGGAAGACTTGAGAGGAGGAGGAGGAGGAGGAGATTATGGGTGGGGGTGGGGGTGGGGGCTGGATGCCACGTGTTGTTAAGTATGGGTTGTTGTCCAGAAAGAGCCAACGGAGGAGAAACAGATGAGCAGCGTGGGAGTCACGCCTGGCTCTCGCGAGGGCTCTAGTAGGTGGGAGGTTTGCATACATGCATGTATACATGTTTGGGACCAGGGATTTCTTGGGAGCAGTCCCTCATCCTTGCCAGCGTCTGTAGGCTGTGTGTGTGTGTGTGTGTGTGTGTGTGTGTGTGTGTGTGTGTGTGTATGTGCGCGCGCGTTTGTGTGTGGGTACGTGTGTGAGTGGTTCACCATGGTCTTGGATCACGTGTTGGACTCGTGATCGACAGCTGTTTCCATCCCGGAAGAGAGCTCATATATGACCGATCTGTGGGTAATGCTGTGACTTTACACGCACACACACACCCCAACTCCTCGCCCACGTGAGTTGGAGTAACGACTCGCAGCGCAGCGATAATGAAATTATTTCAGCCCTGGGCGGGATTCGAACCCGGACCCCCGTAGTGGCGGCTGGGAACTCTACCACCGCATATGTATGAGGGTTTGTGATTTTGGACCTACAGTAGGGGCTTTGAAATGAATGTGCTGGTACTGGTGACACCAGACTATTTATTTCACAACTTTGGGATGACACCCAGGTTGAAAGTGCGCATCAATATATACGGGGGACCTTTATGTATGTGCGTGCGTGCGTGTGGTGGTGAAGATTAGGCAACCAGATGTAGGGGGTCAAATGGTTTGGTAGGCAGGGACACGGGAACCCCAGGCACAAGGGAGCCCCAGGGAGGGCTATTCGAGGGGAGAAAACACCTGAGGTGAATTTACATTAGGGAGCCGATAGTAGGTGGGCGGGGGGATGGGTGTTCACGACATCCGCACGGAATAGGCCAAGGCCAGTGCCCCCCCCCCCTTCCCAATCTTTCCCCCCCAATCCAACCCCCCCACCCGTTCCATCCCCATCCAGTAACCTCGTCGCCTAAGTTGGAAGGGGGGGGGGTGAGGTTTGGGGGAGGCTGGGGTTGGTGAGGATGTGGATACGGGAAGTGTAGGAGTGTCCAGAGGGCGAGTGGATGAATGGGTGATTGAATTAATTGACTGGGCTGTGCAAGATAGAACATTGGCAGGGATAGGGCCCACTCGCTATCCGGGGGAAGGGAAGGGAAGGGGGGAATCTCTCTCTCTCTCTCTCTCTCTCTCTCTCTCTCTCTCTCTCTCTCTCTCTCTCTCTCTCTCTCTCTCTCTCTCTCTCTCTCTCTCTCTCTCTCATTTCTCAAGGTGGGCATACCCGAAATTGTGTGGAAGAGAGAGTGAGAGTGCCTGAGAGAGAGGGGGGAGGGAGGGTAGGGCGGCAGCCAAGGAGCGAAGTTCCACGTTTGACACAAGTTTGCGCGCTGTCTTAGAAAGATGGTGGGTGGGGTGGCAGCAGCGTTGGAAGTATGTGTGTGTGTGTGTGCGTGCGTGCGTGCGTGCGTGCGTGCGTGCGTGTGTTCCGTCCCCGTCCGTCCGTCCGGGGAGGAGGGACGGGGGGTGGGGGAGGGCTATGCTCTCAGTGGCGGCGGCGGATGGCTCTTGCCACGGTGGCCATCTGGAGTGGTTCTTTGCCGCGGTTGCCGTCGAGTGACAGCTCACATCGGTGTGTGTGTGGGTGTATTTACCTAGTTGCATTATACGGGAAGGGAGCTACGCTCGTAGTGTCCCGTCTTTTTATCTTTCAGTATAGTTTGTTCTTAAATTCTTGTATGGTTTTTGCACACACTGTTGCCTCGTCTAATTTGTTCCAGACATCCACCACTATATGTGGGAAGATATTCCTTTTCAGATCTCTTCTATAAATATCCATTTTGAGTTTCTTTTCACGTCCTCTTGTGTGTATATGTGTGTGTACGCGCGCGCGAATGCTGGCACGCGCGTTTCCTGTGTGTATGCGTGTGTAAGTGTAGGCGAATGCTACGCGCGTTTCCTGTGTGTTTATGTGTATGCGTGTTTACTTGTAGGCAGATGCTGACACGCGCGTTTCCTGTGTGTGTGTGTGTGTGTGTGTGTACACTGCTTGCTTGGGAATGTTACAGAAGTTTCAGTTGAGGGGTTGAGGGTTGTGAGGTAGGGGGACAGGGACGCTAGGAGTTGTGTGTGTTTTACTACTGTACCTGCTGCCGTAAAAATCCTATTGACTGGAAGACAGGTGGAGAGATTGCTTGCGTGACTGAGGGAATTCCTCCATAGAGAGGCTCACTCCTCGTCTATTATCTCCACCCCCCACCCCCGTCCCGCTCGAATGCCGTTGGTCGGCTGTATATGATTAGCACTCCCCGATGTAATTCACAGTTATGGGCGTCGGGTGGTGTGACGCAGGGGATCTAATAGGTACAGAAAGGCAGGTCAAATAAAAGGGGAAGTGTCGGATGGAGCCAAGGTGGCCGCAGGTAGAGCTTCATGAGCGGCGGCGTGGGATCTCTTCGTACGCACGAGCCCCTATTGCGCTCTCACCTGCTCATGGGAAACAAACGCTCTCATCAAGCCTCGCCATTTCCCGCTTCCTTAATTCATTAGAGTGACTTTGTTAATGGTAGAAATTATGCAAAGATATGGACTTATGTTTAGCTAATCGTGTACGGGAAAGGCGAACTTTGAAGCGGAATTACTGTGAAGACAAGTTTTCTACTCCCCCCTCCCCTCCCCTTGTAGACACTCAGACAAACCTTTTGGTATTTCATGTGTACAGAATAATGGGTGCAAGCCCTGTTAATTCACTTGCTTAACTTACGTAAGTCGGAAATGAAAGTCTACTTTTAACGAGCAGTACCTCGTAACCATGACATCAAAGGAAAGCAAAGTTGCCAGAATATACTCCGTTTTCTTTGACACGGGGACTCTGGAAAGGGGTGACTCCAGGTCTTATTGATAATCTGGAAATTTAATCACTTATTTATGAATCGGGTGAAAGGATTTGGGCGACACAGGTCCATGGCATGAAGTAAATACAGTCTAGTTCACAGTTTCTTAGTAAGATGATCTGTACGCGGAAGTAATCGATGACAGAATACGTCGAAAAGCAGATTATCATTCAGCCGAGGTGCAATGCAGTTTACGTATACTTCCAGGCCTTTCATTTTCCAAACCTTAACATGTTCTTAAAAGCGCATGATGCCAGTCCACCTCACATCTTGCGTCAGAATTCGCTGATTTCCAGCCTTTAGACTGGAATAGACGTTTGTGTAACGTTGTGATGGATCTATGGGCCCCAATGAGTGGTTTGGTATTCACCATTTGTGTCGTGCTCCGTCACGGGTTAGGAAGGAGTGGCGGAGGAGGAGGAGGTGGTGGCAAAGAAGAAGTAGGAGTAGCTTGCAACACCGCACAGGTCCCGGCAGCAGCAGCAGCAGCAGCAGCAAGCCACCAGCATGGCTTTCAAGCGGGAGCGAGTGTTACTTTCACTAACCATTCGTTGATGAGATAGGGTGCTCTTGCGGGCTGATTGGCTGTGCATGTGGAACTGTAAGAGGCTCAGGGAGGTCTAGATGGGAGCTGGAATGATGTTATAACATGTGGGTGAAATTGGAGTCTTTGATACACGAGTCAAACTATTGTATAAATGACATTGAACGAAAGGTGGTGGTGCTAAGGGAAGAAGAAAGTATCTTTGGCGTCGGCCGTCCTCTTTGGCGAATGACCATTTTGTCAACGTATCGGTAGTTTTGTCACATTATCTGCAGCCTTGGGGAAATTGTTAAACATGCCGCGGTACTGAAAGGTGAGGAGAAAGGGGAATGGAGGAGAACATAACGAGATTCTGCCTGCTGGCCCAGTAGAAAGAAACGAGCCGATGATACTTCTCGCCTCACTACCGAGGCTTGACTGTAAAGATCTCGCGGTGGAGAACGCCGGGTGATTTTATTCAGGATTGGATGGGGCTCAGTGTATATTTGAGACCTCAGTGGTCGTCTCTTCGGCTGCAGTATTATCTGATGTTTGTAGTTATGACGTAGGTACGCCACGTCACGATGTCGGAAGAAGGTAGTTATCCGCGTGGTGGACTCTTCCTAGTTTAGCGTCGTATTCCCTGGTTACCATTTCAAGGCATGACGCTCCTCCAGGAATTCTTGCAGATCAGATCTGATCTAAAGATGGTCATGCGTCGATATTATTTTATTTAATAGGCGGATATGTAATATATATATATATATATATATATATATATATATATATATATATATATATATATATATGTGTGTGTGTGTGTGTGTGTGTGTGTGTGTGTGTGTGTGTGATGTGGGCTACCAAATATTCGCTCACCTGTTCCTCATTGAGTTGATCAAAAATAGTTTATCAGTGATTTTTATGTGTGCGGCGTATGTGATGAATCTACATTACAAGATTTCTGTCATGTTGGAAATAAATGCACAGCACTACCACCACCACCACAACTACTACTACTACTATTACAATTGGTACTATTACTGCTATGTATAGATTACTACAAAACCATTCTATACTAAAGTTCCATGCAGGGTATCGACTATAACACGTTATCAATACTTAGGATTTTTAGCAATACTTATGCGAACCTTTCACACACCATTCTGTGAAGATTAAAAGCGAATCAGCAATCAAAGAAGAATACGGATCACTTTAAAGTTGTTCCTTCGGTCAACTAACCCTCTTGTTTGTTGATTTCACCGCTTCGTTGCTATTTTGTTTTCAAGAATAAACTGTGGTTATCAAAAAACCTGTCAGGCTGCTTTATTCATTTGTGGGACCCCCTTTTAATAGGATATTGGTACGCTTTTTTTTTTATTGTCTTCTTCAGCCATGAAAGCTTATCCTTTGTTGGCCCTCACCAGGCGATGTAGCTGATATGTTATCCAGTTGGTGTATTTTAGCACGTTGTGGATAGAAACAAGGAGCCATGTAAGAAATATTTCATAGTAATTTTTAAAGTATATGAAACCGCTTAAAAAAAAATTGTCATATAATTGTAATCAGATACTTTTACATATCTACACTATTATTCCTTCAAAGTATTCTCCATACGGAGCAATGCACCGGTCCAGACGTGTTTCTTAGTGTACAGAACAGTTCTGGAATTCTTGCAAATATATATTTAACACCGTCGTTTTCTTCTCAACTTCCTCCACATCTGCAAAGTTTTCCTTTGAAGACTTTCATTGGAAAAAAATCACAAGGAGCAAGATCGGGTGAATAGGGAGGGTGGGTAAGTGGCCATGCCATTTTTGGTGAGAAACTTAAACGCTCTTGGCTGTGTGCGCTGGCGCATTGTCGTGATGAAACCACCACTTTGCCACAGGTTGGGGCGTTTCGGTCTCGATGCGTCTCGCAAGCGCTCTAGAACTGCCAAGTAAAAATTCTGGTTAACAGTTTGACCAGGAGGAACAAATTCTTTGTGGACAATTCTTCGCGGATCGAAGAAACAAATCAACATCGTCTTGACTGGACTTGACGCGTTTTTTTTTTCTTGGTGACGTTGGATGCTTCCATTTACGTGACTTCTGCTTCGTTTCCGGGTTGTAGCCATAGCACCAGCTTTCCTCACCAGTGATTACCTTCGAAATAAGGTCTATATCAATTTCCAACTCATTCATTCGTGACTTTTGATGCTCCGTGAGCAAGCAAAGCACCAATTTCGCTGCAACTCTTTTCATTCCCAATTCCTCGGTCAAAATTTGATGGCAGGAGCTCCAGGACACACCAGTCAAATCAACAAGTTCGTCAATTGTTCGGCGACGGTCCTCCCAAGATAAGTTAATGAATTTTCGTGATGTTTTCATCCGGTCGGGAGGTTGACGGTCGCCCTGAACGAGTTTGGTCTTCCAGCGACAATTGATCATTCTAGAGTGTACAAACCACTCGTAAATTCGTGTTTTATTCATGGTAACACCTTTGCAAGCTGTTAGAAACATGATAAATGTTTCGGCTGCCGCCCCCCCCCCCCAAAAAAAAAAGAATTTCACGGAAGCACGTTGCTCCTTGCTTTCATCCTTTGTAAAATAGACGAAATGGCGCGAAACACTCGGAAGCAATAACGAACCACGGGTAGTACGTCTCCCCACGACGACCCCAGTGATAAGACTAATGCCTAACGGTTGTCTCGTGCTGCATCTAGCGGCGGAAGACTGAACTATAACGGGTTTGCCCCCACAGAAAACTATTTCGGTTACTTTTGGGTACCCCCTTGTACAAATTGCATACGGTAATATAGCAAACATAATCACAATAACGCGTGACTAAATGATATTGCAGAAATCACAGGGAAAATAAAGTCGGAATACTAAACGTTTTCGTCTATTACGACATCCTCAGAGTACCTGAGGATGTCGTAATAGACGAAAACGTTTAGTATTCCGACTTTATTTTCCCTGTGGTTTCTGCAATATGATAATATAGATTTGCATCGGTGATCACGGTTGGTTATATATTAAGAAGAAATATGAGTATTTCTAACATACATCATGGATTGTAAATTATGAGACGGTTCGTCGTTCAGTCGAGGGCTCGGTGTTATATTTTAGCAAATAACAGGTTACAGGTCTGCAGGTCAACAGTATGCGTCGCCAGATATATGGACTCGTTTTTTGTGGTACATCCTCAATTTATTTCACCTCTCTCTGTTTTTAATGACTGGTTAATTCTCCATATCACTTGTATCTGTCCATTAACTCTTGAATAGGTTCGGCACAGCGAGCGCATTCGTAGTTTTTAAATACACAGTTGGCACGACCGTTAAACATTACCTGTGCATCCTTCTCGGGGAAGAATATGAATAGGTTTTAGTTACTTTCGTCGCCAATGTTGAGCTTTGTGCCTTTTTGTTTAGCTCAGATAGGCATCCTCTATCCCTCACCAAATCAGTTGGTACCTTTTAAAAAGGTTCGACACTGGTTATATTCAGTATGTCCTTTCTTAATGAGAATAACTCCAGCGAACTAGTTGGTTTGTGCTGCCAGCTTGTTCATTGAAAATATATTTATATTTGCAAAAAGTCCTCGCGTAGGACCCTAATTTTTATTTAGAATACAAGCAGCGGCTTCGCCGCACCCGGCTATGCCGGGTTGCTTGGCCTGCGGCGCTTGCTCGCTTCGCGCCCTGGGCTACTCCCCTTTCTGTCTGAAAGTTCCTGTGATCGGCTTTCACACCATTCTTAACGAAACTCTTGTAGGCTGAGAAGTAATGGCACGTAAACGCCTTATCGCCGATTCTTGATATATGTTAGAAAAATGCCTTAACGACTGATGAGATTTTTTATATTTGAGATTTTAGAGATCTACGGTTTCGGGAAAATAGACGGAAACGTTTTATAGAAATAATTATATATTATATTGATGTCATGGTTTAGTTTTATAGTACTTTTAAAGTGTAGGAGTAAATCCTTGATCATTTGATTTTGATTTTGATTTGAAGTGCTGAAGGTTTGCGTCGCTCCAGAAAGAAAAGTGTCTTTGCACATTTATTGAGATAGCCTAGTACTAGAAGTCAAAGGTAGATTAACTTGTGTATTTATTCAAAAAATCTTTCTGAGAGAGAAAAAATCTATTGCAAACCGAACAGTCAAATTGGGTGATGCAGTAACATTATTTATGGAAAGTACATTTGCAGATGATGCAATATATAGGAAATGAATAAGAACCATACATTCATAAGAAAATAATGAATTCACTGTTCACTACAGGTAAGTAAATATCTCAGGTATTTTCAGTTGTAAGAAAATGTAGCCACTTCAGTATAGCCAGGCTCCACTATCATACCAAGAAGTTGGGAGTGCAAGACTCCAAGGTGCTCTTGGAGGATAGTGGTCCCATCTGGCAACATGGTTTGCACCTCCACCTCTTGGATGCTGAACACAGTAATATAGATTACTCACAATCGCTTGTATATTCAAACTAAAGTAATTTTAATTGTTGGTAGTAAAATATGTTGTTGGTCATCTACTATGCTGTGGACTGGGAAGGGGGTGGGGGTGTAACTTGTGTTGTTGGTTGGGATCACTTCAGGAGTGCCCAGTTGAAGTTGATAGAGATCTTGGGCCTGGTCTAGAAACAGTGTCAGGTTCTGTGGATGTGATGGTGGTGGAAGATGGGCAGCTTGATAGGCTCTTGACAACCATCTTATGGGCACATGTCATTAGCCCTTGATTGTGTGTATTTATTCTGATTTTAATTATTTATTTATTTTTTACAGGCACTGGATGGATTTTTGTTTGTGGTGAGTAAAGATGGGAAGATAGAATTTGTGTCGGAAAGTGTGACTCAGTTTATCAAGTTTTCTGCAGAGGATCTCTCAGGCAAGAGCATCTACAACTTCATACATGTTGGAGACCACACCCGGTTCTCCAATTCTTTTTCAACTATTGGTGAGTTGCATGGGATACTTTTACTTGGGATTCTATGTGTAGGTGTTAAAGTGGGGATGAATTTGGTGTTTGTGTGCACATGTCCATGCAATAGTGTGTGCAAAAACCATACACAAATTTAAGAGCAAACTAGACACTGTGAGATACAAAGGCGGGACACCATGAGCGTAGCTCTCCTTCCCATAAAATACAACTAGGTAAACACACACACACACACACACACACACACACACACACACACACACACACACACACACACACACACACACACACACACACACACACACACTTCAACGAACGGACGGCTTAGAGGACGTTCTGAAGAAAAGTGAAGTTTTGTGGATCCCAAAGCAAAGGAAGTGCCTATTGTATTTACAGGGTGGGGGGGGAATTGCTCGTGGGGTAGTGGGAAAGTAGGGAAAGAGGAGAAGGGGAGGGATTGCTGGGGAAATGGAAGGAAATGAGGAAAGAGAAGACTTGGCCCAGGCAGACAGGCGAAAGGTAAACAAACGGCCCCCCGACCAGCTGAGTGACGACGAAATGTCTAATAAAAATGTAAAGATTAGAAGTATAGATAAGAGCAATACAGTAGAAAGTGATGAGAATATTTTCCAGGGATTTAAAGAGGGTGGGTGGGACACAAACCCCCCCCGACTGACAAGACTAGAAGAGAAGGTCGATAAGATGATCAAGGACTTGGAGTGTAGGTTCGGTCATGTTAACAACATTGTACAGAGGGTTGAAAAATTGGAAGAACTAGAGAAGGCGAACAAAAACTTAACTAAGGAAATAGAAGACCTAAAAAGACAGTTAAAAGAAGTAAAAAAGGAGAATGAAGAGTTAAAGATGAATAATAAAGAAAACAGAGAGGGATGGAAGGCAATTCAAGAAAACAGTAAAGTTGCATTTACTGACATAATTAAACAGCAAATGAGAGAACAAACTGAAGACTCAGTTATTAAAGTGATGAGACAGAAGGAGAATATAGTAAGAGACTTAGCTGATAAAAAGAAATGTATAATTATATTAGGAATGGAAGAGAAACATAACCCAGATAGAACCTCAAGAACCAGTGAGGAAAATGAAAAAGTAAGCAGTTTACTAAAATTAGTTCAGGAAGATGAACCAGAAATTATGAAGGAAATTGAGGAAAAATTCAGGCTCGGAAAGTATAGTACAGATAAGACCAGACCAATTAAGATTAAATTCAGGTCACAAACGATGGCAGAGAATATCTTATCCAAAACAGGGAAACTAGCAACAAGTGAACAATATAAAAAGGTATGGATAAAAAGGGAAATGAATAAACAGGAAAGAGAGGAAGAAAAGCAGAAAAGACTCGAAGCTAAGAAAAAAAAAACGAGAGCAGAACGGAGTCAGAAAAAGAGAGATTCTATTGGAGAGTAGTGAATATGAAACTAAGGCAGTTCGACATACAAGCGAAAAACAAAAGGGAAACAGAACACAATGGAAGTGGCAGAAAACTAAGAGTGTCTTACACAAATATAGATGGATTAATAACAGGATTGAATGAGCTGAATGATTATTTGAAAGAAAAAGAACCGGACATAATGGGAATTGTAGAAACAAAATTAAAAGGCCCACTACCACCCAACAGTGTAGGTCATGATGCATATAAATATTGGATTAGAAACAGAGAGAAAAAGCAAGGGGGTGGAGTTATGTTCCTGACTAAGAAGGATATAAACGTGAGGGGTGTCATATATGGAAAGAATACAGTAGAGATGATTATGATAGAAGTGGAAGACAGAGATAAGAAGAGCAGAAAGTTTGTGATAAATTATGTGCCTCCGAAAACAGCCTCATGGGAGGAGAGTGAACATAAAAAGTATGTTAGAGGACACAAAGATAACATTAAATAAAATAATGGAAGATGGAGGAAGAATAGTTATGATGGGCGACTATAATTGCAAAGAAATCTGCTGGGAAGAAATGACAGTAAAGGGTGGAGACGGCTCATGGGGAAACGCTCTACTTGGGATGATTAATGACCATACAATGACACAATGGATACAGGAGAACACTAGGTATAGAAATGAAGAAGAACCATCGAGACTAGACTTAATAATTACATCTGAACCTAGAATAGTGGACAAGATTGAATATAAAACACCAATAAGTAAAAGTGACCACATATTGATTGAACTGGAACTTAATGAAGAAAAATATATGAAAAGAAATGAACAATATAGAAAAGGAAGAATGATGTATGAAAAAACAAACTTTGATCAAATAAGAGAATTCTTTCAAAAAGAAAACTGGGAAGAAATATACAAAGAAGAAACAACAGTGGAAGAGAAATGGAATATTTTGACAAAAATTTACAAAAAAGGAGTGGAAAAGTATGTCCCAAGACAAAAACAAGAAAAAGAATATGTAAAATGCTGGTACAACAAAAGTTGTAGGGAGTTAAAAGACAAAAGAGACAAAGCCTGGACCAGATGGAAAAAAGACAGAAGACCTGAAAAATGGAAAATATATACCGGTTATAGAAATGAATATGTACAAACGTGCAGAGAGGAAAAGAGAAAATATGAAAAAGATGTTATAGAAAAGTGTAAAGATCAACCAAAACTATTCTACAGATTTGTAAACAATAAACTGAAAAACAAACAAGACTTGGAGAAATTAAGACAAGGGGGAGTTGAATACACTGAGGAAATTGAAATGGCGGAAATTATGAACAAACATTTTAAATCAGTGTTTACAAGGGAGAACATACAACCTGAAGAGATTGAATGGAAAAAGAAAGTCCCCCCTATGGAAGAAATAGAAGTAACAAAGAATGAAATATTGACACACTTGAGTAATCTTGATGTCAGAATATCGCATGGACCAGATGAAATAGCAAACTGGATTCTGAAAGAATGCAGGAATGAACTGGCAGACAAAATACATAGCATACTAAACAGTTCCTTGAAAGAAGGAAAAGTTCCAGAAGATTGGAAAAAAAGCAAATATAGTACCTATATATAAAGGGGGAAATAAAGAAGAACCTACCAACTATAGGCCAGTCTCTCTAACAAGTACAATAGCAAAAATTTGTGAAAGAATTATCAAAAGTAGATGGGTAAAATATTTAGAAAAAAACAAAGTGTTAAATACAAGGCAATTTGGATTCAGACAAGGACGATCATGCGTCACCAATTTAATATGTTTCTATTCAAGGCTAATAGATATAATACAAGAAAGAGATGGATGGGCGGACTGTGCATTTCTAGACCTAAAGAAAGCTTTTGACAAAGTACCACATAAGAAGTTGCTTAAGAAATTAGAAACTGAAGGAGGAATACAGGGCAAACTGCTAAATTGGATGGAAGACTTTTTGCAAGAAAGAAAAATGAGAGTAGTGATAAGAGACCAACACTCAAAATGGGATAAAGTAATAAGCGGTATTCCGCAGGGAACAGTTCTGGCCCCAATAATGTTTGCTATATATATTAATGATATGGATGAAGGAATTGAAAGCTATATGAGCTTCTTTGCAGAGGATGCAAAACTACTAAAAAGAGTGAAAACAGAAGATTGTGAATCACTACAGAGAGATCTATATAAAGTACAGGAATGGAGTAGGAAGTGGGAGATGGAGTTCAATACAAAGAAGTGCAGTATAATGGAATTTGGAAAAAGCAAAAACAGAATAACAGGATCATATAATTTGGTAGAAGAAGGGATAAAAAAAGTAGAAAATGAGAAGGACCTGGGAGTCATTGTTATGAATAATATGTCACCTGAGAAACATATAAATAAGATTTTTGGAGAAACCTATAATTTAATAAGAACAATCAAAGTTGCATTCACATACCTGGATGAAGAAATGGTGAAGAAAATCCTAATCACCCTGATAAGACCAAGATTGGAATATGCAGCAACGATATGGTCACCAAGTACAAAAAAATGTATAAAAAAACTTGAAAGAATACAAAGAGCAATTACAAAATTGGCACCAACACTCTCAAAACTATCATATGAAGAGAGACTAGAAAAACTTGAACTACAGACACTAGAGCAAAGAAGAGAGAGAGGAGATTTGATAGCTATTTACAGAATCATGAAAGGCATAGCAATTACTAATAGAGAGAATCTGATAAAATGGGATGACAGAAATACAAGAGGACACGGAAAGAAAATAAAAAAAGACAGCTATAGAAGAGATTTGAAAAAGAACAGCTTTCCTCACAGAGTAATAGACAGTTGGAACAAGTTAGATGAGAAAGTGGTGTGTGCAAAAACAATACATGAATTTAAAAATAGTTTAGATAAAATGAGATATGAAGACGGGACCCCACGAGCATAGCTCCCCTTCCCGTAAAATACAATTAGGTAAATACAACTAGGTAAATACACACACACACACACACACACCCTTTCACCGAATGGACGGTGAGAATTGGTGTTCCAAAGAAAAAGGAAAAACTACGTGGATCTCAACATCCAGGAAGTGCCTTTTTGTATTTATAGGGAAGGGGAGTGCTCGTGGAATAGTGGGGAAGTGATAGGGAAGGGATATTGAGGGAAATGAGGAAGAGAATGACATGGTCCAGGAAGCTAGGAGAAATGTAAACAAGAGATGAACTGAAGACGATGACTTTGGAGAGGACGGAATCAACAAAAATGTAAAGATTAGAAGTATAGATAAGAGCAATACAGTAGAAGGTGATGAGAATATTTTCCAGGGATTTAAAGAGGGTGTGGGGGATGATCGAGCACTGGGAGCTTAGGTTCGGTCACGTTAACAACATTGTGCAGAGGGTTGAAAATTTGGAAGAACTAGAGAAGGCGAACAAAAACTTAACTAAGGAAATTAAAGAATTAAAAAAACAGTTAAAAGAAGTAAAAGAGGAGAATAAAGTCTTAAAGGAGAATAGTAAGGACAACAAAGAGGGTTGGAAAAAAATCCAAGAAAACAGTAAAGTTGCATTTACTGACATAATCAAACAACAAATGAAAGAACAAACTGAAGACTCAGTTATTAAAGTGATGAGACAGAAGGAGAATATAGTAAGAGACTTAGCAGATAGAAAGAAATGTATAATTATATTAGGAATGGAAGAGAAACATAACCCAGATAGAACCACAAGAATCAAAGAGGAAAATGAAAAAGTAAGAAATTTACTAGAATTAGTTCAGGAAGATGAGCCAGAAATCATGAAACAAATCGAAGAGAAATTCAGGCTCGGGAAATATAGTACAGACAAGACCAGACCAATTACGATTAAATTCAGGTCACAAACGACAGCAGAGAATATCTTATCCAAAACGGGGAAACTAGCAACAAGTGAAAAATATAAAAAGGTATGGATTAAAAGGGAAATGAATAAAGAGGAAAGAGAGGAGGAAATAAGGAAAAGACATGAAGCTAAGAAAAAAAACGAGACCAGAACGGAGACAGAAAAACAAGAATTCTACTGGAGAGTAGTGAATATGAAAATGAAGAAATGGAAAATAACAGAGAGAAACACAAAAGAAACAGAGAATACAATGGAAATAACAGAAAGTTAAGAGTATCCTACACAAATATAGATGGATTAATAACAGGACTGAATGAATTGAACAAATATCTGAAAGAAAAAGGTCCGGACATAATGGGAATTGTTGAGACAAAATTAAAAGGTCCACTACCACCCAACAGCATAGGACACAATGCATATAATTATTGGATTAGAAACAGAGAGATAAAACAAGGGGGTGGAGTTATGTTCCTGACTAAGAAGGATATAAACGTGAAGAGTGTCACATATGGGAAGAATAGAGTAGAGATGATTATGATAGAAGTAGAAGATAGAGATAAGAAGAGCAGAAAGTTTGTAATAAACTACATGCCCCCAAAAACAGCCTCGTGGGAAGAGAATGAACATAAAAGCATGTTAGAAGACACAAGAATAACACTAAACGAGATAATGGAAGATGGAGGAAGAATAGTTATGATGGGCGACTATAATTGCAAAGAAATATGCTGGGAAGAGATGACCGTAAAGGGTGGAGAAGACTCATGGGGAAGTGTTCTACTTGAGATGATTATTGACCACACAATGACACAATGGATCCAAGAGAACACTAGGTATAGAAATGAAGAAGAACCATCGAGACTAGACCTAATAATCACATTAGAACCTAAAATAGTGGAAAAGATAGAATACCAGGCACCAATAAGCAAAAGTGACCACATATTGATAGAACTAGAACTAAATGAGAAAAAATACATGAAAATAAATGAACAATATAGAAAAGGAAGATTGATGTACGGAAAAACAAATTTTGATAAAATAAGAGAATTCTTCCAAAATGAAAACTGGGAAAGAATACACAAAGAAGATACAACAGTAGAAGAGAAATGGAATATTTGGACAAAAATCTATAAAAAAGGAGTAGAAAAGTATGTCCCAAGACAAAAACAAGAAATAGAATATGTAAAGTGCTGGTACAATAAAAGTTGTAGGGAGATAAAAGACAAAAGAGACAAAGCTTGGACCAAATGGAAGAAAAACAAAAGACCAGAAAAATGGAAAATATATACTTGTTATAGAAATGAATATGTACAAGCGTGCAGAGAGGAAAAGAGAAAATATGAAAAAGATGTCATAAAATGTAAAGATCAACCAAAACTATTCTACAGATTTGTAAACAACAAACTGAAAAACAAACAAGATTTGGAGAAATTAAGACAAGGAGGAGTTGAATACACAGAGGAAATTGAAATGGCGGAAATTATGAACAAACATTTTAAATCAGTGTTTACAAGGGAGAACATACAACCTGAAGAGATCGAATGGAAAGAAATAGAAGTAACAAAGAATGAAATATTGAAACACTTGAGTAATCTTGAATTCAGAAAATCGCATGGACCAGATGAAATAGCAAACTGGATTTTGAAAGAATGCAGGAATGAACTGGCAGACATAATACATAGCATAATAAACAGTTCCTTGAAAAAAGGTAAAGTTCCAGAAGATTGGAAAAAAGCAAATATAGTACCTATATATAAAGGGGGAAATAAAGAAGACCCTACCAACTATAGGCCAGTCTCTCTAACAAGTACAATAGCAAAAATTTGTGAAAGAATTGTCTAAAATAGATGGGTAAAATATTTAGAAAAAAACAGTGTTAAATCCAAGGGAATTTGGATTCAGACAAGGACAATCATGCGTCACCAATTTAATATGTTTCTATTCAAGGCTAATAGATATAATACAAGAAAGAGATGGATGGGCTGATTGTGCATTTCTAGACCAAAAAAAAACTTTTGACAAAGTACCACATAAGAAGTTGCTCAAGAAATTAGAAACTGAAGGAGGAATACAGGGCAAACTGCTAAATTGGATGGAAGACTTTTTGCAAGAAAGAAAAATGAGAGTGATAAGAGACCAACACTCAAAATGGGATGAAGTAATAAGCGGTGTTCCACAAGGAACAGTTCTGGCCCCAATAATGTTTGCTATATATATTAATGATATGGATGAAGGAATTGAAAGCTATATGAGCTTTGCAGATGATGCAAAACTATTGAAAAAAGTGAACACGGAAGAAGATTGTGAATCACTACAGAGAGATCTAAATAAAGTATGGGAATGGAGTAGGAAGTGGGAGATGGAGTTCAATACAAAGAAGTGTAGTATAATGGAATTTGGAAAAAGTAAAAACAGAATAACAGGATCATATGATTTGGGAGAAGAAGGAATAAATAAAGTAGAAAATGAAAAGGACCTGGGAGTCATTGTTATGAATAATATGTCACCTGAGAAACATATAAATAAGATTTTTGGAGAAACCTATAATTTAATAAGAACAATCAAAGTTGCATTTACATACCTGGATGAAGAAATGGTGAAGAAAATTCTAATCACCCTGATAAGACCAAGATTGGAATATGCAGCAACGATATGGTCACCAAGTACAAAAAAATGTATAAAAAAACTAGAAAGAATACAAAGAGCAATTACAAAATTGGCACCAACACTCTCAAAACTATCATATGAAGAGAGACTAGGAAAACTTGAACTACAGACACTAGAGCAAAGAAGAGAGGAGATTTGATAGCTATTTACAGAATCATGAAAGGCATAGAAATTACTGATAGAATTAATCTGATAAAATGGGATGACAGAAATACAAGAGGACATGGAAAGAAAATAAAAAAAGACAGCTATAGAAGAGACCTGAAAAGGAACAGCTTTCCTCACAGAGTAATTGACAGTTGGAACAAGTTAGATGAGAAAGTGGTGTGTGCAAAAACAATACATGAATTTAAAAATAGTTTAGATAAAATGAGATACGAAAACAGGACACCACGAGCATAGCTCCCCTTCCCGTAAAATACAACTAGGTAAATACACACACACAAGTAAGGAAAATCCAACTAACTACACACCGGTCTCTCTAACAAGCGCAGTAGCTAAAATAAGTGAAAAAGTGATTAAAAGTAGATGGGTTAAACATCTGGAAGAAAAATCTATACTAAACCCAAGCCAATTTGTATTTAGACAAGGAAGATAATTTACAACAAATCTAATCTGCTTCTATTCGAGAATAATAGATATAATAGATGAGAGAGATGGATGGGCAGACTGTGCCTATCTAGATCTACAAAAGACATTTGACAAAGTACCACAAAAAATTAATAATAAATTTAGAATCAATAGGTGGCATTGCAGGTAATTTATTAAAATGGATGGAAGACTTCCTTACTGGGAGAAAAATGAGGGTAGTAATTAGAGAGAAATACTCGAAATGGGAAGAAATGATATGTGGTGTTCCACAAGGGTCAGTACTAGCTCCAATCATGTTTGCAATATACGTAAACGACATGGACTAAGGAGTTGAATGTTATATGAATTTCTTCGCAGATGGTGCAAAAATATTAAATAAAGTATCAACAAATGAGGACAGTGACTTATTACAATCAGACCTGGACACAATCTGGAAATGGACTCAAAAGTGGGAGGTGAACTTTGATATCAAGAAGTGTAGCATAATGGAGTTTGGTAAAAGCAAAAACCAAATTTCAAAAAATTACAAAATTGTTGGGAAAAAAAAAAATGCACTTGGAAAGGGACCTTGGAGTGATAATCAGCAATGACATGACACTGGACAAACATATAAACAAAATAGTAAGTGAAACATACAACCTACTAAGGTCAATGAAAGTTACATTTGAATACTTGGATGAAGAAATGATAAAAAAAATATTTGTCACATTGATTAGACCAAAACTGGAATATGCAGCGACACTATGGACACCCAGTACTAAAAAGAATATAAGGAAACTAGAAAGAATACAGAGAGCAACAACAAAGTTGGCACCAGCTCTTTCCAAATTAACATACGAACAAAGATTATCGAAACTAGAACTACCAACACTAGAGCAAAGAAGAGAAAGAGGTGATCAACTGACTAAATAGAATTATGAAAGGAATGGAAATCCATGACAGAAAAGATTGACTAAAAAATGACAATGTTAAATAAGAGGTCATGAAAAGAAACTCAAAAAGGACAACTATAGAAGAGATAGGAAAAAGAATAGCTTCCCTCACAGAGTGCTGGATATATGGAATATTTTAGATGAAAAAACAGTGTGTGCAAATACTGTTCACGATTTTAAGAATAAACTTGATGCTGAAAGATACAAAAACGTTTCACCACGAGCATAGCTCCCTGTATAATACAGCTAGGTAAATACACACACACACACATACATACACCAGGAAATCAGAGACCAAATGAAATAACCTTGATGGTAGAAAATCCCATGGTCCAGATGGAATTGCAAATTGGATACTGAAAGAATGCATAGAGGAATTGATGGACAAAATATACAATATGATTAAATACTCACTCAAGGAAGGAAAGGTACTACAGGACTGGAAAAATGCAAATATTGTACCAATATGTAAAGAAGGAAACAAGGAAGATCCAAACACCTACAGACTGGTGTCCCTAACAAGCACAGTAGCAAAATTATGTGAAAAAGTTATCAAAAGTAGATGGGTTAAATATCTGGAAGAAAAAACTATACTGAATCCAAATCAATTTGGATTTAAACAAGGAAGATCATGTACAACAAACTTGATCTGCTTCTATTTGAGACTAATAGAAATAATACAAGAAAGGGATGGATGGGCAGACTATGCCTTTCTTGACCTACAAAAAGCATTTGATAAGGTACTACATGAGAAACTAATAAGAAAAATAGAATCAATAGGTGGCATCAGAGGAAAATTATTTGAATGGTTGGAAGACTTCCTGACTGGGAGAAAAATGAGGGTAGTGATTAGAGACAAATACTTGAATTGGGAAGAAATGATAAGTGGTGTCCTGCAAGGTTTAGTATTGGGTCCAATCATGTTTGCCATGTATATATAAATGACATGGATGAAGGAGTGGAGTGTTATATGAATTTCTTCACAGATGATGCGAAAATAATAAAAGTAAGGACAGAGGAGGATCGTGAATCATTACAGTTAGACCTGGACAAAATCTGGAAATGGACTCAAAAGTGGGAAGTGAACTTCAATATCAAGAACTGTAGTATAATGGAGTAAAAATAGAATAAAAAAGAAATTATAAAATTGGTGAAGAAGAAGTAAAAAAAGTGAACTCTGAAAGAGACTTTGGAGTAATAATCAGCAAAGATATGACACCGGACAAACATATCTATGAAATAGTTGGAGAAACCTTCAACCTATTAAGGTCAATGAAAGTGGCATTTGACTACTTGGATGAGAAAATAATTTAAAAAATATTAATTACACTAATAATACCAAAACTGGAGTGAGCAGGAACACTATGGACACCCAGTATTAAAAAGAATATAAAGAAATTAGAAAGAATACAGAGAGCAACAACTCTCTTCAAATTTACTTACGAACAAAGATTGTCCAAATTGGAATTACCAACTCTGGAACAAAGAAGAGAAAGAGGAGATCTGCTGACTATTTATAGAATCATGAAAGGAATGGAAATCCTAGATAGAAATGATTTATTAAAATGGGACAATGGAAAAAAAGAGGACATGAAAAGAAACTCAAAAAGGATAACTATAGAAGAGATCTGAAAAAAAATAGCTTCCCACATAGAGTACTGGATACCTGGAATAAGTTAGATAAAGAAACAATGTGTGCAAACAATATTCAAGATTTTAAGAAGAAACTCGATGCTGAAAGATACAAAGATGGGTCACCATGAGCATAGCTCGCTTCCTGTAGAATACAACTAAGTAAAAACAAATAGGTAAATTCTGAAAGGGACCTAGGAGTAATCATCACCAAAGACATGTCGCCAGATAGACATATAAATAAAATAGTCGGAGAAACATACAATTTGTTGAGATCAATAAAGGTGGCCTTTAAATACCTGGATAAAGAAATCATCAAGAAAATATTACAACACTGATATGGCTAAAACTGGAATATGCAGCACTGATATGGTCACCCAGTACAAAAAAGAACATAAGAAAACTAGAAAGAATACAAAGAGTAATGACAAAGTTGGTACCAACGCTTGCAAACCTAACATATGAACAAAGACTGGTCAAACTGGAATTGCCAACCCTGGAACAAAGAAGAGAACGAGGGGACCTAATAACCAACTACAGAATTATGAAAGGAAAAGAATGCCTCGATGGAGAGGACTTATTAAAGCAGGACAGAGGAAAAACAAGACATGCAATGAAATTCAAAAAGGATAACTACAGAAGAGACCTGAAAAAGAACAGGTTCCCACACAGAGTGAACAAATTGGATGAAGAAATAGTGTGTGCAAACACAATACAAGAATTTAAGAACAAACTTGATCTTGCGAGATACAAAAACGGATAACCACGAGCATAGCTCCCCTTCCCATATAATACAACTTGGTGAATACACACACAAACACACACTCACAATCACATTGTTTGAACTTGGGCTGTATCACTTTCTAAGCTATTCCAAATATTTATACATCTATATGGAAAACTTTATTTCTTCACATCATTTAGAAATATGGTTTTTCTTAATTTGGAAACAATTAAGAAATCACATGTCTGAAGGATGTGAAGAAATAATTAAAATCTAAATATGATAATTGAAATAAAGGATATAGATTAATTTGGAAGTGTATATGAATATGAGGCTAGGTATATAAAAAAGGAGAGTAGGAGATGGGACCTAATGAGCATTGCTTTTCCTGTATACTGCAGTTAGGTTAATACACACCAATCATCAAACTAGTAGTGGGTGGTGGGTCTTTCAAGAGGCCTCAGCTCAGACAGAAGTAATGAATGAAAGTTCTGAATCTGTTTTCAAAAGAGAGCAGTGTTTTAGAGGAAAATGAGGTGAGCAAGAAATTGGGTTTCAGAGATATAAATGTAGAAGCAAGGGAAGTGATCAATCTTTTGGAACATTGGATGTGAGAAAATCTTCAGGATCTGATGAGATCTCAAATTGGATATCTAAAGAATGTAGGGAAGAACTGGTGTACAAGATTCACATTCTAATTTTATATTCATTAAAATAAGGCATAGTGCTGCATGATAGGAGAAAGGCTGATGTGGTACCAATTCACAAAGGTGGATGTAAGGAGAAGCCACTAAATTATAGGCCAGTATCAGCCTTATCCTCCACCTCTTTCTCATAGCACCCTCAATGTTCCTTGTCTTATTTCTCTTCCATCTACCATCCACCTTTTTCCTCCAAATTTCATTCTTTTCTATGTTCTAATTCTTTCATTCTTGGCTCATGTGTGACCTTTCTCACAACTATGTTGTCTCTCCCATATGGTCTTTTTATGTTTATTTCCAGTCTTAGCACCTTCAGTGACCATTTTCTCATATTCTGCTTTCACTTCCTCTTATTCTTTGTTTCTCTTTTTCTCACTCTTTCATTATCTGTTCCCTTTTATCATTACATTTTTTCCAACAACTAACCTACAACCTCACAGAACTTTTGAGGTGCTCTCTGTTCTGCTTAAGAAACAGTGTTATGTTCACATACTATATACTATGGTACATTCACTTTGTATACCTAAGTCTTGCTTGTTTCCAGGTTGGCACATTGAAACTGCCAGTGAGACATCGAGGAGTCGCAGCTTCAACTGTCGCCTCCTGGTCAAGCCTCCGGATGACCAGGAAGAGACTATGGAAGAGAAGCAACAGCGGATATCCCAGTATGAGAATATGCAGGTAGGTAAGGTCTCTTTAGAAGAGATTGTTATGATCCTTCAAATTTTCTCAGGTTTGAGTCCCATCATGTTTCTCCTCATTGTCCTGATATTGGGTGAGGTGGAGACTCTAGTTGCCTTCTTTGGTGATGTATTTCTACTTGTGAACCTCATCTCATGGTAACACTTATTATTTTATCTTCCCGATGTTCATCTGCAAATAGTTTTGTTTTGTTGTGTTTGTTTGTATTCTCAGAAGCTATTTTGGATTTTGAGCAGTTCTTCAATTTAGCTGCCAGAGGGATTGATTCCTTACTTCATGATTTAAAAGACCCAGACAGTAAAAGTTCTTTTTTAAGTGACTGCATTTCATGACCAATTTTGAAGATGCTCTAATAAGATCCCATTATTCATGCTGATAAAACACTAAGAAGACATTAACAAGATATATAATGTTTAATAATTTGAATGTAATGTTTAATAACTTGAAGAATGTGAAAAGAGTTCTAGTGTATGAAGGTAGTTGTTTATTTCCTCTCTTTTGTTATTTTGAATAGGATTTGCAGTCCTGCCATATTGTAATAAGTTTTTCAGTATTGATTAATTGATCCTTTGGTATATGTATGTATGTATGTGTGTTCTAATTTCAGATAACTGCTATGCTTCTGCCCTCCATTCCTGGAGAAAAAAGTGAGAGCGAATCTGGTGAAGGTGAGGGACAGTGCCTTATGTGTGTGGCGCGCCGTATGGCTCCCAACGAACGCATCCAGGGAACACCCATTGAACAATTTACTACCAAACTTGATAGCCACGGCAAACTCCTTGCCATTGATAGTACAGGACTATCAACCAAATATAGTCAAGTGATCTCCAAGGTAAGTTTTGTGCTGATGCATTGGTTGCATTCCTTGAATGTTGCAGAGCACTGTGCATTTGATCCACATTTAATGTCACCTCTCCTCAGTCAGTGGATTTCAAATGCAGTAGACAAAATCTGGAGTCAGTCTTGATGGTCAAGTTATGGAAACATAAAGTTTGGTAGAGAGAGAGATTTAAACAAGGCTGTTTATAAATGCAGGGTTAAAGTGTGTGGTAATGGTAACATAGCACCTGGTGAGAAGCCTGTATATCAATCTGGTATCCAGTTTAAAGGTAGTGATGGATGGTTATGGTGGTTCAAAAATTGACAACATAATTATTACTGCTGTTTTTAGTCTAGAAATTACCTGTCCCTCTACCTACCCAAAGTTATGGACAAGTGTATAGCTTTTGTCTTGGCAAGTGCATGTATATCTTCATGAGGCAGCTGAAGAAGGATTAATCCTAGTCTGAACAGGAGACAGTATTGCACTGAAGAAGTCTCTTGTGAGTCAGTCAATCTATTGCCTCTGGTTTCTCATGCAGAAGATCCATGGCCTTCAGGTACTCAGTGACTACCTCTAGGTGGTTCAACAAGTTAGTCAGGGAAGATGTGTTGTTGTCTAGGGATAGCATGGGACATTGTAGTATGATGTATTTTGTGTCCTGTGTGTGGTGGTTGCACCTGGGTCACTTTGAAATTGTGGCCAGGGCTATTCTCTGTTGGTACTCTTGAATACTGGATGGTGTCCAGAGCACAATCATGCCAGTCTCTTACCAGATGTGGGAGGGTCTTTTTCTGTGGAGCTTATGTCTGGGCATTGTTGGTGGAGGTGTCTATAAGTGTTAAAGGGAAGATGTAAGGAGAATAGCAGAATGGAGGAATAGTTGAAGTAACAAGTATTTTTGAAGTGAAGGATCACTTCTTTCTTCAGAAGGAGACTTTATATATGGAATGGATGTAGAATGTGTTTGTTTTGGGTCAACTATCATCTTAATAAGGGGGAAAGGGCCTTTTGGTATATGTACATTAATTTGCATAAAATTAATATTATACTTATGTACATTTTCATACAGTAAAAGATATGATAATATTCAGAATAATAACCACAGAACTTGCATAAATTTGAATTTTTTACACATAAAATGAATGTTATACTTGTACATTTTCATACAATGAAAAATATAATAATTTTCAGAATGATAACCACAGAACTTGCATAAATTTGAATTTTTTACACATAGATTGTAAACTTGACAATAGATTCATCTTGTTTTCATATGAATAGATAGATGTAATTTGGTACTGGTGTAGCTCACCTTGTTGATGTAAATACACTTGTAAAGGTCTTGAATCATAAGAACTGACATGTAATACTGTATATATTTTTCAGGACCTGATAGGAGAAAGACTCACAGACTTGTGTCACAGTGGAGATATTAGTAAAGTGAGTGCGCATCTACGAGAGACGTTGCATAATCACCAAGCCACTTTGCCAGACTATAGACTAAAGGTAAGTTTATCAAGGGTATTTCAACACTCAAACCACATCTATCCCACATTTGCCTAAAATCCATTTATTACCCACCTATCTTAGCACCTCATGGATAGAGGGTTATTCTTGGGCCCAGCCACATTGCTTGAGTTAAGGCAATACAGCAAGAATTATCACCTTTACAGTAGGGTCTGACAGGGCTGGTTTATTCCCACTTTTTTATAATGTGTGCACTGGTGGTACAGTTGGAAGTGTATGGACCTTGTCCCTTCCTAGTTGTGGGTTTGAGTCCTCCACTCCTCTCTGATTCCAAAGAGTGACTGCTACCTAGCCACAACAGTCCAAACACCTCTCTCTCTTCTTTTCTCCAGAGTCGGCTAAACTGGAGTTACTGACTCTGGAGCAAAGAAGAGAGAGAGGTGACCTACTGACCATCTACAGAATCATGAAGGGCACAGAAATACTCGATAGAGAGGACTTGTTAAACTGGGACAAGAGAAGCACAAAAGGACATGGAAAGATAATAAAAAAAACAGCTATAGAAGAGATATGAAGAAAAACAGTTTTCCACATAAAGTGGTGGACACTAGGAACAAATTGGACAATGAAATAGTGCATGCAAAAGCCATTCATGAGTTTAAGAGCAAACTAGACACTGCGAGATACAAAGGCAGGATACTATGAACGTAGCTCCCCTTCCCGCAAAATACAACTAGGTAAATACAACTAAGTAAATACATAAGGGGTGGCTGAGCCAAAGTATACACCCACCCCTCACCCATCCTACAGCCATCCAAAACACATTTGTTATCCATTCCTGTCCCCTGCCCAGCCAGTGCAGCAAGACACAGCACCTTCACGGCAGGGTTCAACAAGTTCTACTATTAATGTAAAAAATATCTTAATGTCAACCCTGTCATATGCCTTCTTCAAATATATTAAAGCCCAAAAGACATTCTAGACCCCCCTCCCAAATTTTAGCATAGCTGCCTTACTACAAAAAGTTTTATCTATGAACATTCTTCCTTTCCAGAACTAACACTATTCTTCCCCAATTATTCCCATTGTTCCCCTCCTAATCTTCTTGGTAAACTCCCTCCCATATCAACTGCACCTACAGACTGGTCCCTCAAAAGATGTTTCATGTATGTATGTATTAATATAATTAGAATTGTTCATGCAAACATTGGTTGTCATGTCTGTTTTGAACCTAGTTAAAGCCCTTGTTAACACAAAAGTAGGTTGAATATGTGCAACAGTTTCTCAGAAATTATATGCCTCAAGTATTTTTTCACAAATTTGTACTCTCATCTTCTTCAGATTGGTAGTGATCGGTGTATTCACATTCAAACTAAGAGTAAGTATTTTCCTGAATCTGGACGTGCTGAAGGAGGATTCATTATGGCCACTCACACTATTATTGGGTGAGTTTTTTATATATCTATTTGTATAGTAACAGTTGTAAAGGTTGACATGTTACAGGTTGTACTGCATACTACCAAAGGCTTTTTCCCCTTTACAAGGGAGGTAGCCAAAAAACAAAGGCATAGAAACCACTCCCACCCATTCTGTCTCCTACATACTCCACTCTGCTCCATCCTCTTCCCTCCCTCTTATCTTGGCACCTCCTGGATGATGGGTCATCCCTGCATTTTGTCCACTGCCCTGGGTCAGAAGAAGTGTCGCAAGACAGAGCACATCCACAGCAAGGCCGCTCCATTAATTGGCAACCCTCCCTCTCCATCCCCTCATGCAGAAAAGGAGAAGATGGGGAGAAATCCTTTCAGGCTGTGTCAATTTATTTCTCATACATACTCCCTCACCCCCCATCCCCCACCCACTCACCCTCATTCATCACAGCATCATCCATATACAACCCTTTTCCATTCACCCCTATCTTCTGTCCTCTTCTGTTCCTCAACTGACATTACCCTCTTTCTCAAAGCCCCTTTTACCCCATCCATTCATCTCATCCTAGGTTGCTCCCTCATATTCACTCCTTCCACCTCTACCTTCCACACCTCTTTTATTAACCTTTCTTCACTCATTATTTCCATGTGTCCAAACCATCCCAATACTTTTTCATCAACCCTATCTCCCAACCCCCTTTCCACCCCTGTTCTCCTCCTCACCTCCTCATTTCTCACTCTATCCAACCTAGTAACCCCTATCATACTTTTCAGGCACCTCTTCTCAAACTCATCTAAACTCCTCTCTTCCTCTCTTATGTTCCATGTTTCTGCCCCATACAGTGCTGTTGGCACAATCACTCTTTCATACAATCTCTTCTTAGCATCACATTACACTTTTTTAGTCCCCCAAGGCATTTACTCGCTTCTCTCAGTCTACATTCTACCTCCACCCCAACTACTCCATTTCTTGCCACATTTGCACCCAAATATCTAAAACTATTCACTTCCTCCAGTCTCTATCTCTTCATACTCACTTCCAGTCTGCTGCCAGTTTCTTCCCTTGTACATCTCATCACCTTACTTTTAGCCACATTTATCTTCAGCCTCATTCTTTCATACACCTTCCCAAACTCTGTCACTAATTTCCTCAACCCCTCCTCTGATCCTGTTACAAGCACAGTGTCATCAGCAAACAACAACTTATTTATCTCCTACTTTTCTCCATTTTCTTTAACCATCTCCAATCCCTGACCCCTTACCCTTGCATTTAACTCTCACCCCACCATCTATGTATAAATTGAACAGCCAGTGTGACATAATACATCCCTGACAAAGTCTCATCTTTACCTCAAACCACTCACTCTCTCCATTTCTAATCCTAACACAAGCTCTACTACTCTCGTAAAAACTCGTGACTGCTCTTAACCTCTTCACTCCGGGGCACATCGCACGTCTGGCAGCATTAGGTGCCCGACGTTTGTTCTCTTTCACCCATGTATTTTGATAACCATAGAAAATTGATGAAGCCAGTTTAGAGAGAATGGAAAATACGTAGGTACGACTACAATAAATATAATCAAGATGCCGACGTCATCATCATCGAGTACCCACTTGCTCCTCATGCCGCCTACGTAGGCATCACCGTATGGAAGTGGTTAATCCCTTCACTCTGGGCCAAAATCTTGCGGGCAGCATTAGCTGCCAAATGTGCGATGTTGCGTCATAATACTCGCATTATGAATAATAAAGTCACTGCTGTATTGCTCGTTCTCTCACCCGTGAATTTTGATAACCATAGAAAATATGATGAAGCCAGTTTACAGAGTATGGGGGTCACGCAGGTACAACTACAATAAAGATAATCAAGACGCCGACATTGGCATCCTCGCGTACCCACTTGCTCCTCATGACGCCTACGTAGGTGTCATCGTATGGAAGGGGTTAACAGCTTTCCTCGTATCCCATATATCTGTAATACCTCCCATAGTGCCTTCCTATCTACCCTGTCATAAGGCTTTTCCAAATCCATAAAAGCCCAAAATACATCTTTACCATTTCCTATAGCTTTCTCACATATCTGTCTTATCACAAAAATCTGATCTACCCAACCCCTACCTGTCCTAAACCCACACTGTTCCTCACCAATTACTCCCTCTGTTCCTCTCCTAATCCTCTCAATCAAGACCCTCCCATAAGCTTTCCCAACTACACTTAACAAACTGATCCCTCTGAAACTACTACACTCACACTTGTCCCCTTTTCCCTTGTAAAGTGGAACTATACAGGCACTACTCCAGTCCTCCGGCACTCTACCCTCTCTTAAACAAACATTAAATAACCTCACCAGCCAGTCCACCATCACTGTACCTCCTTTTTTTGCACATTCTTCATGACATTCATCCAACCCAGGTGCCTTACCTGCTCTCATCATCTTAACATCTGCCTTCATTTCATTCATCTTTCAATATTTCTCCTCCATTTTCCTCACTCATCTCTGTCATTTTCTTTGCACTTCCCACTGCAGCTACCTTTCCCTCCCTATCCTCCTTCACATTTAGCAACTCCCAAAAATACCACCTTCCTCTCACTGTCTTCTCCTCCATTATCATATCTCCATCTGCACCTTTTATCTTTTCTTCTCTATTTGATTCACCTCCTCTTCCTCTCTTAATTTCTTTCCAATTTTTTTTTTATTACTTTCAAAATTTTCTGCCATACCTTTACCCCATTTCACATCTGCTCTCCTCTTTGTCTCCTTTATCTTATGCTTTACTTCTCTTCTCTTTACTTTGTACATCTCGTATGATTCCTTTGTCCTAATTTGTAACCAATCTATGAAAGCCTGCTTCTTCTCTTCTATGCCTTTCTTTGCTTCCTCATCCCACAACTCACTACCCTTCCTTCTATTTCCTCTCATCCTCCTTGTGCCACACACCATCTTTGCACACCTTATGACTCCCTCCTTGAACCATCCCTTTTCCTTCTCCACTCCTAGTTTTACTCTATCCTTCACTCCCTCCCACTCCTCTCTCGGCTTCTTCTTGTACTCCTCCTTTTCTTTCTCATTTAAAGCAGTTCACTCAAAGCACCTCCCTACCTTCTGCCCTTTTTCTCTTTCTCCACCTATCCTCCACTCTCAACTTACCTTCCACAAAAAAATTATCAGATCTTCCCCCACTGAACCAAGAAAAATCTTTTATAGAACATAGATCAGGGTAACACAAAGATGGGTAAAACACACACACACACAAGAGTTCATGGAAAGAAACTCAAAAAGGACAGTTATAGAAGAGACCTTAAAAAACAACAGCTTTCCCCACAGAGTGGTGGATGTATGGAACAAACTGGACGAAATGATAGTGTGTGCAAAAGCCATACACAAATTTAAGAATAATTTAGATACTGTGAGATATAGAGATGGGACACCATGAGCATAGCTCCCCTTCATGTAAGATACAACTAGGTTAGTACATACATACACATACATATACCAAGGCTTTTTCCCCCTTACAAGGGAGGTAGCCAAAAAGGAAAAGGCATAAAATCATTCCCACCCATTCCATCCCTGAATACACTCCACACCTCTCCACCCTCCCTCTTATCTTAGCACCTCCCGGATGATGGGTCATCCCTGCACCTTGTCCACTGCCCTGGGTCAGAAGCAGTGTCACAAGACACAGCACATCCACAGCAAGGCCGCTTCATTAAATCGGCGACCCCCCCCTCTCCGTCCCCCCCATGCATAAATGGAGAAGACTGGGAGAAATCCCTTCGGGCTGTGTCAAATTTTGTTCACACATACTACCTCACCCCCTATCCCCCCACCCATTCCACCTCATGCATCACAACATCATCCATATACAACCATTCTTCATTCACCCCTGTCTTCTGTCCTCTCCCATCCTTCCTCAACAGACATTCCCCTCTTCCCCAAAGCCCCCTTCACCCCATCCATCCACCTCATCCTAGGACGTCCCCTCATGTTCACTCCCTCCACATCTGCCTTCCATACCTCTTTTACTAGTCTTTCTTCACTCATTCTTTCCATGTGTCCAAACCATCCTAATACTCTTTCATCAACCCTATCTCCCAACTCTCTTTCCACCCCCGTTCTTCTCCTCACCTCCTCATTTCTCACTCTATCTAGCCTAGTAACCCCCATCATACTTCTCAGACACCTCATCTCAAACACATTCAAACTCCTTCTCTCTTCCTCTCTTATGTTCCATGTTTCTTCCCCATACAGTGCTGTTGGCACAGCCACTCCTTCATACAGTCTCCTCTTAGCATCCATCCCCAAATGTCTATTCCTCATTACACTCTTCAATCCACCAAGGCATTTACTCGCTTCTCTCAATCTACATTCTACCTCTACCTTCACTCCACCTTTTCCTGCCACATTTGCACCCAAGTATCTAAAACTATCCACTTCTTCCAGTAGCTCTCCCTTAATGCTCACTTCCAGTCTACTGCCACTTTCACCACTTGTACATCTCATCACCTTACTTTTACCCACATTTATCTTTAGCTTTCTTCTATCACATACTCTCCCAAACTCTGTCACCAACTTCCTCAGTCCCTCCTCCGATCCTGCCACAAGCGCAGTGTTGTCAGCAAACAACAGCTGGCTGACCTCCCACTTTTCTCCATTTTCTTTAACCATCTCCAATCCCTGACCCACTACCCTTGCATTTACCTCTCGCACTACCCCATCCATGTATAAGTTGAACAGCCAGGGCGACATAACGCATCCTTCACGAAGTCCCACCTTTACCTCAAACCACTCACTCTCTCCATTTCTAATCCTGACACAAGCTCTACTACTCTCATAAAAACTCTTGACAGCTCCTAGAAGCTTTCCTCCTATCCCATATATCTGCATAACCTCCCACAGTGCCTTTCTGTCTACCCTATCGTAAGCCTTTTCCAGATCCATAAAAGCCAAAAAAAATCCTTCCCCTTTCCTATAGCTTTCTCACATATCTGTCTTACCACAAAGATCTGATCTACACAACCTCTACCCATCCTAAATCCACACTGTTCCTCACCAATTACTCCCTCTGTTCCTCTCCTAATCCTTTCAATCAAGATCCTCCCATAAGCCTTCCCAACTACACTTAACAAGCTAATCCCTCTGAAACTACTACATTTACACTTGTCCCCTTTTCCCTTGTAAAGAGGAACTATACAGGCACTCCTCCAGTCCTCCGGCACTCTACCCTCTCTCCAGCAAACATTAAATAACCTCACCAGCCAGTCCACCATCACTGTACCTCCTTTTTTTAGACATTCTGCATGGCATCCATCCAGACCAGGTGCCTTACCTGCTCTCATTATCTTAACAACTGCCTTCACTTCATCCTTCCTTATTTCTCCTCCATTTTCCTCACTCATCATGGTCATTTTCTTAGCATTTCCCACTGCAACAATCTTTCCCTCCCTATCCTCCTTCACATTTAGCAACTCCCTAAAATATTCTGCCCATCTTCCCCTTACTGCCTTCTCTTCCATTATCATCTCTCCATCTGCACCTTTTACCTTTTCTTCTCTACTTGATTCGCCTCCTCTTCCTCTCTTAATTTCTTTCCAAAACATCTTTTTATTACTTTCAAAATTTTCTGTCATACCCTTACCCCACTTCACATCTGCTCTCCTCTTTGCCTCCTTTACCTTTTGCTTTACTTCTCTTCTTTTCTTTGTACCTCTCATATGACTCCCTCGTCCTATTTTGTAACCAATCTGTGAAAGCTCACTTCTCTTCTACAACCTTCTTTGTTTCCTCATCCCACCTTTCACTACCCTTCCTTCTATTTCCTCCTGTCCTTCTTGTTCCACACACCATCCTTGCACACTTTGTGACTCCCTCCTTGAACCATCCCCATTCCTCCTCCACACCCAGCTCTACTCTATCCTTCACTCCCTCCCACTCCTCCTTCAGCTTCTTCTTGTACTCCTTCTCCTTTTCCTTTTCATTTAAAGAGTTCACTCTAAGCACCTCCCTACCTTTTGTTCCTTTCCTCTTTCTCCATCTATCCTCCACTCTCAACTTACCTTCCACCAGAAAATGATCTGATATTCCCCCACCCTCTCCCCTTAGCACATGTACATCCTTAACTCTTCCTATCATAGTCCTATTTACCACTACATAATCCATCAACACTCCATCTACCACCCTTCCATCCACCACCCTCTCCCATATGTACTTATGCTTGACTTTCTTCCAAAACACTGTATTTGCTATCATCAACTCTCTTTCTAGACACATTTCCACCATCAAGTCTCCACTACGATTCTTTCCTGGAACTCCACATTTCCCAACCACTCCATCTATTGGACCATTTCCTACCCTAGCATTAAGGTCTCCCAGTACTATTACATTGACATTTCTCCCTAAATCCTCTATGTACTCATTTAAATCTATCCAAAAGGCCTCCCTTTCTTCTACACTCTTCTCACTGCCAGGCCCATATGCACTTACAAAGACCCACATCTCCTTTCCCAGTTTCACCTTCATCCACATTATCCTTGAGGAAACCTCCTTCCACTCCACTACACGTTTACCTATCTCTTCACTTACTAGAATAGCCACCCCTTCCCTCCCTCACCCTCTCTTCACTCCTGATAACCTCCCACCTACACTCCCAAACTTACACTCACCCTTCCCTTTCAACTTAGTTTCACTCAAAGCCAACACATCCATCTTTCTTCTCACAAACATACTACCTATCTCTTCCCTTTTACTCTCATCTGTACCACATCCACGCACATTAAAAGACCCAAACCTTTGGGTGTTGGTTGGAAAACTCCCAGACCCTCTTATGCCTTTACTTTTTCGTTTAGGAATGTCCCCTGTGGGGCTACAAGGAGAAGGATGCCTAGTCCCACTCCCCGTCCCTTTCTTCTCGCCTCTTACGATCCAAGTGGAAAGAGTTGGTGGCAGTATTCTTTTCCCCCACCACAGGGAATTCCCCCACAGCAGAAAATGAATACTCAGAGAAATGGTTCAGGATAGTAACAAGGGTTTGGGACAGTCGTAGTATAAAAATGTCATCATTTCTCTATGAAGAGTTTTCCTTTATCATAGACAAAATGATGTGTGGCTCTGGTCCGTAGGGGCACCCCATATAGACCCTAAAGTATCAACTGCATGCTACTTTGCCACAATAACAAGCAGCCAATACCCCAGATGGGTAGGTTAATACATACATACATCATACATATACACACCATATATGGGAACCAAATATGAAAGTAAGGATAGGTATGATGGACTGGAGAGCAGGAGACAGGACCTAACGAATGTTGCTCTGTTCTTGTATACTACAGTTAAGTTAACACATGCAAATACACACATGATGTCTGGAACAAACCAAACGGAGAAACAGTGAGTGCTAAAACTATACACAATTTTAAGAATAAACTGGATGCAGAGAGATATAAAAACAGGTCACTACGAGCATAGCTCTCGTCCCATAAAATACAACTAGGTAAATACATATTTGGAGGAGAATAATATACTGAACCTGAGGCAATTTGGATTTAGACAAGGAAGATCATGTACCACTAATTTAATTTGTTTCTATTCAAGATTGATAGATATATTGCAAGAAAGAGATGGCCGGGCAGACTGTGCCTTCCTGGACATACAAAAGGCATTTGATAAGGTACTACATAGACAATTGCCATATAAACTGGAAACAATAGGAGGCATATATGGAAAACTATTGAATTGGATGGAGGACTTCCTACATGGAAGACAAACGAGAGTGGTACTCAGAGACAAATATTCAAAATGGGAAGAAATGAGTAGTGGTGTCCCACAGGGGCCAGTACTAGCTCCAATAATGTTTGCTATATATGTAAATGACATGGACAAAGGTATTGAAAGTTACTTGAACTGCTTTGTGGATGATGCAAAATTATTAAAGAGAATAAACTCCGAAATAGAATGTGACTCATTACAGAGTAATCTGAACAAAGTCTCAGAGTGGAGCAAGAGATGGGAGGTAGAATTCATCATCAAGAAGTGCAGTATAATTGAATTTGGAAAAAGCAAGAAGAGAATATCAGGACAGTATAAAATTGATAGAAAAGAAGTAAAGAAAGTAAATTCTGAAAGGGACCTAGGAGTAATCATCACCAAGACATGTTGCCAGATAAACATATAAATAAAATAGTTGGAGAAACATACAATTTGCTGAGATCAATAAGGTGGCCTTTAAATACCTGGATAAGGAAATTATTAAGAAAGTATTACAAACACTGATAAGGCCAAAACTGGAATATGCAGTGCTGATATGGTCACCCAGTTAAAAAAAAGAATATAAGAAAATTATAATACAAAGAACAACGACAAAGATGGCCCCAACACTTTCAAACCTGACATATGAACAAAGACTGGCTGAATTGGAATTGCCAACCATGGAACAAAGAAGAGAATGAGGGGTCCTATTAACCATCTACAAAATTATGAAAGGTAAAGAACACCTTGATAGAGAGAACTTATTAAAGTAGGACAGAGGAAAAGCAAGAAGACATGCAATGAAACTCAAAAAAGATAACTACAGAAGAGACCTGAAAAAGAACAGCTTCCCATACAGAGTGATAGATATATGGAACAAATTGGATGAAATAATAGTGTGTACATACATATACCAAGGCTTTTTCCCCCTTTCAAGGGAGGTAGCCAAAAAGGGAAAGGCATAAAAACACTCCCACCCATTTCATCCCTAAATACACTCCACACCCATTTCATCCCTAAATACACTCCACACCCCTCCCACCCTCCCTCTCATCTGAGCACCTCCTGGGTGTTGGGTCATCCCTGCACCTTGCCCACCGCCCTGGGTCAGAAGCAGTGTCGCAAGACACAGCACATCCACAGCAAGGCCGCTTCATTTAATCGGCGACCCCCCCTCTCCGTCCCCCCTTGCATATAAGGAGAGGACGGGGAGAAATCCCTTCGGGCTGCGTCAAAATTTACTCATACATACTACCTCACCCCCCACCCCCCCGCCCATTCCTCCTCATGCAATCACCACATCATCCATATACAACCATTCTCCACTCACCTCTGTCTTCCGTTCTCTCCCTTCCTTCCTCAACAGACATTCCCCTCTTCCCCAAAGCCCCCTTCACCCCATCCATCCACCTCATCCTAGGACGTCCCCTCATGTTCACTCCCTCCACATCTGCCTTCCATACCTCTTTTACTAGTCTTTCTTCACTCATTCTTTCCATGTGTCCAAACCATCCTAATATTCTTTCATCAACCCTATCTCCCAAATCCTTTTTCACCCCTGTTCTCCTCCTCACCTCCTCATTTCTCACTCTATCCAGCCTAGTAACCCCCACCATACTTCTCAGACACCTCATCTCAAACACATTCAAACTCCTTCTCTCTTCTTATGTTCCACGTTTCTGCCCCATATAGTGCTGTTGGCACAATCACTCCTTCATACAGTCTCCTCTTCGCATCCATTCCTAAATGTCTATTCCTCATTACACTCTTTAATCCACCCAGGCATTTACTCACTTCTCTCAATCTACATTCTACCTCCACCTTCACTCCACCTTTTCCTGCTACACTTGCACCCAAGTATCTAAAACTATCCACTTCCTCCAGTCGCTCTCCCTTAATGTTCACTTCCAGTCTACTGCCACTTTCACCCCTTGTACATCTCATCACCTTACTTTTACCCACATTTATCTTTAGCTTTCTTCTATCACATACTCTCCCAAACTCTGCCACCAGCTTCCTCAATCCCTCCTCCGACCCTGCCACAAGCGCAGTGTCGTCCGCAAACAACAGCTGGCTGACCTCCCACTTTTCTCCATTTTCTTTAACCATCTCCAATCCCTGACCCACTACCCTAGCATTCACCTCTCGCACCACCCCATCCATGTATAAGTTGAACAGCCAGGGTGACATAACGCATCCTTGACGAAGTCCCACCTATACTTCAAACCACTCACTCTCTCCATTTCTAATCCTGACACAAGCTCTACTACTCTCATAGAAACTCTTGACAGCTCCCAAAAGCATTCCTCCTATCCCATAAATCTGCATAACCTCCCACAGTGCCTTTCTGTCTACCCTATCATAAGCCTTTTCCAGATCCATATAAGCCCAAAAAACATCCTTCCCCTTTCCTATAGCTTTCTCACATATCTGTCTTACCACAAAGATCTGATCTACACAACCTCTACCTGTCCTAAATCCACACTGTTCCTCACCAATTAGTGTGTGCAAACACAATACAAGAATTTAAGAACAAACTTGATCTTGCGAGATACAAAAACGGGTCACCACAATCATAGCTCCCCCTCCCATATAATACAACTAGGTAAACACATAATACCCATAGATTGGGCCATGTTATTTCTGCAACACATTCCATAACATCTTTTTGTCACCCTTGTCTTATACCCTCTCCAAATCCATGAAAGCACAAAAAGACATCCATCCCTTTTGCCAAAAGCATTAATAACCTTTTGCATACATATGATGATGCCTACGTAGGTGTCATGAGGTGCAACTGGTTATATGAGGATGCTGGAGTTGGCGTCCTCATTATATTTATTAGTTGTTGCAGAGTGACCCTTGAATTTTGTGAACTGGCTTGATCATGTTTTCTATGTTTATTATTACTTAGAGTGAAAGAGAACATGTAAATTAGCAGTAACTATATTTTATAATGTGAGTATTGGGATGCATTATCATACATCATGCATCCGATGCTGTGCTCTAGAACTTGACTCATATTGGAGAGGTTAAGTTACCTAGTTCAATAGAATTATCACACAAAGTAAGAACACTAAATTATGTTGAATTGAGGGGTTGAAATTATACTGGATGGGACTTTTGCTCTTTTATATGGGTAAATGATATAATTGATCTTATACAAGTTTTGTTTTCTTCAGTCCTTTCCAGGAGGGAAGTTCCACATCTAGTAATGAAAGAACCACGGCGAGCACCTCAGCAAGTGGTCGAGGCCCCACCCCCACGTCTGGCTTGCTGGATGTGTCTCTGGGTGCTGGACCTGCTGTAAGGACCACTGCTGGAGGCAATGACGATAGCAGTGTCTCTTCAGATGGACACTTTCATGACCTTTTGACACAGTGCAACGATGGTGGTGGTGGGAGTGATTCTACATCTGAGGGTCAGAATAAGATACTGAAAGGCCTTTTGGACCAGAAGGATGACGATGATCCCCAGGAAGGGATGGGGTACCTCCTTTCCCACATACCACCCCTTCCTCCCCTCCATCATGAGACCAATACATCTAATAACAACAGTAATAATTCTTCTACAAATGACATACTTAAAAAGGTAGAGAGTTTAACTTTGTTATTGTTGTAATAGAGTTAGGTTTTCTGGACTGTCCAGTTGATAAGATTAATTGAAGAGACCATATGAGTGGCAGAGGAGATAAGGAAGTGTTGTTGTCAGTCTTTCATGTATCCAGTATCTCAGAATGAAGACTGGAGCAAATTCTCCAAGATATACCTCTTCCAGACAGCAATACAAAATTCTTCACTAAGTGATTGTAGCTGGTTTCCTTAGGGCTGTGGGTCTCCTGCAAGAAAGAGTTGGGGCATTGGACTGATTGATTGAAGTGTATGGGGTGGGGACAGTGGTGGACTGTTTTAAGTGGTGGGGCACTGAAGGCTTAGCTTCCAAAACAGTCTGCAGGACAGGGCTTAAGCACCAAGACAGTGTGCAAGGGATTGTGGTTTAGTAGTCTGTAGGGACAAGACAAGACTTAGCTGCCAAGACTATCTATAGGGGAACAGGGCATAGCAACCAATAAAGACCTAACTGCCAAGACTGTCTACAGGGGAGCAGGGCATAGCAACCAATTAAATTTATTGTACAATGAACGCGGAGTGTTGATACTTGTGGTGAGTGTTTACAAATCAATTGTTATGTGTTTGTTTTACCTTCAGCTCCTGAAAGAGGACGGTGATATGCGAACAAAGAAGAGCTGCAATGATGACATTTGGGAACTGTATAGCAAAAGTGAAGACAAACCCGATATCAAGGAGGAATTTACACTTCCCCAGTCCAGTGTACCCACAAGCATGCAGACGACTTCCCAGGCCACATCCTCGAGCAACAGCATATCAAGGCCGACCAGCACAGAGATACCTTCAATCCTAAGGGGACGAAAGAGGCCAAGTGATGAACCACATGAAGGACCAAACAAACAGGTAACCAATTCTTATTGTTGGGAACTGCATGTAGTGGGATGGTGGGAGTGAAACTATCCATTGACCTTGCCTACAATAAAGCACTTTGGGACTTTTGTTCAGGCTCCTCATGGGTGATGTTGATTTGCTGAGTGTGGGGCTCTCTACTGCAGGTACTACAGGGTGTCACTGTTAACTCCTTCACAATAATATTGCACTTAACAGGTTTTGTTTTGGTTTACACTAAATGATGTTAATGAGCAGAGGGTTGGGTCATGTACTAAGGGAAACTTGGGTGGCGTATTTGTTCTTAACCACTTCCATATGGTGACGCCTACATAGGTGTCATGAGGAGCAACTGGGTACGCGATAATGCCAACGTCGGCGTCTTGATTATATTGATTGTAGTCGTACCTACGTAACCTCCATTCTCTCTAAACTGGCTTCATCATATTTTCTATGGTTATCAAAATTCACGGGTGAAAGAGAACGAACGATTGAGCACTTACTTTATTATTTATAATGCGATTATTATGACGCAACATCGCACGTCGGGCAGCTAATGCTGCCAGACGTGCGATGTGCCCCGGAGTGAAGAGGTTAACACCTTTCAGTCCCAACAGGGTGAAATGAAGGTGAATAGATTAACCTAATGGGAGCCAGAATGAAAGAAAAAGTGTTGTGGAAATGGTTAATGGAGATAGGCCCATTGAAAGGGACACATTGGAAATGCCTGGAATATAAGCAAAAGCACCACCCACCATGGAAGGGATTGAAAGTGTTGGGCAGGATAGGAGCTTAGCCAGATCAAGCTATGATGTTGCATGCACTTGCTAATAACAAGCACTCTTTAATTTAAAGCCTAAAATAAATAGATACATAGATAAGTAAATAATAGATAAATTAAGTGAAATCCACAAATTAGCTTGAATCAGCTCTGATACATTCAATTTAAAAGAACTTGTTAATGGGGAATGTGCTGTTGATTTGTCATTCATTTAACCCTTTGACTGCAGTGCTAACATTACATTTTGTGTGCCTAACTTTAATTTAGGCCCAGTCTTCATTCCCTCCATTCACAATCTTCTTCCATTCATTTGTATCTTGGTACTCTCTTAGCCCAGCTTGATAGACCTTCCTTGTTCATCCAAGGCTCTTTTTATCCTCATCCATCCACCTTGTTCATATACCTATATACTAAGGGCTCTTTCTCTTTTATAAGGGAGGTAGCCAATTCAAAAGGCTGGTATCCATTTCCACCCATTCCACTCCCACCCATTCTGCTTCCATCCATCACCCTTTCCTCCTTCTTATCTTAGCTTCCATCCATTATCCTGGGTCAAAAGCAATGCAGCAAGGCACAGCACATCCACAGCAAGGCTGCTTCCCACCTTGTTCATGGTCTTCCTTTAAAGTTCTCTCTGCTTCTGCTTTCCATGTTCTTTTTACTGTGAAAGGGTTAATTAATGATTAGAGATTAATGGTTGCACTTCAATACAGATTAATAATGTTTTCTTTTGTTAATGAAGACTGCATTAAATCACTAACATTTTGATTAGAACTAAGGATTAATGTGAAATAATTTTTAATTGTACCCTCTTAATATCTCTTGATAAAGTGAGAAATAAATAATTCTTGATAAATCACACTTGGAGTGCTTGACTGTAGGTGTAGTATTAGAGATAATCTTTGTGGTTTCAGGTTGTGGGAGGTTTTGAAAGTCTTTTGGTACAGTCTCCCCCAGCCTCAGCTACCTCCATGAGCCCCGTGCCTCTGCAGGGAGGGCAGGCAACTCAGCATGCAGGTGGCCAGGCACAGCAGGGCCCACAGGGGGGTGGGCAGACCCAGCATGCTAGGTCGCAGACAGGCCACAGTGGGCAGAGTCAAGTGCGTGGTGGACCACCCCACAGTGGCTTGTCGTCCATGCTCCATAGTTCCAGTGCGGCAGGTGACCTTAATCATGGAATGACTGCGGTCAGCAATGCCAATTCTGGGCAGAACATGAACCAGGCAGCACAAATGCAGCCACAGCTGCAACAGCAACAACACATGCAACAACAACAGATGCAACAACAACAGCAACAACAACAGTTACAAAATCAACAACTACAACATCAGCAATTACAACAGCAACAGCAGCAGCAGGAGCAACAACAGCAGCAACAACAACAAAAGCAATCACAGCTGTGGAAGAAGAATCAGATGCTTGCAACACTTTTAGCTAATCCACCTCAAGTAAGTGTAAATATTGATACTGGAATATGTTTGCATTCCTCCTTTTTACCATAAAGGGAATGGGCATAATCACTCCCTTGTATGGTCTCTGTGTTCATGCTCAGATGCTTACTTCTCGAAACACTTTTAACCCCCCCCCCTTGACATTTACTTGCTTCCCTTACTCTACAGTTCACCTCCACCCCCCTCTCCTCCATTCCCTGCTACATGTGACCCCCAAATATTTAAATCAGCTTCCTCCAGCCTCAAACCCACTACTACCCTCACTTACCCTTATCACATTTCTTTTGCCCACATATAGTTTCATCTTTCTCCACTCACATACTCTCCCAAGTTTTGCCACAAACTGCTTCAGTCCTTGTTCTGACTCTGTGACAAACATGGTCTCATCAGCAAAAAATAACTGGCTTACCCTCCATGTCCCTTTACTCTTACTAACTCCAGGCATACATACATCTACTAAGGGCTATTTCCCCTTTACAAGGGAGGTCACCAAAGTCAAAGGCATAAGTCTACTTCCACCCATTTCATCCCCACATACTCCACTTCCATTTACCATCCTTCCCTCCCTCCTATCTTGGCTCCTCCTGGATGACAGGCCATCCCTACATCACGCCCACTGCACTGGGTCAGAAGCAATGCAGCAAGACACAGCACATCCACAGCAAGGCTGCTTCATTTAATCAGTGACCCCCCTCTCCATCCCCTCATGCAGAAAAAGAGAAGATGGGGAGAAATCCCTTCAGGCTGCATCAAAATATAATTCGCTCACACCCTGTAATCCTGCCCCCCATCCCCCACTCCTTCCCATCTATGCATCACAGCATCATCCATACACATTTACTCACTCCTGTCTTCTGTCTTCTCCCATCCTCAACAGCCATCCCCCCTCTTACCCAACGCCCCTTTTACCCCATCCATCCATCTCATCTTTGGTCACCCTTTCATGTTCATTCCATCTACCTCTGCCTTCCACACTTCTTTTACTAATCTTTCTTCACTCTCTCTTTTTGTGTCCAAACCATCCCAATACTCTTTCATCAGCCCTATCTGTCATCTCCTTTTCCACTCCCACTCTCCTCCTCACCTCATTGTTTCTCACTCTATTCAGCCTAGTAAGCCCTATCATACTTCTCAGACATTTCACCTCAAACACATTTAAATTTCTGATTACACATTTTTATCCCCCAAAGTATTTACAGTCACCATCCGAGTTATGACCACCCATACTTACGACCACGTCTAGCAGATGCCTATTATAAGTCTGGCAGCACAGTGCATAAGATAGTTGTGGCAGCCCGGCAATGTGTACGACAGTTATGGCAGAGATGGAAAAGTTGCTATATACGTGGTTGGCAGATAATAGGCAAAGAAATGTGAAAGTGATGTTGCAAGCAGTGCAAACTAAGGCTACAAGTTAATTTTGCATGTTGTATTGTATCTATGTCTAACAATGGCATTATTCATATTGTAAGTTTTCATATCATATTTATGTTCCGATATTCTTTTATCAACACCACAGAAACTTTCACCAATGTAGACCTTTTTACAACCTAAACAAGGCACACAGTAAACACCTGCTTGATGAACATTTTCCCTACTTTTATTTCAGCTTTTTATAAGATTGCCAACTGTTACCGAGCTGGTGCTAATGTTGTGAAAACCAACTTGGTAACTCACAACTGTCATATTTCCCATTTTCTCTACTTGATTTAACCATCACCAACCCCCAGCCCATTACCCTTGCATTTACCTCTCACACCACCCCATCCATATATACATTAACCAACCATGACGACATGACACATCCCTGGCAAAGTCTCACCTTTACCTCAAATCACCCTCTCCATTTCTAATTCTAAAACGAGCTCTACTACCCTTGTGAAAACTCTTGACTGCTCTTAACAGCTTTCCTCCCATCCCATATAGCTGCAATACCTCCAACAGTGCCTTCCTGTCTACCCTGTTATAAGCTTTTTCCAAATCCATTAAGGCCCAAAAAAATATCCTTACCTTTTCCTATAGTTTTCTCACATATCTGCTTTACCACAAAAATTTGATACACACAACCCCTACCTTCCCTAAACCCACACTGTTCCTCATTAATTATGGCTTCTAATTCCTCTCTTAATCCTCTAAATCAATACCCTCCCATAAGGCTTCCCAACTACACTCAACAGACTGATCCCTCTGAAACCATTACACTTACACTAGTCCCCTATTCCCTTGTACAGTGGAACTATACAGGCACTCCTCCAGTCTTCCAGTACTCTACCTTCTTTTAAACAAACAAACATTAAACACCCTCACCAGCCAGTCCACCATCACTGTAGCTATATATATATATATGTATATATATATATATATATATATACATATACATATACATATATACATATATATATACATATATATATACATATATACATACATATACATACATACATACATACATACATATACCAAGGCTTTTTCCCCCTTTCAAGGGAGGTAGCCAAAAAGGGAAAGGCATAAAAACAATCCCACCCATTTCATCCCTAAATACACTCCACACCCCTCCCACCCTCCTTCTCATCTGAGCACCTCCTGGATGACGGGTCATCCCTGCACCTTGCCCACCGCCCTGGGTCAGAAGCAGTGTCGCAAGACACAGCACATCCACAGCAAGGCCGCTTCATTTAATCGGCGACCTCCCCTCTCCGTATATATATATATATATACCAGGAGGTGCTAAGATAAGAGGGAGGGTGGATGGGTGTGGAGTGTATTCAGGGATGGAATGGGTGGGAATAATTTGATGCCTTTTCCTATTTGGCTACCTCCCTTGTAAGGGGGAAAAAGCCTTGGTATATGTATGTATGTATATATATATAGCAGCGGACACGAATGGAGCAGCACGTATTTTCGGAGTGCTGGCTTACGAGTGAAAAATATAAACAAGAAATTGGAAACAAACAGCATCGGCCTTGTTGTTTATATACGGTGTGGCAGGGGCTGTGTATTTGTGGTGAAATGATGTAGGTCGTAATTGTATCTCCGCTTAACTTTTTTGTTTTGTTTTTTGTTTTTGTTCTTTTTTTGTGTTGTTTTTCAAAATGGAAACCCCTAAAGCTAAAGACTCGACTAAAAGAAGCCTGGAAGAAACAAGAATCGAAACACCATTAGGGGTAGTAAGAAAAAAATCATGCTTCGCATCAACACCTAGAGAATACCAAAGGTTAGATGTAAGTAGATTTTCCGGTTTTGAAAGAGAAGCCAATGGATTACTTAGAGTAGAGATGGATAGAGAACCCAGATACAGGAATATAATGAGGAATAGAGATTTAAATGACATCGTTGATGAACTATTAGAGCTTAAAAGTGAATACAAGATAATGTACCAGGAAGTATCAAACTTAAGAAAAGCTAAC
Organism: Oratosquilla oratoria; assembly: GCF_046742065.1. Taxonomy (NCBI): domain Eukaryota; kingdom Metazoa; phylum Arthropoda; class Malacostraca; order Stomatopoda; family Squillidae; genus Oratosquilla; species Oratosquilla oratoria. Next base: position 80,971,554 of record NC_134785.1, read on the forward strand.
GAAGAGAACAATAGGGAAATAGACGAGTTGAAATGGGAATTAAAACAGCTTAAGGGTGATAATGAGAGGCTGAAAAGTGAGGATAGTAGTAGGAATGAGGCTCTGAAACGAGAAATTAAAAGTCAAATGAAGGAAGTGACTGAAAAGGTGGATGAAAAAATCAAGGAGAATGACCTACAGGAAATAAAAAAACAGTGGAAAATTGAACAGGAAAGTCAAGAAATATCCCTAAAGAAAATAATGGAACAACAGGTAAAAGATAATGCCAAAGAAACTGTAATTCAGATTATTAAAGAGAAAAGTAACCTAGTTAGGGACACAGTGGATAGAAAACGGTGTATAGTAGTCTATGGCACTAAAGAAAAGTACAATGTACCAAGATATCAGAGGGAAAAGGAAGAAAAAGAGATTGCCAAAGAAATACTAAAAGAGTTACAAGCAGATGAGTTAGGCTGGGACCGAGAAATCGAGGAAATCCATAGAATGGGCAGGTACTCGAAAGATAAACAGTATAGACCACTAAAAGTTAAACTTAGATTGCAATCAAGCGCAGAAGAAATATTATCTAGAACAATAAGATTAGCAAACAGTGAACAGTACAAAAATATTTGGATAAAAAAAGAAATGAGTGAGGAAGAAAAAGAGAAAGAAAAAGAACTTAGGAATGAAGTGAATCAAAGGAATGAGAATAAAACTGAAAAGGAAAAGGAGGAGTTTTTTTTTAGAGTGATAGACATGAGGCTGAGAAAAAGATATATAGGGAAAATGGAAACAAAGAAGACAGAAGGGGAGGAGGAGAAAAGAAACTAAAAATAGCTTATACAAATATAGATGGTAATCTCAGGAATAAACGAACTAAATGATTATCTAGTCTCAGAAGAACCAGACATAATGGGAATTGTAGAAACCAAATTAAAGTACACCCTAACACCCCACACTGTGGGACAAGGTGTATACAACTGTTGGACAAAGAATAGAAAGAACAAACAGGGCGGAGGAGTTCTAATATTGACTAAGAAAGATTTGAGTGTAACAAAAATAACTGAAGGAAAAAACAATGTAGAATCAATTTCAGTACAAGTCGAAGGTAAACAAACGAAGAAATGAAAATTTGCAGTGGTATATGTACCTCCTAAAATACAAGTCTGGACAGAAAGGGATCATTCCGAGTTACTAGAAGATACAAAAGATGAATTAATTGAAACGCTGAAAGATGGAGGAAATACAGTAATTATGGGTGACTTTAATTCAAAAGAAATATGCTGGGAAGAAATGACAGTGAAGTGGGGAGAGAAACACTGGTGCAATGTACTCCTTGACTTGACCATTGAATACACAATGACCCAGTGGATTAAAGAAAATACTAGATACAGAGGAAATGAAAAAACCTCAAAATTGGACTTAATACTTACGACAGAACCTGAGATTATTGAAAAATTTGATTATAAAACTCCGATAGGAAAAAGTGACCATGTACTAATTGAAATGGAATTGAAAGAACAAATGGACCAAAGAAAAATGATAAACGTAGAATAGGAAGACCTATGTATAACAAAACAAACTTTGAGAAACTTAAAACATTCTTTCGCAATGCAAACTGGGAAAAATTCCAAAACGAAGATACAGGGATAGAAGAAAAATGGAATATGTTTAAAGAAATTTATAAAGAAGGAGTGAACAAATATGTACCACAACAAAAAATGGAAAAGGCATACATAAAGAGCTGATACAACAAAAGATGTAGTGAAGCTAAGGAAAAAAGAGACAAAGCTTGGAAAAAGTGGAAAAGAGATAAGAAACAAAGCAAATGGCAAACGTACATCAAACTAAGAAACGAATATGTAAAAATACGCAGAGATGAAAAGAGGAATTATGAAAAAAGGATAATAGACAAATGTAAGGAAGAACCCAAACTATTTTACAAATATGTAAATGGAAAACTGAAAAACAAACAGGAAATAGAAAAACTGTGCCAAGATAAAAAGGAATATACAGAAGAACTGGAAATGGCTGAAATTATGAACAACCACTTCAGATCAGTATTCACAATAGAAAACTCGCCTAACAGTGTAGATAGAGAGAGAGAATTATCCCCAGCAATGAAAGAAATAAACGTAACACAAAAAGAAATCAGTGATCAAATTAAAACCCTTGATGTCAGAAAATCACATGGCCCAGACGGGATTGCAAACTGGATATTGAAGGAATGTATGGAAGAATTAACTGACAAAATATACAATATAATTAAATCACTTAACCCCTTCCATACGGTGCCGCCTACGCAGGCGGCATGGGGAGCAAGTGGATACGCGAGGCTGCCATATCGGCGTCTTGATTATATTTATTGTAGTTGCCCCTGCGTAACTGACATGCTCTCTAAACTGGCTTCATCACATTTTCTATGGTTATCAAAATTCACGGGTGAAAGAGAGAACGATCGATATAAGCGGTGACTATTTTTTATGATGCGAGTATTATGACGCAACATCGTACGTCTGGCAGCTAATGCTGCCCGCGAGATTTTGGCCCGTACTGAAGAGGTTAAAGAAGGAAAAGTACCATTGGACTGGAAAAAGGCAAACATTGTACCAATTTATAAGGGAGGTGATAAAGAAGATCCATCTAACTACAGACCGGTCTCACCAACAAGCACAATAGCAAAAATTTGTGAAAGAGTTGTCAAAAACAGATGGGTTAAATACCTGGAAGAAAAATCTATACTAAACCCAAATCAATTTGGATTCAGACAAGGGAGATCATGTACAACAAATCTGATCTGCTTTTACTCAAGATTAATAGACATAATACAAGAAAGAGATGGATGGGCGGACTGTGCTTTTCTGGACCTGCAAAAGGCATTCGATAAGGTACCTCATAAGAAATGAATAAATAAGATAGAATCAAAGGGTGGAATCAGAGGAAAATTATTGGAATGGATGGAAGACTTCCTGATTGGGAGGAAAATGAGAGTTGTAATTAGAGAAAAATTCTCCAACTGGGAAGAAGTAAAAAGCGGTGTCCCGCAAGGATCAGTACTGGCCCCGATCATGTTCGCAGTATACATTAATGGCATGAATGAAGGCATGGAGTGCTATATAATTTTTTTTGCAGATGATGCAAAATTACTTAAAAAGGTAAAAACGGAAGAGGACTGCAACTCATTGCAACAAGATCTGGACACAATATGGAATTGGACTCAAAAGTGGGAAGTGAAATTTAATATAAAGAAATGCAGTATAATGGAATTTGGGAAGAGTAAAAACAGAATATCAAAAGAATACAGAATTGGAGAAGAAAAAAAAAAAACTCGGAAAAAGATCTTGGAGTGATGATTGGAAAGGACATGAAACCTGATAAGCATATAAATAGAATATTCGGAGAAACCTACAACTTATTGAGGTCAATCAAAGTGGCATTTACTTATATGGATGAAGAAATGATAAAGAAAATACTAACTACACAAATAAGACCAAAACTTGAGTACGCAGCATCACTTTGGACACCCAGCACCAAAAAGAATATTAAGAAACTAGAAAGATTACAAAGAGTGACAACCAAACTAGCACCGACTCTCGCCGAACTAACATATGAGCAAAGACTATCCAAACTAAACCCACCAACACTGGAACAAAGAAGAGAAAGAGGAGATTTGCTGACTATCTACAGAATATTGAAAGGAATGGAAGTTTTAGACCGGAACGACCTGTTAGTGTGGGACAACGATAAAACGAGAGGACACGGAAAAAAACTGAAAAAAGATAGCTATAGAAAAAACTTGAAAAGGAACAGTTTCCCACACAGAGCGATTAACCACTTCAGTATGGGACTTAAATCTCGCGGGCAGCAGCCAATGCCAGCCGTATGACGTGTCGTAATAATACTCGCATCATAAAATATAGTCACGGCTTATATCGATTGTTCTCTCTTTCACCCGCGAATTTTGAAAACCACAGAGAATGGGATTCAGGGCGCATTTGGGAGAATGTAAAAACACAGGGGCGACTACAATAAATATAATCAAGACGCCAATATGGCAGCGTCGCGAATCCACTTGCTCCTCATGACGCCTACGTGTGCGGCACCGTATGGAAGGGGTTAATACATGGAACAAATTAGACAACAAAACAGTATGAGCTAACACTATACAAGATTTTAAGATAAAACTTGATGCGGAGAGATACAAAGACGGGTCACCACGAGCATAGCTCCCCTTCCGTATATTACAACTAGGTAAATACAACTAGGGAAATATATATATATATATATATATAAAAAGAACAAACTCAGTAGTTATTTTACTAGTCTGAAAAGCACAAAGACAAAGTTGTGAAGATTCAGTAATGGAGTAATATAAAATACATTGTGTTAAAGATGAGAAAAATTTATGGTACATATCTTACACTTGATGGAAATTATTATCTTTGTGGTACATATATTTGTGTGTATAGTTAATGTAATACCAACCAAAAGGCCTTTCCCCCTTATAACAGGACTTTTTTTCATTTGAACAAATTGTTCTAATAATTGATGTTCTTACAGACTCCCCACCAGCACAATGCCCCATCACAAAGACCTGATCCTCAAGGTATTCCTCAAGCGAAGCTGCCAAAGAATCTTAAGCATGTGCCACCGTGGCAACCACAACGACAGCAGCAGGAGATTCTAACCCAACTGCTGACACAGCCCAGCAACACTTCTGGTAAGACACCTCTGGCCTCACAGTGCTCCATGTTCAGCAGCACCAACATTTCATAAGTGTGTTTTTGCTTGACTAAGGATTGTTCACATACCTGGGATATTTGTATTGTCTTACAGGAAGCTCCACAGCTCACCAGGGTTTGCGGTCAGGTGTTCCTGTCTCCAGTCAGGGTGGGAGCATGGAGCAAGGTGGGGTGAGCCTACACAGCTCCCTGAACCCTCCTAACGTTATGAGGTCTGTGCCCATGGGTATTGCATCGTCACTGGCCTCATCTATACCTTCTTCCATGCCTCCTTCCTCGAGTGGCGGCAGCATCACAGGCCACAGCAATGTGGTATCCCCTCTTACGTCAAGTTCCAGCACAACCACCTTGCCTCCCATCTCATCTATGGGCTGCAGTCCACTGGGTCCTGTTACGTCAGCTTCTATCACGGATGGTTCCTTGCCGTCCATAACTACAGCCAACCTACAATTCCCATCATCAGATCTTACCAGTCAAAATAATGATGATCCTCTCCATGAATTGGTGATCAATACTATATTGGAGGTAGGTAACAGAAGATAAATGCATTTTATTCCTCTTTGCAACATAGTGTTATGCTTAATATATGTCCAGTCTATCAAGGTTTGACAGCTTAGCTGAATGAATTGTACAGTGCCATCCAGAACAGAATTTATGAAATGTATCATGATTTGAAGGGGGTAAATGTTTAAGATGTAATTGAATGTAGTAGAAATATAGGTGTGTGTGCTACTCAGATGAAGAGAATCATATCTGAATCAGTGAACACCTTCGGGTTAAAAAGGTAAGTCAAACTTGTTCAGGTTTTGGGCTGCTCATTGAAGCAAAGTTATTTGGTGCTTCTCTGTCTAATGTGCCTCTTGTCTTTTGCAGATGTCATCCGGTTCTTTTTCTGGTGGAACTAGTAGTGAAGACAATGGTATCGCATCATCTCTAGAAGACTTTACCAGACAGCCTACATCATCATCATCTTTTGATAGTGAAAATATGGCTATTCACAAAATTGAAATCTCTCTCATGTCAGAATTTGAATCGCAAGCCTCTACTGTATCATCTCCTGGTGTTTCAGTGCCGATTTATAACACAGTCTCGGTAAGCCTTAGAATATTTGTTCTAAGTACTTATATGATTTTATGAAGTAGTATACATGTCAAAAATCAGTTCATTGGGTTTGGTATTTCTTGCTGAAGTCCTGTGTCCTTCAGGTAACTGGCAACAGCCTCCAGGTGGGTCCATGAGTTACTGAGGGAGGATATATTGTGTTATTATATAGGGATTCTTAGTGTGGGGCATTGTAGTATGAGATGTTTCCTTTGGTTACATGTGAACTAGCAGAGCAATAAAGTGATATACATGGTACATAGATAGTTTATCATTCTTATTATCGTTCTTGCATGACTAACTTACTCGAATTCTACAACACAGTTTTCTCGAATTATGACAAAAGAAACAATATAGATTTAATATATCTAGACTTTGCAAAAGCTTGTGATACCGTCCCACACGAAAGACTACTTACTAAATTAGCTTTATGGAATAAGTGGTAGCCTATTAGGTTGGACTAGTAATTGGTTGAATGGTCAAAAACAGAGAGTTGTTTTAAATGGAAAAACTTCTAGATGGAAAAATGTCACAAGTGGAGTTCCTCAGGGTTCCGTTCTTGGACCACTTCTATTCATAGTATATATAAATGATATAGACCATGGACTAAAATCTACTGTTTCCAAATTTGCTGATGTTACAAAACTGTGCGGAGTGGCAAATGATCACTCAAACCAATTAGATATTCAAGAAGATTTAGATCAATTACAGCAATGGTCTGAAAAGTGGCTAATGAAATTTAACACAAGTAAATGCAAGGTAATGCACATAGGTAAAAATAGCAGTAAGTACGATTACAAGTTATTTGGAAATTCGTTAACAAAAGTGGATAGTGAAAAAGATCTCGGCGTAATTATCAGTTATGACCTCAAATCATCTAAGCAGTGTATTTCATCCTCTGAGAAAGCAAATAAGATTCTAGGACTCATTGCGTGATCTTTTGATTTCAAAAGTCCATCACTCATTAACAAGCTATATAAATCGTTAGTTCGTCCACATTTGGAATATGCTGTTTCCGTATGGTCACCCAATCTCATTAAAGACATTGACAGACTGGAAAAAGTACAATGGCGAGCCACAAAACTGATTCCAAATATAAAAAATAAATCATGCGAAAATCGACTAAAACATATGAATCT
>NC_134785.1:80983514-81118514 GCF_046742065.1 Oratosquilla oratoria
GTACTAAGTGGTGGGATGAGGAAGCAAAGAAAGGTGTAGAAGAGAAGAAACAGGCATTCATAGATTGACTACAAATTAGGACGAGGGAATTGTATGAGAGGTACAAAGTAAAGAGAAGGGAAGATAAAGGAAGCAAAGAGGAGAGTATATGTGAAATGGGGTAAGGGTATGACAGAAAATTTTGAAAGTAATAAAAAAATGTTTTGGAAATAAATTAAAAGAGGAAGAGAAGGCGAATCAAGTAGAGAAGAAAAGGTAAAAGGTGCAGATGGAGAGATGATAATGGAAGAGAAGGCAGTGAGAGGAAGGTGGGCAGAGTATTTTAGGGAGTTGCTAAATATGAAGGTGGATAGGGAGGGAAAGGTAGTTGTAGTGGGAAGTGCTAAGAAAATGAGAGTGATGAGTGAGGAAAATGGGGGAGAAATAGGGAAAGATGAAGTGGAAGCGGCTGTTAAGATGATGAGAGCAGGTAAGGCACCTGTTCTGGATGGATGCCATGCAGAATGTCTGAAGAAAGGAAGTACAGTTATGGTGGATTGGCTGGTGAGGTTATTTAATGTTTGTTTAAGAGAGGGTAGAGTGCCAGAGGACTAGAGGAGTGCCCGTATAGTTCCACTTTACAAGGGAAAGGGGGACAAGTGTGAGTGTAGTAGTTTCAGAGTGATCAGCTTGTTGAGTGTAGCTGGGAAGGCTTATGGGAGGGTCTTGATTGAGAGGATTAGGATAGGAACAGAGGGAGTAATTGGTGAGGAACAGTGTGGTTTTAGGAGAGGTAGGGGATGTGTAGTTCAGATTTTTGTGGTAAGACAGATATGTGAGAAAGCTATAGGAGTAAAGATGTTTTTTGGGCTTTGGATCTGGAAAAGCCTTATGACAGGGTAGATAGGAAGGCACTGTGAGAGGTACTGCAGATATATGGGATAGGAGGAAATCTGTTAAGAGCAGTCAAGAGTTTTGACAAGAGTAGTAGAGCTTGTGTTAGGATTAGAAACAGAGAGAGTGAATGGTTTGAGGTAAAGGTGGGACTTCGTTAGGGATGTGTTATGTCACCCTGGCTGTTCAATCTATACATGGATGGGGTGGTGTGAGAGGTGAATGCAAGGGTAGGGGGTCAGGGGTTGGAGAAAAGTGGGAAATAAGCCAGTTGTTTTTTGCTGACGACACTGCGCTTGTAGCAGGATCAGAGGAGGGATGAGGAAGTTAGTGACAGAGTTTGAGAAGTGTGAAAGAAGGAAGCTGAAGATAAATATGGGTAAAAGTAAGGTGATGAGATGTACAAGGGGAGAGAGTGACAGCAGGCTAGAAGTGAGCAATAAGGGAGAGAGACTGGAGGAAGTGGATAGTTTTTGATACTTGGATGTGAATGCGGCAGGAAAGGGAGGAGTAGGGGTGGAGGTAGAATGTAGATTGAGAGAAGCGAGTAAATGACCTTGGTGGATTAAAAAGTGTAACGAGAAATAGACATTTGGGAATGGATGCTAAGAGGAGGTTATATGAAGGAGTGATTGTGCCAACAGCACTGTACGGGGCAGAAACATGGAACATAAGAGAGGAAGAGAGAAGGACTTTGAATGTGTTTGAGATGAAATCAGATGTATGATAGGGGTTACTAGGCTAGATAGAGTGAGAAATGAGGAAGTGAGGAGGAGAACCGGGGTGGAAAGGGAGCTGGGAGATAAGGTTGATGAAAGAATATTAGGATGGTTTGGACACATGGAAAGAATAAATGAAGAAAGATTAGTAAAAGAGGTGTGGAAGGAGCGAATATGAGGGGGTGTCCTAGGATGAGATGGATGGATGGGGTGAAAGGGGCTTTACAAAAGAGAGGAATGTTAGTGGAAGAAGGATGGGAGAGGACAGAAGATAAGGGTGAATGGAGAAGGGTTGTGTATGGATGATGCTGTGATGCATGAAGGGGAGTGGGTGGGGAATGGGGGGTGAGGAAGTAAGTATGAGTAAAAATTTGAAGCAGCCCGAAGGGATTTCTGTCTTCTCTTTTTCTGCATGAGGGGACAGAGAAGGGTGGGGGTCGCTGAATTTATGAAGCGGCCTTGCTGTGGATGTGCTGTGTCTTGTGACATTGTTTCTGACCCAGGGCAGTGGACAGGATGCAGGGATGACCCGTCATCCAGGTGCCTAGATAAGAGGGAGGGAGGAGGGTGGAGGGGAGTGGAATATGTAGGGAATGGAATGGGTGGGAGTGGTTTCTATGCCTTTTTCTTTTTGGCTACCCCTCATGTAAAAGGTAAAAATCCTTTGGCATATGTAAGATAATGAAAGTAGCCTTTGACTACATGGATGAAGAAATAGTAAAGAAAATACTAGTTACAGTGATAAGACCAAAATTGGAATATGCAGTGTCACTATGGACACCTCGTAAAAAAAAAAAAAAAAAATGGAAAGAATTCAAAGAGCAATGACAAAGATGGCCCCAACACTTTGGAATTTGACATATGAACAAAGATTGGATAAACAAAATTTACCAACCCTAGAACAAAGAGGAGAAAGAGGTGATTTGCAAACCATTTACAGAATTATGAAAGGAATGGAAATTCTTGATAGGGATGACCTACTAAAAGGGGACAGAAGAAATACAAGAGGACATGAGAAGAAACTTATGAAAGAAAGTTACAGAAGTGATCTGAAAAAGAATAGCTGTCTACACAGAGTGAGATATCTGGAACAAACTGAAAGAGGAAACACTGAGTGCTAAAACTATACGTGATTTTAAGAAAAAAATGGATGCAGAAAGATACAATAGCGGGTCACTACGAGCATAGCTCTCTTCCTGCAAAATACAACTAGGTACAACTAGGTAAATACACACACACACACACACACACACACACACACACACACACACACACACACACACTCTCCACCGAACGGATGGCGTAGAGGACGTTCTGAAGAAAAAGTGAATTTTTCGTGGATCCCAAAGCAAAGGAAGTACATATTGTATTTACAGGGTGGGGGGGAAATTGCTCATGGTGTAGTAGGAAAGTGAGGAAAAAGGAGAAGGGGAGGGATTACTGAGGGAAATGGAAGGAAATGAGGAAGGAGAGGACTTGGCCCAGGCAGGCAGACGCCATGTAAACAAAAGAGGTCCTGACCAATTTAGTGACGACGAAATGTCTAACAAAAATGTAAAGATTAGAAACATAGATAAGAACAATTCAATGGAAGGTGAGGATAATAATTTCCAAGGATTTAAAGAGGGGGAGGTGGATACCAACCTCCCCCGACTAGCAAAACTGGAGGAAAGGCTTGAACAAATGACTGAACATTGGGAGATTAGGTTCGGTAAAATGTCAAAACTTGCAGAAAAGGTTGAAAAATTGGAAGAACTAGAGAAGGCAAACAAAAGCTTAACTGATGAAATAGAAGAACTAAAAAGACAGTTAAGAGAAGTAAAAGAGGAGAATAAAGAATTAAAAAGGAACAATAAAGACAATAAAGAAACAATAGCAAAAGAGGCACAGGGGTGGAGGAAGATACAGGAAAATAGTAAAGTTGCATTTACTGATATAATTAAACAGCAAATGAAAGAACAAACTGAAGACTCGGTTATCAAAGTGATGAGACAGAAGGAGAATATTGTAAGAGACTTAGCAGACAAAAAGAAATGTATAATTATATTAGGAATGGAAGAGAAACATAACCCAGATAGAACCTCAAGAATCAAAGAGGAAAATAAAAAAGTAAGTTTACTACAATTAGTTCAGGAAGATGAACCAGAAATAATGAAACAAATCGAAGAGAAGTTCAGACTCGGAAAGTATAGTACAGATAAGACCAGACCAATTAAGATTAAATTCAGGTCACAAACGATGGCAGAGAATATCTTATCCAAAACAGGGAAACTACCAACAAGTGAACAATATAAAAAGGTATGGATAAAAAGGGAAATGAATAAAGAGGAAAGAGAGGAAGAAAAAAAGAAAAGACTTGAAACCAAGGAAAAAAACGAGAACAGAACAGAGTCGGAAAAAGAGAGATTCTATTGGAGAGTAGTGAATATGAAACTAAGGAAATTCGACATACAAGAGAAAAACAAAAGGGAAACAGAGAACACAATGGAAGTGGCAGAAAACGAAGAGTGTCTTACACAAATATAGATGGATTAATAAGAGGATTGAATGAGCTGAATGATTATTTGAAGGAAAAAGAACCGGACATAATGGGAATTGTAGAAACAAAATTAAAAGGTCCACTACCACCCAACAGTGTAGGACATGATGCATATAATTATTGGATTAGAAACAGAGAGACAAAGCAAGGGGGTGGAGTTATGTTCCTGACTAAGAAGGATATAAATGTGAGGTGTGTCACATATGGAAAGAATACAGTAGAGATGATTATGATCGAAGTGGAAGACAGAGACAAGAAGAGCAGAAAGTTTGTGATAAATTATGTGCCTCCGAAAACAGCCTCGTGGGAAGAGAGTGAACATAAAAGTATGTTAGAGGACACAAAGATATCATTAAATAAGATAATGGAAGATGGAGGAAGAATAGTTATGATGGGCGACTTCAATTGCAAAGAAATCTGCTGGGAAGAGATGACAGTAAAGGGTGGAGACGGCTCATGGGGAAACGCTCTACTTGAGATGATTACTGACAATACAATGACACAGTGGATACAGGAGAACACTAGGTATAGAAATGAGGAAGAACCATCGAGACCTAATAATTACATCTGAACCTAGAATAGTGGACAAGATTGAATATAAAACACCAATAAGTAAAAGTGACCACATATTGATTGAACTGGAACTAAATGAAGAAAAATACATGAAAAGAAATGAACAATGTAGAAAAGGAAGAATGATATATGAAAAAACAAACTTTGATAAAATAAGAGAATTCTTTCAAAAAGAAAACTGGGAAGAAATATACAAAGAAGAAACAACAGTGGAAGAGAAATGGAATATTCTGACAAAAATTTACAAAAAAGGAGTGGAAAAGTATGTCCCAAGACAAAAACAAGAAAAAGAATATGTAAAATGCTGGTACAATAAAAGTTGTAGGGAGTTAAAAGACAAAAGAGAAAAAGCTTGGACCAGATGGAAAAAAGACAGAAGGCCTGAAAAATGGAAAATATATACTTGTTATAGAAATGAATATGTACAAACGTGCAGAGAGGAAAAGAGAAAATATGAAAAAGATGTCATAGAAAAGTGTAAAGATCAACCAAAACTATTTTACAGATTTGTAAACAACAAATTGAAAAACAAACAAGACTTGGAGAAATTAAGACAAGGAGGAGTTGAATACACAGAGGAAATTGAAATGGCGGAAATTATGAACAAACATTTTAAATCAGTGTTTACAAGGGAGAACATACAACCTGAAGAGATCGAATGGAAAGAGAAAGTCCCTCCCATGAAAGAAATAGAAGTAACAAAGAACGAAATATTGAAACACTTGAGTAATCTTGATGTCAGAAAATCGCATGGACCAGATGAAATAGCAAACTGGATTTTGAAAGAATGCAGGAATGAACTGGCAGACAAAATACATAGCATAATAAACAGTTCCTTGAAAAAAGGAAAAGTTCCAGAAGATTGGAAAAAAGCAAATATTACACATATATAAAGGAGGAAATAAAGAAGACCCTACCAACTATAGACCAGTCTCTCTAACAAGTACAATAGCAAAAATTTGTGAAAGAATTGTCAAAAGTAGATGGGTATAATATTTAGAAAAAAACGTTTTTAATCCAAGGCAATTTGGATTAAGACAAGGACGATCATGCGTCACGAATTTAATATGTTGCTATTCAAGGCTAATAGATATAATACAAGAAAGAGATGGATGGGCTGATTGTGCATTTCTAGACCTAAAAAAAGCTTTTGACAAAGTACCACATAAGAAGTTGCTTAAGAAATTAGAAACTGAAGGAGGAATACATGGCAAACTGCTTAATTGGATGGAAGACTTTTTGCAAGAAAGGAAAATGAGAGTAGTGATAAGAGACAAACACTCAAAATGGGATGAAGTAATAAGCGGTGTTCCGCAAGGAACAGTTCTGGCCCCAATAATGTTTGCTATATATATTAATGATATGGATGAAGGAATTGAAAGCTATATGAGCTTCTTTGCAGATGATGCAAAACTACTGAAAAGAGTGAACACGGAAGAAGATTGTGAATCACTACAGAGTGATCTAAATAAAGTATGGGAATGGAGTAGGAAGTGGGAGATGGAGTTCAATACTAAAAAGTGTAGTATAATGGAATTTGGAAAAAGCAAAAACAGAATAACAGGATCATATAAATTGGGAGAAGAAGGAAGAAAAAAAGTAGAAAATGAGAAGGACCTGGGAGTCATTGTTATGAATAATATGTCACCTGAGAAACATATAAATAAGATTTTTGGAGAAACTTATAATTTAAGGCATTGGCTGCTGCCCGCGAGATTTAAGTCCCGTTCTGAAGTGGTTAATAAGAACAATCAAAGTGGCATTTACATACCTGGATGAAGAAATGGTGAAGAAAATTCTAACCACTCTGATAAGACCAAGATTGGAATATGCAGCAACGATACGGTCACCAAGTACAAAAAAATGTATAAAAAAAACTTGAAAGAATACAAAGAGCAATTACAAAATTGGCACCAACACTCTCAAAACTATCATATGAAGAGAGACTAGCAAAACTTGAACTACAGACACTAGAGCAAAGAAGAGAGAGAGGAGATTTGATAGCTATTTACAGAATCATGAAAGGCATAGAAATTACTGATAGAGAGAATCTGATAAAATGGGATGATAGAAATACAAGAGGACACGGAAAGAAAATAAAAAAGACAGCTATAGAAGAGATCTGAAAAAGAAGAGCTTTCCTCACAGAGTAATAGACAGTTGGAACAAGTTAGACGAGAAAGTGGTGTGTGCAGAAACAATACATGAATTTAAAAATAGTGTAGATAAAATGAGATATGAAGACGGGACACCACGAGCATAGCTCCCCTTCCCGTAAAATACAACTAGGTAAATACACACACACACACACACAGTTTCCCACACAGAGCGATAAATACATGGAACAAATTAGACAACAAAACAGTATGTGCTAACACTATACAAGATTTTAAGATAAAACTTGATGCGGAGAGATAGAAAGACGGGTCACCACGAGCATAGCTCCCCTCCCGTATATTACAACTAGGTAAATACACACACACACACACACACACACACACACACACACACACACACACACACACACACACACACACACACACACACACACACACACACACACACAAGAAGACCCTACAAACTATAGACCAGTCTCTCTAACAAGCACAATAGCAAAAATTTGTGCAAGAATTATCAAAAGTAGATGGGTAAGTCATTTAGAAAAAAAGCAATGTACAGTACTAAATCCAAGGCAATTTGGATTCAAGGACGATCATGTGTCACAAACTTAATATGTTTCTATTCAAGGCTGATAGATATAATACAAGAAAGAGATGGATGGGCTGATTGTGCATTTCTAGACCTGAAAAAAAGCTTTTGACAAGGTGCCACATATGAAGTTGTTTAAGAAATTAGAAACTACAGGAGAAATAGGGCAAACTGCTGAAATGGATGGAAGACTTTTTGCAAGAAAGAAAAACGAGAGTGGTGATAAGAGACAAACACTCTAATTGGGATGAAGTGATAAGTGGTGTTCCACAAGGAACAGTTCTGGCCCCAATAATGTTTGCTATATATATTAATGATATGGATGAAGGAATTGAAAGTTATATGAGCTTCTTAGCGGATGATGCAAAACTGTTGAAAAATGTGAACACTGAAGAAGATTGTGAGTTGCTACAGAGTGATCTCAATAAAATATGGGAATGGAGCAGGAATTGGGAGATGGAGTTCAATATTAAGAAGTGTAGTATAATGGAATTTGGAAAAAGCAAAAACAGAATAATAGGATCATATAAATTGGGAGAAGGAATAAAAAAAAGTAGAAAATGAGAAGGACCTGGGAGTCATTTTTATGAATAATATGTCACCTGAGAAACATATAAACAAGATTTTTGGAGAAACTTATAATTTAATAAGAACAGTCAAAGTGGCATTTACATACCTGGATGAAGAAATGGTGAAGAAAATACTAATCACTTTGATAAGACCAAGATAATATGCAGCAACAATGTGGTCACCAAGTACAAAAAAAATGTATAACAAAACTTGAAAGAATACAAAGAGCAATTACAAAATTGGCACCAACACTCTCAAAACTATCATATGAAGAGAGACTAGCAATACTTGAGCTACAGACATTAGAGCAAAGAAGAGAGAGAGGAGATTTGATAACTATTTATAGAATCATGAAAGGCATAGAAACTATTAATAGAGAGGATCTAATAAAATGGGATGGTAGAAATACAAGAGGACACGGAAAGAAAATCAAGAAAGGCAGCTATAGAAGAGGTCTAAAAAAGAACAGCATTCCCCACAGAGTAATAGACATTTGAAACAAGTTAAATGAGAAAGTGATGTGTGCAAAAACAATACATAAATTTAGAAATAGTTTAGATAAAATGAGATATGAAGATGGGACACCACGAGCATAGCTCCCCTTCCCGTAAAATACAAGGTAAATACAATTAGGTAAATACACACACACTTAATAATAACTTCAGAACCAGATATTGTGAAAAAAAATGGAGTATAAAACACCATTTGGAAAGAGTGACCATATACTAATAGAGTTTGAATTAAAAGAACAGAACAATCTAGGTTGGAATGATAAACATAGAGAAGGAAGATTAATGTACAACAAAATGGATTTTGTAAAACTTAAGAAAAAATTTCCAAAACACAAATTGGGATAAATTCTCTAAAGAGGAAACAAAGATGGAAGACAAATGGAACATATTAAAAAAAAGTACAAGGAAGGAAGGAATAAATATGTACAAAAAAAGAAACAAAAAGAGATTTATATCAAGTGTTGGTATAATAAAAGGTGTAGTGAGGCTAAAGACAGGAGAGACAAAGCCTGGAAAAAAAAGAAAGAAAAGAAAAAACTCCAAATAGCTAACATATATAAAACTTAGGAATGAATATGTGAATATACGCAGGAAAAAAAAAATTAATGAATATATTATAGACAAATGTAAGGATCAACCTAAACTCTTTTACAGATATATAAATGAAAAACTAAAGGATAAACATGAAATAGTGAAATTGCGTGAGGGAGATAAAGAATATATATATAACGCAGAGATGGCAGAAGTTATGAGACATTTTTGGTCTGTTTTTACAATTGAGAGCTCACAATTTTGGGAAGATGGATAACAAGAAAGATCACACATAATGAAAGAAGTAAAGGTAACACAAAAAGAAATAAGAGACCAAATAAAAAACCTAGATGTCAGGAAATCGCATGGACCAAATGGAATTGGAAATTGGATACTGAAAGAGTGTATAGACGAACTGACAGATAAACTATACAAGATAATAGAATTCTTACTCAAAGAAGGAAAGGTACCGCAAGATCGGAAAGATGCAAACATAGTACCAATATACAAAGGAGGAAATAGGAAGATCCTACAAACTTCAGAGCAATATCCCTTACAAGGACAGTAGCAAAAATATGTGAAAAAATCATCAGAAACAAATGGACCAAACACTTGAAAGAAGATAGAATAGTAAACCCTAAATAATTTGGCTTTAGAAGTGGAAAATCGTGCACCACAAACCTAATCTGCTTTTACTCGAGATTAATTGAGATAATACAAGAAAGAGATGGCTGGGCAGACTGCACCTTCTTGGATTTGCAGAAGGCATACGACAAAGAATCACATAAAAAATTAATAAGAAAAATTGAAATAATAGGAGGAATACAAGGTAAGCTGCTGGTATGGATGAAGGATTTCTTAACTGGGAGAAAAATGAGAGTGGTGCTTAGAGACAAAAATTCGAACTGGGAAGATGTGAAAAGTGGCATCCTGCAAGGCTCTGTATTGGTTCCTTTAATGTTTGCCATATATATGGATGAGGGAGTAAATTGTTACATGAACTTCTTTGCTGATGATGCCAAATTACTAAAGAAAGTAAGAACAGAAGAAGATCGCAGATCATTGAAAGAAGACCTCTACACAAAGTTTGGGAATGGAGTCAGAGATGTGAGATGAACTTCAACATTAAAAAATGTAGCATAATGGAATTTGGAAAAAGCAAAAACAGACTATCGAGTCAATATAAAATTGGAAACAAAGAAGTCAAAAAAGTCGATTCAGAAAGGGACCTGGGAGTAATCATCTCAAGTGACTTAAGACGAGATAAACATGTCAATAAATTATTTAGAGAGACATAACTTATTGAGGTCAATGAAAGTGGCCTTCGACTACATAGATGAGGAGATGGTTCAAAAAATAGTTGTTACCTTGATAAGACCTAAACTAGAATGCCCTGCAACACTATGGGCACCTAGCACAAAGAAGAACATAAGAAAATTAGAATACAAAGAGCAGTGACAAAGTAGAAGAGAAAGAGGCAATTTTTTGACCATTTTCAGAATTATGAAAGGGATGGAAATTCTCGACAGAGATGACTTATTAAAGTGGGACAGAAGAGAAACAAGACGACATGAAAAGAAACTAAAGAAAGCTACAGAAGAGACCTGAAAAAGAATAGCTTCCCACATAGAGTGATTGATGTGTGGAACAAACTGAAAGGAGAAACAGCGAGTGCCAAAACTATACATGATTTTAAGAATAAACTGGATGTGTAGAGATACAAAAACTGGTCACTATGAGCATAGCTCTCGTCCCATAAAATACATACATACATACATATACCAAGGCTTTTTCTCTTTTACAAGGGAGGTAGCCAAAAAGAAAAAGGCATAAAATCATTCCCACCCATTCCATCCCTAAATACACTCCATTCCCCTCCACCCTCCCTCTCATCTTAGCACCTCCTGGATGACAGGTCATCCCTGCATCCTTGTCCACTGCCCTGGGTCAGAGGCAGTGTCGCAAGCCACAGCACATCCACAGCAAGGCTGCTTCATTAAATCGGTGACCCCCCCTCTCCGTCCCCCAGTGCATAAAAGGAGATGATGGGGAGAAATCCCTTCGGGCTGCATCAAATTTTGCTCACACATACTACCTCACCCCCCATCCCCCCGCCCATTCCACCTCATGCATCACAACATCATCCATATACAACCATTCTCCATTCACCCCTATCTTCTGTCCTCTCCTGTCCTTCCTCAACAGACATTCCCCTCTTCCCCAAAGCCCCTTTCACCCCATCTCATCCTAGGACATCCCCTCATGTTCACTCCCTCCACATCTGCCTTCCATATCTCTTTTACTAGTCTTTCTTCACTCATTCTTTCCATGTGTCCAAACCATCCTAATACTCTTTCATCAACCCCATTTCCCAACTCCCTTTCCACCACTGTTCTCACTCTAGCCTAGTAACCCATAAAATACAACTAGGTAGATACACACACACACACACACACACACACACACACACACACACACACACACAGAATTAATGCCAGAACTATTCATGAATTCGAAAGCCAAGTGGATGTGGAGGGATACAAGAACGGGTCAAAACGAGCATAGCTCTAGTCCTGTAAAATACAACTAAGTAAATACATGAGAGAGATGGATGGGCAGACTGTGCCTATCTAGATCTACAAAAGGCATTTGACAAAGTACTACACAAAAAATTAATAGGAAAATTAGAATCAATAGGTGGCATTGCAGGTAATTTATTAAAATGGATGGAAGACTTCCTTACTGGGAGAAAAATGAGGGTAGTAATGAGAGACAAATACTCGAAATGGAAAGAAATGATAAGTGGTGTTCCACAAGGGTCAGTACTAGCTCCAATCATGTTTGCCATATACATAAACGACATGGATGAAGGAGTTGAAAGTTATATGAATTTCTTCACAGATGATGCAAAATATTAAAGAAAGTATTAACAAATGAGGACTATGACTCATTACAATCAGACCTGGACACAATCTGGAAATGGAGTCAAAAGTGGGAGGTGAACTTTAATATCAAGAAGTGTAGCATAATGGAGTTTGTAAAAGCAAAGACAGAATTTCAAAAAATTTGGTGAAAATTAAAAAAAAAAAAAAAAGTGCACTCGGTAAGGGACCTTGGAGTGATAATCAGCAATGACATGACACCAGACATGTATAAACAAAATAGTAGGTGAAACATACAACCTACTAAGGTCAATGAAAGTGGCATGAAAGTGGATAAAGAAATGATTAAAAAAAATATTAGTCACATCGATTAGACCAAAACTGGAATATGCAGCGACACTATGGACACCCAGTACTAAAAAGAATATAAGGAAACTAGAAAGAATACAGAGAGCAACAACAAAGTTGGCACCAGCTCTTTCCAAATTAACATACAAACAAAGATAATCGAAATTAGAATTACCAACACTAGAGCAAAGAAGAGAAAGATGTGATCTACTGACTATACATAGAATCATGAAAGGAACAGAAATCCTTGACAGAAAAGATTTACTAAAAAATGACAATAGAAAAACAAGAGGTCATGAAAAGAAACTCACAAAGGACAACTATAGAAGAGATAGGAAAAAGAATAGCTTCCCTCACAGAATGCTGGATATATGGAATAACTTAGATGAAAAAACAGTGTGTGCAAATACCATTCACGATTTTAAGAATAAACTTGATGCTGAAAGATACAAAGATGGGTCACCACGAGCATAGCTCCCTTTCTGTATAATACAACTAGGTAAATACACACAATATGAAGGAAATAACTGTAACAAAGAAGGAAATGAGCAACCAAATAAAGAATATTGAGGAATTATAAAATTGGTGAAGAAGAAATAGAGTGAGCTCGGAAAGGGACCTATGAGTAACTATCAGCAAAGACTTGTCACCAGACAAACATATCAATAAAATAGTTGGAGAAACCTTCAGCTTACTTAGGTCGATGAAAGTGGCTTTTGACTATTTGGATGAGGAAATGGTAAAGAAAATATTAGTTACACTGATAAGACCAAGATTATAGTATGCTGTGACACTGGACACCCAGTACTAAAAAGAATATAAAGAAATTAGAAAGAATGCAAAGAGCAACGACAAAGATGGCATGAACACTCTTCAAATTGACATACAAACAAAGATTGTCCAAATTGTAACTACTAACTCTGGAACAAAGAAGAGAAAGAGGAGATCTACTGACCATAGAATCATGAAAGGAATGGAAGTCCTAGATAGAGATGATTTATTAAAGTGAGATAAGAGAAAAACAAGACATTAAAAGAAACTCAAAAAAGATAGTTATAGAAAAGATCTGAAAAAGAATAGCTTCCCACACAGAGTGGTGGATATCTGGAAAAAATTAGATGAGGCAACAGTGTGTGCAAATACTATTCAAGAATTTAAGAACAAACTTGATGCTGAAAGATACAAAGATGGGTCACTATGAGAATAGCTCCCTTCCCGTATAATGCAACTAGGTAAATATATACATGCATGCATACTTTTATAGAGTAATGAAAGGCATGGAAGTCCTGGATAGAGACGGCTTATTAAATTGGGATAGAAGAACAAGGGGACATGAAAAGAAACTCAAAAGGGAGTTATAGAAGAGATCTGAAAAAAAAAACTTTCTACACAGAGTGGATGTCTGGAACAAACTGGATGAAACAATAGTGTGTGCAAACACCATACATAAAGAGCAAACTAGATGTTGTGAAATACAACAATGGGACACCATGAGCATATCTTTCCTTCCCATAGAACACATTTACCGTATATACTTGTGTATAGGTCGCACGCTTTTTAACTAAATATTTTGTCAAAATCAGGGGTGCAACCTATCCACATGACATTAATGAGGGACAGCACTACTCCACTGAAGTTGCAACAGTATGCAATTTCAATGTGACAATGACATGGAGTTACAGTGGTGTTTGCACAATATGCATCGGAAAGCTTTTCAAGCCTTTTGTAGGCATAGAATATATCCAAGGTTCCTACTGACTCGCTGCTTTAAACTGAACTATTGCTGCTAGAAAATCATATATCAGTTACAATAAAATTGTAAAATATTCTCTTTTCCAACTCTTTCGCATGTTTTATAGTGTTTATAAGCAATGCGACCTTGACCCTTTGTTTACTGTATGTTACTGTACATAACCTGTTTCACTCATGGCCGCATTTCTATATGTGCGCAAATTATGTTTTCATAGCATAACATCCCATAACATAACTTAAATAAACTTATGATTTACGTAATAAAAAATTATTTTCATGAACTTCCATTAGGCCTACCGTACTGTTACTATGGTAGATTGCACGGAGTTTTAGACCTAATAACTGCAAACCCTAATCATGAGTACCAGTAATAGAAAGAGCTATGAAGTAGGTTTTAAGCTGAAAGTGGTGGATTATGCAGAACATGGAAACAGATCTGCAGAAAGGGAGTTTGGGATTTCAGAAAAGGTAGTGAGGGGATGGAGAAAGCAGAAAGATCAGCTTAAATGCTGAAATCCAAGAGAGCAGCAAGGTTTTCAGTATCTCCATATCGAAGTCTTGAAAAAGAATTGTTTGATTGGATTGTAGACCTTAGAAATAATGGACTTATTGATTTTTTTTTTGGTCACATTAACTATAACATTTTTTTACGCAAGTGTATTTATTTATGATTATAGGTTTAGAAATGCAACCATTGTTTATGTAAGTTTGCATTATGTGCACGCATGACAGTCGGACAATCTACATGTGTTCTGATATTAAAGTTTTGTGAGTAGAATTTTGAAATAAAGGTAAATATCTGATTATTTTTATGTTTGAATGGGTCTTGTAAATCGCCAGATTATAGTGGTACCGATCCGTGGGTCAACCACAAATAAACACTTTGACAACCACAAACTAGTAGTGTGACCTGTCCACTGGTGCGACCTATACGCGAGTATATATGGTAGGTACAACTAGGTAAATATATATATACATGGGAGAAGGATACAAGTAAGAATTTAGTTGAAGGATCAGCCTCTTCAATATCTATCAAAAATACATAAATAGTACTGAAAGGCTATTTCCCTCTTATCAGGGTGGGTAACCCAGCCAGAGCATACACCCACCCTTTACCCATTTTACACCCATTCAAAAGCCATTTGTAGTCCAAATGTTTTTATTCTTTGTGGATGAAATATCATCCCTGTCCTCTGCCCACTGCTTGGGTCAGAAGAGATGCAACAAGCCATAGCACTTCCATAGCAAGGCCTAACAGTTGAAGCTGGTTTGTCCTTATTGCTTCATTACCTAGTGACACCCCCTCCCCAAATCAAAGCCAGAAAACAAAACACTCCCCATCAAACAACACGAGAAAATAACACGCTTCTAAGCCAGAACCCTTAACACCACACCTCAGCCACACTACATATCACAAGCACCACCAACAGAATACAACAAAAAATCTACACTTTCAGCATACTACATACATCATACATACATATACCAAGGCTTTTTCCCCCTTACCAGGGAGGTAGCCAAAAAGGACAAGGCATAAAATCATTCCCACCCATTCCATCCCCGAAAACACTCCACACCCCTCCACCCTCCCTCCCATCTTAGCACCTCCTAGATGCAGCATACTACACATTAATATATAACAACCTACCACTTTTACCATGCAAAACGTCCATACAGAAGCACATATAAAATCAGATTATTAAACAAGCCCTTCAGGATGGGCCACCACCAAAATTAATACTCCACCAACATCCTCCATACATAAGTCTCAGAAAAAAACCCACCCACCTGTAGTAAGAACCACATTGGCATGATTGTGCTCTGGACACCATCCAGCATTGAAATGGTACCAACACAGAATAGGCCTGGCCACTAACTCAAACTGCCCCAGATGCAACCACCACACAGAGGACACAGAACACTTCATACTACAATGCCCCATACTAACAATCCCAAGACAACACAGTATATCTTCTCAGAGTGACTTATGGACTCACCAGGAGTCTGTTGCCATTTACCTGAAGGCCATGGGTCTTCTTCAAGAATGACTGATGGATGGATTGATCGACCCTCCCCCCTCCCTCATCCACTTGAAAAATTCAGACTGTTTCAGTTTCTCAACTAAATATAATCACTCCATTCATACCTAACTCATGCTCTCTCCTGTTTGTAGACATTGTCCTTATATCCAAACACTTCACCTCATCTGTTCATCCAATTCTTGGCCTTCCCTTCTACATTTGATACTCCTTTTGGTAGTCTTTCTTTACTCATTCTTTCCATATGCCCAAGCCATCCTATTATTCTTTGATCAACTCTATCATTCAGCTCTTTTATCCTCCCTGCTTTCCTCCTCACCATCTCATTTCTCACTGTATTCATCTTTGCAACCCCACCATACTTCTTAAACACTTAATCTCTAATATATTTAGGCTCCTCTTGTCTACCTCCCTTATATTCAAAGTCTTTGCCCCATATAGAGTCAGAAACAATCACCCTATTGTACAGACTTTGTGTTCACCCCCAGACACCTATTTCTCACATTACTTTTCATTCCTCAAGACATTTACTTCCTATTTTTATTCAATAATTCACTTCTACCCCACACTCCTTCATACCCTGTTATACAAGACCCTTAATATTTAAAGCTCATAATTTCCACTAGTCTCTTTCCTTGAAGACTTACCTTCAACTCACTGCCAGCCTTTCTCCTTATATATATTGCCACCTTACTTTTAACCCCATTTACTCTTATCTTTCTCCTCTATTGTGCCCTCCTAAACTCCACCACTAGCTGCCTCAGACCCTCTTCTGACCCAACCACAAGTGCACTGTCATTTGCAAACAAACAGCTGTCTCACTACCCACTTCCTTCAAATCTCAACATCTCCAAACCCCTTCTCATCACTCTCACAAAAATCTCCTGTACCACCACATCCATGTATGTTTTGAACAACCATAGTAACATTATACAATCCTGATACAGCCAAACCCCTCCACCACCACCACCACTACCACCAGCCTTTACCATAGATGACTCATTCTCTCCATTTCCTACCCTATCACAAGCTCTACTCCTCGCATAACAATTTCTGACTGCCCGGAACAGCCTTCCCCTTGTCCCATACATCTGCAGCATCTATCTCAATACCTTCCCATCAACCCTGTCATATGCTTTTTTCTATCTATATACATACATATACCAAAGGCTTTTTCCCCCTTACAAGGGAGGTAGCCAAAAAGTAAAGGCATAGAAACCACTCCCCTTTACCCTCTTCCCTCCCTCTTATCTTGGCACCTCTTGGATGACAGGTCATCCGTGTATCTTGTCCACTGCCCTGGGTCAGAAGCAGTGTTGCAAGACATAGCACATCATTGAATCGGCGACCTCCCTCTCCGTCCTCTCATGCAGAAAAGGAGAAGATGGGGAGAAAAACCTTCAGGCTGCATCAGTTTATTTCTCACATATACTCCCTCACCCCCATCCCCCACCCACTATTCCTCATGTATCACAGCATCATCCATACACAACCATTTTCCCTTCACCCCATCTTCTGCCCTCTCCCGTCCTTCCTCAACAGACATTCCCCTCTTTCCCAATGCCCCTTTTACTCCATCCATCCATCTCATCCTAGGTTGCCCCCTCATGTTCATTCCTTCCACCACTACCTTCCACACTTCTTTTACTAGTTTTTCTTCACTCATTCTTTCCACATGTCCAAACCATCCCAATACTCTTTCATCAACCCTATCTCCCAACTCCCTTTCCAACCCCGTTCTCTTCCTCACCTCATTTCTCACTCTAACCTAGTAACCCCAATCATACTTCTCAAGTATTTCATTTCAAACACATTCAAACTCCTCTCTTCCCCTCTATGTTCCATGTTTCTGCCTCATACAGTGCTGTCAGCACAATCCATACAATCTCCTCTTAGCATCCATTCCCAAATGTCTGTTTCTCATTACACTTTTTAATCCTCCAAGGAATGGACGTGCTTTTCTCAATCTACATTCTACCTCCACCCCGACTTCCTCCTTTCCTGCCACATTCACACCCAAGTATCCAAAACTATCCACTTCCTCCAGTCTCTCTCCCTTAATACTCACTTCCAATCTTCTGCCACTTTCTCCCCTTGTACATCTCATCACCTTTTACCCACATTTATCTTCAACTTCCTTCTTTCACACATCTTCCCAAACCCTGTCAATAACTTCCTCAATCCCTCCTCTGATCCTGCTACAAGCAGTGTCATCAGCAAACAGCAGCTGGCTTATCTCCCACTTTTCTCCATTTTCTTAAACCATCTCCAATCCCTGACCCACTACCCTTGCATCCACATCTCCCACCACCCCATCCATGTATGAATTGAACAGCCAGGGTGACATAACACATCCCTGACAAAGTTCCACCGTTACCTCAAACCACTCACTCTCTCCATTTCTAATCCTAATGCAAGCTCTACTACTCTTGTAAAAACTCTTGGTGGTTCTTAACAGCTTTCCTCCTATCCCATATGTCTGCAATACCTCCCATAGTGCCTTCCTGTCTATCCAATCATAAGCCTTTTTCAGATTCATAAAAGCCCAAAATACAGCCTTACTGTTTCCTATAGCTTTCTCATATCTATATACCAAGAGGTTTTACCCTGTTGTAAGGGAGGTAGCCAAGTCAGAAATACATACCTACTCCCACCCATTTTACTCCCCTTAACCATTCTTTCCTCCCTTTCATTTTAGCTACTCATGGATGAGGAGCATGCTTACTTGAAAGCCATAAAACCCCTAAAAACATCCTTACCTTTTCCCAAAAACTTCTTGCATATATGCCCTACTGTGAAAATTTAATCATTGTACCCTCTTCCTTTCCTAAACCCACACAGCTCTTCCCAATTACTCCCTCATTTCCTTCCTAATATTCTTGAGTAGCACCCACCCATATGCAATAAACTGAACAGACTGATCACTAAAGCTACTACATTCATATTTGTCTCCTTTTCCTTTTATATATTGGAACTACACATGCAATATAATAGTCCTCTGGCATATTCCCCTACATAGATGCAAATTAAACAACCTCACTATTCATTCCTCAATAACTACTCCCTTCATCAGAAACTTTATGTATCCATTTAATATAGGTGCCTTACCAACTTTCATCACTTTCAAAGGTCTTTCTATTTCACCATTTCCTAAAGCTCTTTTTTTTTCCCATCACAGTAATTTTTGTAGTATCTCCCACTGCCATAATCAATCCATCTCAAACCCCCTCCACATTCAATAAAGTTATAAAATTTGGAATTTTTTGTGGGTTTTATAGTACACATTTTTTTTCTAGTATTGTATTTTTTTTTTCCAGTTTCTGTATTGTTCATTAGTTTTGTGCTGTTTTTGTTTTAATTGTAGTAATTCTTTTCCTTGTTCTGTTAGATCTTGTTTGTTTTTTAGTTTATTTCTCTGTTTTTGAAGGTGGCTACCTCTTGTGTGTAGTTGGGGTTATATATTTTTTTTTTCATCTTGGAATGAATCTTTTGCTGGCCTTCTGAATGGTTACTGCTGTCTCGTCCACTTCTCTGGATGTGAACTGGTCGAGGTCAATGGCCTCTGAGATTTCTCTCTAATTTGTCTGTGTATTTATGCCAGTTTGCTATTTTGTTGTTTATAAAGGTTTTTATGTTTGTAGGTTGTATTTCCCACCTAGTTCTATGTTGGTCATTATTGGGAAGTGGTCAGAGGAAAGGTCACAAATGGTTTCATATGTGTGTCTGGAGTTGGAGAGAGGGTGAGCATGCATTATGAGCACGCATTATGGTCAGTGGAAGTTACTTGTTGGTTATGTTGAAGAGGCTACCTAATTGCTGGAACCTAATATGTTTATGTTGGGGCATTGTTCTTGTATTTCATGTCCTCTTTTGTCTGCTCAATGTGTGTTGAGCCAAATTGGGCAATATGTATTCAGATCACTTGCCAGTATGTACTCCTACCAGGCCAGTAGATTGATTTATTATATTTTTTTCTGGAGTAGAATCCACATAATACAACTAGCCCTGGTAATATTGTATAAAAAATGAAAAGATGATATTTCCTGAAGCTTAGGCTTATGAACTTGTATTTTCAGAAATAGATCATGAGGTTGTTGGGGAGGGGGAGTGGTATGTATCTGGATTTGAAAATCATGTTCTTTTCATCTGAATGTGTTGTGGATCACCAGTTTGTTTTAAGTTGAATAAAGTCATGTGTGTGTAACCAGGTGGAAATCCTTAATTGAAATTAAAGGATCACAATGGGTTGCAAAGTTAATTTGAGATGCTGTGAACCAAAAGTTTCTGTAAACAGGTTAATTTGTCTTGCATTTAAAGGAGATCAAATGGTTTGGCGTTAGTCATAAGCAATTTAAATTGTCAGGTATTAGCCAGAAGTTAAATTGTATGGCATGAATTAGAACAAAATCATTAGGTGGTCATAGTAAATAAGCAGTGAAGGTGATGAAATTAAAAGAAAATGGTTGATAGCTAGTTCAAGTTTATATATAATGATATGTGTATATATTTTGTTAATGTGTAAGTGCATGGATTGTATAGTGGTATAAATGAGTGTAGTGGTATGTGTGCCCACCACTAGAAGTGTGTGTGTGGATGTTATATTTTGTTTTGAATAAAAGGAGCCAGTGTAGCAACTCGGCTATGTGCTTGATCTTATTCTTTTCCATCAAGTTTTATTGTAGAAGCTGATTTTTGTCTTTGTTCTACAAGCATCGGGTGAACACGACCATGTATATACGGCAGCAGCAGCAGAATGAAGCACTGCGGAAACAGCAGCTGCGCCTCCTACAGCAGCAGCAACACCAGGTGATGGTTGCCTCAAGCACCTCAGATGTTAGTCAGCCCCCTAATACATCATACCAGAACATGGATGAACTGCTCAATAACAGCATCGCACCCAATGTTAATGTCACACTACAGGTATGCTTTGAAGGGCCTCACCATTTAGGTGATAGGAGCTACCTGGTGACAAATCTCAAATATCAAGTTGTTTATGGTAACCCATTAGTCATAAGGAATGCTGATTTCCTAACCATGAAAATTAAAACCATCAAGTTTCTGGAGCTCAAAATTATGTTAAATTGGCTGGAAAGTATCAGATAGTAGTACAATTTTCAAAACCAATAGTATAGCCCAGGGGGAGATTCATCATCATAAGAATTTCATTCATCACAAAATCCACAATATCTGTCATGGTCATTATCCATGTTGTATCCATATTAGTTGAAGGGTAAAGGGAGGGGAAAGTGATGTATGGCTTCTTTGTACATATCCTGCTTTGACTTGGCCATCTCCCTTTAAGGAGGAAAAGGCCTTAGTAGGGTATATTATTTGTAGCTTGGTGTGCAAGATTGAAGTGTATTTGAATATGACTGTAATGTACACACACACACACACACACACACACACACACACACACACACACACATGTCGGACTAACAGCGAAGATTGGAACTCCAGAAAGAAACAAAAATTTTTGTGGATTACAGCGACTAAGGAGTACCTGTGTTGTATTAGTAGGGAAGGGGAAAGCTTGTGGTGCAGTGGACAGGTGAAGAAAAAGGAGAAGGGGAGACATTATTGAGGAAAAAGGAAGGAAAAGAAGAAGGGGACGAACGGCCCCCAGACGTCAGAAGGGGTGTCAACAAAAGGTGTGCAGAACACACAGACGAGGTAGAACAGGGGAGCAGAGGTATCAAAAGCAGAACTATAGATAATAGCAGCCCAATGGAAAGAGAAGATAGCTACTTTTATGGATTTAACCCCTTCGATATGATAACGCCTATGTAGGGGTCATTAGGAGCAAGTGGGTACGCGAGGATGCCGATGTCGGCGTCTTGATTATATATATTGTAGTTGTACATGCGTGACCCCCCATACTCTGTAAACTGGCTTCATCATATTTTCTATGGTTATAAAAATTCACGGGTGAAAGAGAACGAGCACTACAGCGGTAACTTTATTTTTTATAATGCGAGTATTATGACGCAACATTGCACGTCTGGCAGCTCATGCTGCCCACGAGATTTTGGCCCGTATTGAAGGGGTTAATGAGGGAGGAGATGACAACCTCCACCGACTAGTAAATCTAGAGAACAAAAAAAAAAAAAAAAAAATGAATGAAACATGGGAGGTTAGGTTTAACCGATTAACGCTAGTTACACAAAGAGTTGATAAACTGGAAGAACTAAAGGAGAATCAAAACCTAACTAAAGAAATAGAAGAATTAAAAAGACAGTTAAGAGAAGTAAAGGATAAGAATGAGGAATTAAAAAGGAATAATGAAAAGAATAAAGAGTCCATAGCAAAAGAGGTAAGTGGTTGGAAAAAAGTACAATAGAATAAAAAAAAATAATTTAGAGATATAGTGAAACAACAGATGAAACAAACTAAGGACACAGTTACTAAAGTGATGAGGGAGAAGGAGAATATAGTAAGAGACTTAGTTGATAAAAAGAAATGTATAATTATATTAGGGATGGAAGAGAAGCATAATCCAAATAGGAATACAAGAGTAAAGGAGAAGGAAAAAGTAAATAAGATATTAGAAGTAATTCAAGAAGATGAACCAGAAACAGGTAAAGAAATTGAAGAAATATATAGACTAGGGAAATACAATACAGATAAGACCAGACCAATTAACCTCTTCACTCCGGGGCACATCGCACGTCTGGCAGCATTAGCTACCTGACGTGCGATGTTGCGTCATAATAATCGCATTATAAAAAATAAAGTCAGTGCTCAATCGTTCATTCTCTTTCACCCGTGTATTTTGATAACCATAGAAAATATTATGAAGCCAGTTTAGAGAGAATGAAGGTTACGTAGGTACGACTACAATAAATATAATCAAGATGGCGACGTCAGCATCATCGAGTACCCACTTGCTCCTCATGCCGCCTACGTAGGAAGTGGTTAAGGTTAAATTCAGGTCACAAACAACAGCAGAGAATATCTTAGCAAAAACAGGGAAACTAGCAAAAAGTGATCAATGTAAACAGGTATGGATAGAGAGATGAATAAATAGGAAAGAGAGGATGAGAAAGCAAAAAGACTAGAAGCTAAGGAAAAAAACGAGAACAGAACAAAGTCAGACAAAGAGAAATTCTATTGGAGAGTAGTGGATGTGAAAGTGAGGAAATGGTTCATAGCAGAGAAAACCGAAAGGGAAACAGAAAAGAGGATGGAAGTAGCAGAAAATTAAAAGTGTCTTACACAAATATAGATGGCCTAATAACAGGCTTGAATCTGAATGATTACCTGGAGGAAAAAGAACTGGACATAATGGGAATTGTAGAGACAAAATTGAAAGGTCCACTACCACCCAATAGTGTAGAACATGGTGCATATAATTATTGGACTAGAAACAGAGAGGTAAAACAAGGGGGTGGAGTTATGTTCTTGACTAAGAAGGATATAAATGTGAGGAATGTCACATATGGAAAGAATAGAGTACAGATGATTATGATGGAAGTGGAGGACAGGGATAGGAAGAGCAGGAAGTTTGTGGTAAATTGTGTGCCTCCTAAAATGGCTTCATGGGAAGAGAACACAAAAATATGTTAGAAGACACAAGGATAACACTAAATAAGATAATGGAAGATGGAGGAAGAATAGTTATAATGGGTGACTTTAATTGTAAAGAAATCTGCTGGGAAGAGATGACAGTGAAGGGTGGAGACGACTTATGGGGAAATGTATTACTTGATATGATTTTAGAATATACAATGATGCAATAGATACAAGAGAATACTAGGTATAGAAATGAGGAAGAACCATTGAGCCTGGACCTAATAATCACACCAGAACCTGAAATAGTGGACAAGATTGAATATAAGACACCAATAAGTAAAAGTGACTACATATTGGTTGAACTTGAACTAAATGAGGAAAAATACATGGAAAAAAACTAACAATATAGAAAGGGAAGATTGATATATGGAAAAAAAAAATTGATCAAATGAGAATTCTTTTAAAAAGCAGACTGGGAAAGGATACACAAGGAAGAAACAACAGTAGAAGAGAAATGGAATATTTTGACAAATTTATAAAGGAGTGAAAAGTTATGTTGCAAGACAAAAAAAAAGAAAAAGGATATGTAAAGTGTTGGTACAACAAAAGATGTAGGGAGTTAAAAGACAAAAGGGATAAAGCTTGGATAAAATGGAAGAGAGACAAGAACTGAAAAATGGAAAATATATACTAGTTATAGAAATGAATATGTACAAGTGTACAGAGAAGAAAAGAGAAAATATGAAAAAGATGTCATAGAAAAATGTAAAGATCAACCAAAACTGTCTTATGGATTTGTAAACAACAAACTGAAAAACAAACAAGAATTAGAGAAACTACAACAAGGAGTTGAATACACAGAGGAAATAGAAATGGCAGAAACTATGAACAAGCATTTTAAATCAGTGTTTACGAGGGAGAACATACAACTTAGAGATGGAATGGGAGGATAAAGTCCCCCCTATGAAAGAGATAGAAGTAACAAGGAAAGAAATAATGAATCACTTGAGTAATCTTGTTGTCAGAAAATCGCATGGACCAGATGAAATGGCAAACTGGATTTTGAGAGAATGCAGGAATGAACTAACAGACAAAATGCATAGTCTAATAAGCAGTTTATTGAAAGAAGGGAAAATTCCAGAAGATTGGAAAAGAGCAAATATAGTACTAATATATAAAAGGGGAAACAAGAAAGACCTACTAACTATAGACCAGTCTCTCTTACAAGTACGATTGCTAAAATCTGTGAAAGAATGAATGATCAAAATTAGGTGGGTAAGGGATTTGGAAAAAACAATGTACTAAATCCAAGGTAATTAGGATTTAGACAAGGATGATCATGCGTCACAAACTTTATGTGTTTCTATTGAAGGCTAATAGATGTAATACAAGAAAGAGATAGATGGGCTCATTGTGTATTTCTAGACCTGAAAAAAGCTTTTGATAAGGTGCCACATAAGAAATTGCTAAAGAAATTAGAAACTGCTGGAGAAATATAGGGCAAACTGCTGAAGTGGATGGAAAACTTCCTGCATGAAAGAAAAATGAGTGGTGATAAGAGACAAACACTCTAATTGGAATGAAGTGATTAGTGGAGTTCCACAAGGAACAGTTTTGGCCCCAATAATGTTTGCTATATATATTAATGATATGGATAAAGGAATTGAAAGTTATATGAGCTTCTTTGCGGATGATGCAAAATTGTTGAAAAAAGTGAACACTAGAAGATTTTAAGTTGCTGCAGAGTGATCTCAATAAAATATGGTGAGTGAAGGAGGAAGTGGGAGATGGAATTCAATATTAAGAAGCATAGTATAGTAAAAGCCCTTGTATCCGGCACCAATGGGGCCGAAGACGTACCGGATACGAGAAAATGCCGGATACGGGAAGGGATATTAAAAAAAAATACATTTATTTACATTGTTCTTTTACTTATTAAAAGATCTTAATTCGCTTTAATAATAAACACATCCACATGTCTATATATTGTAAATTCTATCAGTATAGAGTAAATCCAATCAATATACATCAGTTATAATCATCACAGCATTACCAGTTATCTAATTCATCATCTGATAATTTTACGACGGAGTTGTGAATGGCCGCGTTCAGTGTTGGTGGCTGAGAGGGTGCATTCACCTCTACACTCGAGTTTTCTTTCACTAAACTTTTTGTACCAACTTTCATGAAATGTATGATGTCTCTGCTTAGAATTTTTTCCTCTTTGTTTGTGCACTGTTCTGCAAATTTCACAAACACTGCTAGACCCTTTGCTGCATCCTTCCACAACACTTTCATCTCAGGGTCGTCTTCTTCACTATCTGCCTCTGTCGTTTTCGCATGTTCATCGGGAAGTGATTGTAAAATTTCATCATCACTAAGTGAGAATGTTGCTGCTCGGTCACTGTCCATATCTACACACACTTGTATCGCTTCGTCACTAATGCAAAGTTAACGCGACAACCCATCTTTCAATTCTTTCACCGCCGATTCTTTCTTGCCGACGGAAAACCCTCAAATTTCTTATTCCCTTCCTGATCTTCAAACATTATTTGCGGATATGATTTTCTCTAACACCGCATTAGAGTTTGTTGTTTTTCATCCTCCCAAGCTAGCGATTCCATAAAAATAGCATCTTTAACATTAATCCCACGTTGGAATTCGGAAATGCCACCGTCCTCAAAATAAACTAGTTTGCGCATAGAACTTTTCCGATAATTCTTTTTTAAGTTTTGAATCACTCCTTGATCCATGGGCTGGATCACACTTGTTACGTTCGGCGGTAAATACACAATAAAAATGTTTCCATTGCTCAGTTCCTCAGCTTTATTGTTGTCGAGTAGGAGAATAAATTTGCTGTCCTCTAGAAGTCTTTTTTTTTTTAATTTTCTTTCACTGATGGGACAAACACATGCTTGAGCCAGTTCATGAATGTTTCTGAGTCCATCCATGGGTTATTTTGTTGGCGATAATCCACTGGCAAGTAAATTAGATTTTTAAAACAACGTGGCTTCCGGTATTTTCTAACGACACACAATTTGACTTTATGAGTCCCTGCCATGTTCGTACATAGTAACACCGTCAGTCTATCCTTGCTTTGTTTGAATCTTTTGGTGGTTTCCTCTGCTTCACTGGCTAGTGTAGATGTCGATAAACAGTGGTAGAAAAGGCCTGTCTCGTCAACGTTGTAGATCTGTTCCGATTTCAGATCGTCCTCGGCAACCAATTTTGCAAACCTATGACAGAAAGGAGGAAAGAAAAGTAAAAATACATATATATATATATATATATATATATATATATATATATATATATATAAATGCACTATGCATCCGTGTATGCGAGAAATAAATTGAGATATGAGATGCGAATCTTTACCATGTAGGCACAGGTTAATGAACGTACCTGTCTATAAACTCCTCTGCAAAAGGTAAATCAGCAGATTTTGCTTCCCCAAACACATCAAGACGACGTATTCTATGGCGATTCTTGAATCTTTTAAGTCATCCATCTGAAAACTGGCACGATTCTCCAATTGACATCTTTTCAGCAAAATCTTTGGCTTTTTCTTGCAGCGTTGGGCCTAATATAGCTGCACCTTCAGACTTTTTAAGACAAAATCACTCGTACAACACTTTGTCCAGCATTTCCACACATTTATGTTGCACGAGTAGAGTGTGGCGATTTTCTGCAGCTTCAGGCGCGTCACTCAACTTCGCAAACTCTCTTAGCTTTTCGGATTGGGCCTTGATATCGTAAATGGTAGACGACCCAATGCCGTATTCTTCCTTTAGTATTTTTCTATTTCCGCCTTTCTTCAATCTTCTGCATATATCCACCTTCTGCTTAAGTGAAAGCACCACACTTTCCTTTTCTCAACTTTGGGCATGATAAAATAGAGTTGGCTAACATGTGCACGGAGGTGGCTAACACGTGGCGGGAGAAGTGAATGGGACTGAGAAGCCCTGGTGGCGGCGAGAGCAACTACAACCATGCCAGGGATTTTAAACACACACGTGAAATATATGCCGGTTATTTGAAGTGCCGGATACAAGAAGGCCGGATACGAGGGCTTTTACTGTATAATGGAATTTGGAAGAAGCAAAAAACCAATAATGGGAACATATAAATTGGGAGAAGAAGGAATAAAAAAAGTAGAAAATGAGAAGGACCTGGGAGTCATTTTTATGAATAATATGGCCCCGAAACATATAAACAAGATTTTTGGAGAAACTTATAATTTAATAAGAACAATCAAAGTGGCATTTACATACCTGGATGAAGAAATGGTGAAGAAAATACTAGTCACTTTGATAAGACCAAGATTGGAGTATGCAGCGACGACATCAAGTACAAAAAAATGTATAACAAAACTTGAAAGAATACAAAGAGCAATTACGAAATTGGCACCAACACTCCCAGAACTATTATATGAAGAGAGACTAGCAAAATTTGAGCTACAGACATTAGAGTAAAGAAGAGAGAGAGGGGACTTGATAACTATTTATAGAGTCATGAAAGTCATAAAAACTATTGATAGAGAGGATCTAATAAAATGGGATAATAGAGATACAAGAGAACATGGAAAGAAAATCAAGAAAGACAGTTATACAAGAGACCTGAAAAAGAACAGCTTTCCCCCACAGGGTAATACATGTTTGGAACAAGTTAGATGAAAATGTGGTGTGTGCAAAAATGATACACGAATTTAAAAAACAGTCTAGATAAAATGAGATATGAAGATGGGACTCCATGAGCATAGCTCCCTTTCCCATGAAATACAACTAGATAAATACACACACACACCAGTTGAAGTGACAGCAAAGATTAGACTTCAAGAAAAAGCTACAATATTTGTGGATCTCAACGACGAGGGAGTACCTGTGTTGTATTAGGGAAGGGGAAAGCTCGTGGTGTGGTGGGAAGGTGAAAAAAAAAGGAGAAGGGGAGGGATTACTGAGGAAAATGGAAGGAAATGAGGAAGGGGACAAATGGGCCCTGGAAGTCAGAAGGAATGTCAACAAGAGATGCACAGACGATAGAGGTAGAATTGAAGAGATTAGTAAAAATATAAAAATTAGAAATATAGATAAGAGCAGCACAATGGAAGGTGAAGATAATTATTTCCATGGATTTAACGAGGGAGGAGATGATAACTTCCCCCGATTAGCAAGTCTAGAGGAAAAACTAGAGAAAATGAATGAACAGTGGGATTACACATAGAGTTGATAAATTGGAAGAACTAAAGAAGAACCAAAACCTAAATAAAGAAATAGAAGAATTAAAATGACAGTTAAAAGAAGTAAAGGATGAGAATGAGAAATTAAAGAATGATAATAAAGAGAATAAAGAGTCCATAGGAGAAGAGGTACAGGGTTGGTGAAAAGTCCAAGAGAACAACAAAATTGAATTTAGAGATATAGTAAACCAACAGATGAACGAACAAACTAAGCACATAGTTATTAAAGTGGTGAGAGAGAAGAAGGAACTTGAGCTACAGACATTAGAGCAAAGGAGAGAGACTTGATGATTATAGAATCATGAAAGGCTTAGAACCTATTGATAGAGAGGATCTAATAAAATGTGATAGCAGAGATACAAGAGGACAAGGAAAGAAAATCAAGAAAGACAGTTATAGAAGAGACCTGAAAAAGAACAGCTTTCCCCACAGGGTAGACGTTTGGAACAAGTTAGATGAAAATGTGGTGTGTGCAAAAACAATACATGAATTTAAAAACAGTTTAGATAAAATGAAATATGAAAACGGGACACCACGAGCATAGCTTCCCTTCCAGTAAAATACAACTAGGTAAATACACACACACATACATACACAGAAGAAGATTGTAGTTCGCTACGAGAAGACCTAGGCAAAATATGGGAATGGAGTCAGAAATGTGAGATGAGCTTCAACATCAAGAAATGTAGCATAATAGAATTTGGAAAAAGCAAAAATAGAGTATCGGGTCAATACAAAATTGGAAACAAAGACGTCAAGAAAGGAAATTCAGAAAGGGACCTGGGAGTAATCATCTCAAGCGACTTGACACCTAACAGACTTTTAACTTACTAAGATCAATGAAAGTGGCCTTCGACTACATAGATGAGATGGTTAGAAAAATAGTGGTTACACTGATAAGACCTAAACTAGAATATGCCGCAACATTGTGGGCACCCAGCACAAAGAAGAACATAAGAAAATTAGAATCCAAAGAGCAGCAACAAAAATGGCACCTACACTGGCAAATCTGACATATTAAAAAAGATTGGAGAAACTACATCTGTCAACACTGGAACAGAGAAGAGAAAGAGGTGATGTACTGACCATTTACAGAATTATGAAAGAGATGGAAATCCTCGATAGAGATGACTTATTAAAGTGGGACAGAAGAGAAATAAGAAGACACGAAAAGAAACTAAAGGACACTTATAAAAGTGACCTGAAAAAGAATAGCTTCCCACATAGAGTGATGGATATCTGGAACAAACTGAACAGAGAAACAGTGAATGCCAAAACTATACATGATTTTAAGAATAAACTGGATGTGGAAAGATACGAAAATGGGTCACTAGAAGCATAGCTCTTGTCCCATAAAATATAACTAGGTAAATAAGTACACAAGTAACAATCAAAGGACATCTCAAGAATACACTCTGAACTGCTAATTAGCGAGTTGCCGACAAACGATTTTGGAACTAACCAATCGCTGCGAGATTGTTTACATAAAACCAAAGGGGAGTTTTTTTTAGTTGTGACCAACAATGTAGTCTTTGTATCTTTGTTCATTTATTCTTTTTGCATGATTAGTGACAACAATGGAAGAAAAAAACAAAGGATTTAGGAAAAAGGAACCTATAAATGTCTTGACATAAGTACAATTGAGTCCCCATTAGAGTACTGAAAAAAAATGTTCTTAAACGAGACCCCAAAGATATAGCAAAGGTTTGATGAAAATGTCTTCTCGGGGTTTAATAGAGACAATAGCAATATGTATAGAGTGATAGACACGGAAAGAGAACCCAGGTTTAAAAATATAATAAGAAATAGGGAAATCAGTGAATTGTTAGATGAAATAATCGAACTCAAAAATGAATGCAAAAGTATATATAAAGAAGTAGCCCTATTAAGAAAGGCCAATGAAGAAAATAACAGGGAAATAGATGAGTTGAAAATGGAACTGAATAGGATAAAGGGAGAAATTAAAAGATTGAAAAATGAAGATATGAATTGGAATGAAGCATTAAAGAAAGAGATGAAG
This sequence comes from Oratosquilla oratoria, assembly GCF_046742065.1. Classification (NCBI taxonomy): domain Eukaryota; kingdom Metazoa; phylum Arthropoda; class Malacostraca; order Stomatopoda; family Squillidae; genus Oratosquilla; species Oratosquilla oratoria. The sequence continues at coordinate 81,014,333 of NC_134785.1, forward strand.
GATCAAATACAGGCAGTGACTGAGAAATTGGAAGAAAAGATAAAAGAAAATGACTTCCAAGAAATAAACAGTGGAGGGTGGAACAGGAAAGTAAAAAATGATTTTGTAAAGAAATAGTGGAACAACAAGTAAAGGAGAATGCTAAGGAAACGGTAATCCAAGTGATTAAAGAGAAAGGAAATTTGGTTAGGGATACAGTGGACAAAAAGAGATGCATTGTAATCTGTGGTATTAAAAAAAAGCATGATGTCCTAGGTATCAGAGGAAAAAGAGATCGCTAAAGAAATTCTGAAAGAGATTCAAGAGGAAGGACAAAGTTTAGATAAAGAAATTGAAGAAAGATATAGAATAGGTAGATATTCAAAAGAAAAACAATATAGGCCACTAAAAGTAAAACTTAGGTAAAAAATGATTGTAGAGGAAGTACTATTCAGAACAACAAAACTAGCAAACATTGAAAATCACAAAAATGTATGGATAAAAAAAATGTGATGAAGAAAGAAAAAGAAAAAGAGCTTAGAAATGAAGCTAATGAAAAATGAACTGAGACTAAAAGGAATGATTTTTTTTTTTTTTTTTTTTTTTTTTTTTTTTAAGTGGTGGACCTGAGGCTGAGAAAATGGTATATCAGGAAAAAGGAAACAAAGCAGACAGAAAAAGACAAGAAAGAAAAAAAAAAAATTAGCCTATACCAACATAGATGGAATGATCTCAGGACTGAATGAACTAAATGACTATCTGGCATTAGAAAAACCAGACATAATGGGAATAGTAGAAACTAAACTAAAAGGTAATCTACCACCAAATACTGTGGGACAAGGTCTATACAACTACTGGATGAAAAACAGAAAGGAAAAATAGGGATTAGTATTATTTCTGACCAGGAAAGACTTAAATGTGACAAAATTAATAGAAGGAAAAAATAATGTAGAATCAATTATGATAAAAGTGGAAAGCAACCACATGAAAAGTAGAAAATTTGTAGTAATGTATGTACCCCCCAAAACACAGTCCTGGAAAGAACACGATCATTCCAAATTGTTGGAAGATACTAAGTATGAACTGACCGATATACTGAAAGAGAAAATATAGTTATAGATGATTTTAATTCAAAAGAAATATGTAGGGAAGAAATGACAGTAAAGGGTGGAGAAGACATATGGGGCAACATGCTACTTGATATGACCATTGAATACACAATGACTCAGTGGATAAAGGAAAATACCAGATACAGAAACAATGAGGAACCTTCGAGACTGGATTTAATACTTATGTCAGAACCTGAAATTGTAGACAGAATAGATTACAAAACACCAATAGGATAGAGTGACCATGTACTAATAGAATTTGAACTAAAAGAACAAATATACCTAAGAAGAAATGAGAAACATAGAATATGAAGACTAATGTACAACAAAACGAATTTTGATAAACTTAAAAAAAAAAATTGTAACGCAAACTGGGAAAAAATCCTAAAGGAAGAAACAAGGATGGAAGAGAAATGGAATATACTAAAAGAAACTTATAATGAGGGAGTGAACAAATATGTACACAACAAAAGCAAGAAAGAGCATACATAAAGAACTGGTACAACAAAAATGTAGTGAAGCTAAGGATAAAAGAGACAAAGCCTGGGGAAAAAATGGAAAAAAGAAAAAACAAAAAAACAAAAAACGAGCAAATGGCAAACATATATCAAACTAAGAGAAATTATGAAAAAGAATAGAAAAATGCAAGGAACAACCTAAACTATTTTACAGATATGTGAATGGTAAACTAAAAAACAAACAAGAAATAGAAAAGCTGCGCCAAGGAAGTCATGAATATACAGAAGAACAAGAAATGGCAGAAATTATGAGCAACCATTTCAAATCTGTATTAATAATTGAGAACTCACTAACTGTGAGGGAATAGAAAAACAGAAATCCCCCCAATGAAGTAAATAACTATATGAAAGAAGGAAATCAGCGACCACATAAAAAAAACTTGATGTCAGAAAATTGCATGGTCTGGATGGAATTGCAAATTGGATACTGAAAGAATGCATAGAAGAGTTAACAGATAAAATATACAATATAATCAAATGCTTTCTCAATGAAGGAAAGGTACCACAAGACTGGAAAAATGCAAACATTGTACCCTAACAAGCACTGTAGCAAAAATATGTGAAAAAGTGATCAAAATTAGATGGGTTAAACCTTAAAAAAAAAAAAAAAAAAAAAAATGAACCCAAGCCAATTTGGATTTGACAAGGAAGATCATGTACAACAAACCTGATCTGCTTCTATTGGGACTAATAGATATACAAGAGAGGGATGGATGGGCACTGTGCTTATCTAGACCTACTAAAAGCATTTGATAAGGTACCACACAAGAAATTAATAAGAACAATAGAATCAATAGGTGGCATCGGAGGTAAATATTAGAATGGATAGAGGATTTCCTGACTGGAAGAAAAATGAGGGTAGTAATTAGACAAATACTCAAAGTGGGAAGAAATGATAAGTGGTGTCCCACAGGGGTTGGTGCTGGCTCCAATCATGTTTGCCATATATATAAATGACATGGATGAAGTTGAATGTTATATGAATTTCTTCACAGATGATGCAAAAATACTAAAGAAAGTAAGAACAGAGGACTGTGAATCATTACATTCAGACCTGGACAAAATCAGGAAATGGACTCAAAAGTGGGAAGTGAACTTCAATATCAAGAAATGTATATAATGGATTTTGGAAAAAAGTAAAAACCAATTTCAAAAAATGATAAAATTGGTGAAAAATATATCAAAAATGTGTACTTGGAAATGGACCTTGGATTAATAATCAGCTAAGACATGACACCGGATAAACATAACAAAATAGTTGGAAAAACCTTCAACCTATTAAGGTCAATGAAAATGGTATTTGACTATTTGGATGAACATACATACATATACCAAGGCTTTTTCCCCCTTACTAGGGAGGTAGCCAAAAAGGAAAAGGCATAAAATCATTCCCACCCATTCCATCCCTGAAAACACTCCACACCCTCCCTCCTATCTTAGCAACTCCTAGATGATGGGTCATCCCTGCACCCTGTCCACTGCCCTGGGTCAGAACCAGTGTAGCAAGATGAAGAAATTATTAAAAAAATATTAGTTACATTAATAAGACCAAAACTGGAATATGCCTCAACACTATGGACACCCAGTACTAAAAAGAATATAAAGAAATTAGAAAGAATACAGAGAGCAATGACAAAGTTGGCACCAGCTCTTTCCAAATTAACATACAAACAAAGATTATCCAAATTGGAACTACCAACACTGGAGCAGAGAAGAGAAAGAGGTGATCTACTGACTATAGAATCATGAAAGGAATGGAAATCCTTGTTAGAAATTATTTACTAAAAAATGACAATGGAAAAACGAGGTCATGAAAAGAAACTCAAAAAGGATAACTCTAGAAGAGATCGAAAAAAAAACAGCTTCCCACACAGAGTGCTGGATATCTGGAATAACTTAAATAAAGAAACAGTGTGTGCAAATACTATTCAAGATTAAAAAAAAAAACCTTGATGCTGAAAGATAGAAAGATGGGTCACCACGAGCATAGCTCCCTTCCCGTGTAATACAACTAGGTAAATACACACACACACACACACACACACATATATATATATATATATATATATATATATATATATATATATATATATATATATATATATAAATGACATGGATGAAGGAGTAGAGTGTTATATGAATTTCTTCACAGGTGATGCAAAAATACTATAGAAAGTAAGAACAGAGAAGGATTGTGAATCATTACAGTTAGACCTGGACAAAATCTGGAAATGGACTTAACAGTGGAAAGTGAACTTCAATAGCAAGAAATGTAGTACAATAGAATTTGGAGAAAGTAAAAATAGAATATCGAGAAATTATAAAATTGGTGAAGAAGTCAAAAAAGTGAACTCAGAAAGAGACCTTGGAGTAATAATCAGCAAAGGCATGACACTGGACAAACATATCAGTAAAATAGTTGGAGAAACCTTCAATCTATTAAGGTCAGTGAAAGTGGCATTTGACTACTTGGATGAGGAAATTATTAAAAAAAAATATTACACTAATAAGACCAAAAGTGGAGTATGCAGCAACACTATGGACACCCACTAAAAGGAATATATAGAAATTAGAATACAAAGAGCACTGACAAATTAACATATGAACAAAGATGGTCCAAATTGGAACTACCAACTCTGGAACAAAGAAGAGAAAGAGGAGATCTGCTGATTATTTATAGAATCATTGAAGGAATGGAAATCGTAGATAGGGATGATTTATCAAAATGGGACTATGGAAAAACAAGAGGACAAGAAAAGAAACTCAAAAAGGATAACTATAGAAGAGATCTGAAAAATAAAATGGCTTCCCACATAGAGTACTGGATACCTGTAATAATTTAGATAAAGAAACAGTGTGTGCAAACACTATTAAAGATTTTAAGAAAAACTTACTGAAAGATACAAAGACAGGTCACCACAAGCATTGCTCCCTTTCCCATAGAATACAACTAAGTACAACTAGGTAAATACACACACACTTTCTCCCCTTTCTCTTCCAGACATAATGGGAATTGTGGAGACAAAATTGAAAGGTCCTATACAATCAAGTATGGTGGGACAAGGTTTATACAACCATTGGTCAAAAAATTGAATGGATTTATGTTATTGACTAGAAAGGGCTTAAATGTGATAAAGATAACAGAAGGTAAAGAAAATGTAAAAATGATCACAAAGTTGAAAATAGCAGTATGAAAAACAGAAAGTTTATAGTAGCATATGTGCCCCAAAAACAAAGGCTTGGTCTGATGGTGATCACTCAAATTTACTGGAAGACACAAAGAATGAATTATCTGAGACACTGATAGATGGAGGACACATAGTAATTATGGGTGACTCACAAAGGAAATAAATTGGGAAGAATTGACAAAAGGCGGAGAGGAACTCTGGGGCAACATTCTACTGGATTTCACCATTGATTATACATTGATTCAATGGGTCAAGGTAAACACTAGGTATAAAAACAACGAAGGACCATCGTCACTAGACTTGATATTCACTTCCGAGCCTGAAATCTTGGACAAAATGAATTACAAGATACCAATTGGGAATAGTGACTACATACTAATAGATTTTGAACTTAAGGAACAAAATGATGTGAGAAGAAATAAGAAACACACAGAAGGAAGATTAATGTACAACAAAACTGACTTTATAAAACTTAGAAGAAAACAATCAAAACGCTAGCTGTGAAAAAAATTCAAATGATGAAACAAAGATGGAAGAGAAATGGAACATATTTAAAGAAAAATACAAGGAGGGAACAGATAAACATATACCTAAGAAGATTTTTTTTTTTTTTTTTTTTTTAAATAAAGTTTTGGTATAGCAAAAAGTGTAGTGATGCTAAAGATAAAAGAGACAAAGCCTGGAAAAGATGGAAAAAGACAAAAAATGACCAAATGGCTAACATGCATCAAACTGAGAAATGAATATGTTGATATACGTAGAGGAAAAAAGAAACTACAAAAAAGATATAATAGACAAATGCAAAGACCAACCTAAACTGAAAAACAAAAACAAAATAGTGGAACTGTGCGAAGGAAACAAAAAATATATAGAAGATATTGAAATGGCTGAAGTAATGACCAGACAGTCTGTATTTACAATTGAAAGCTCACAAATTTGGGATGAAGGACAATGAGAAGGATCCTCTAAAATGAAACAAATAACAGTGATACAGAAAGAAAATAAGGGACCAAATAAAGAATCTTGACATCATATGGACCCAATGGAATAGCAAACTGGATATTGAAAGAATGTATAGATGAATTAATGGACAAAATACACAAGACAATTGACTTCTCACTCAAGGAAAAGTACCATAAGATTGGAAAAATGCAAATATTGTACCAATATATAAAGGAGGAAACAAAGAAAATCCAAGAAACTATAGACCGGTATCCCTTACGAGCACAATAGCAAACATATGCTAAAAAGTTATTTAAAACAAATAGATTAAACACTTGGAAGAGAACAATATGCTAAATCCAAAACAATTTGGTTTTAGAAATGGAAGATCATGTACCACAAATTTACGAGTGATATGCTTTTACTCAAGATATAGAAATAATACAAGGAAGAGACGGATGGTCAGATTGTGCCTTCTTGGAATTACAAAAGGCTTTTGACAAAGTACCACACTAAAAGCTACTAAGAAAAATTGAAATAATAGGTGGAATATAAGGAAATTTTTTGGAATGGATAAAAGACTTCTTGAATGGAAGAAAAATGAGTGTGGGACTTAGAGACAAGAACTATTGGTAAGATATGATAAGTGGAGTCCCCCAAGGCTCTGTATTGGCTCCGATAATAATTGCTATTTATATAAATGACATGGATGAAGGTGTGGAATGTTATATGAGCTTTGCAGATGATGCAAAACTATTAACCCCTTCCATACGGTGCCGCACACGTAGGCGTCATGGGGAGCGAGTGTATTCGCGAGGCTGCCATATCGGCGTCTTGATTATATTTATTGTAGTCGCCCCTCCATAATGACATTCTTTCTAATTCTTTTGTAATCGCATTTTCTATGGTTATCAAAATTCACGGGTGAAGAGAGAACGATCGATATAAGCGGTGACTATATTTTATGATGCGAGTATTATTACGACACGTCGTACGGCTGGCATTGGCTGCTGCCACCGAGATCTAAGTCCATGACGCCTACGTGTGCGGCACCGTATGGAAGGGGTTAAAGAGACTAAGTACAGAGGAAGATTGCAAATCTTTTCAAGCAGACCTGGACAAAGACTGGAAATGGAGTCAAAAGAATGAAGTGAATTTCAACATTAAGAAATGTAGCACAGTGAGTCCTTATATAGTAATTCTTTATCTGGTAAATTCACAGTTACGGTATTTGGTAATTACTACCCTTGATTCTATTTATGGTAAGAAAAATTCACAGATACGGTATCTGTTAGATATTTTGAAGAAGAAAAAGCAGGGAGAAGGTATGTCTGCCGTATCCTATTATTACTTTTTATAATGGGTTTGGTATACGGTAATTTCAATTTACTGTAAGGCTTTCAGGAATGCATATGTACCATATAACGAGGACTTACTGTATAATGGAATTTGGAAGAAGCAAAAATAGAATCTCGGATCAATATAAATTTGGTACAAAGAAAGTAATAAAAGTAAACTGAAAGGGACCTTGGAGTAACTATCTCAAACGACATGACACCAGACAAACAATGAAAGTGGCCTTTGACTATATGAATGAAGAAATGGTAAAGAAAATACTAGTTACACTGATAAGACCAAAATTGGAATGTATAGATGAACTAACGGACAAAATACACAAGGTGATTGATTTCTCACTCAAAGGAGGATAGGTACCACAAGATTGGAAAAATGCAAAAGTTGTACCAATATACAAGGAGGGGACAAGGAAAATCCAACCAACTATTGACCAGTTTCCCTTAAAAGCAGAAATATGCCAAAAAGTTATCAAAAACAAATGAATTAAACATTTGGAAGAGAATAATATACCAAATCCAAAACAATTTGGATTTAGATGTGGAAAATCATGTGCCACAAATTTTATTTGCTTTTACTCAAGACTAATAGAAATAATGCAAGAAGGGACAGAAGGGCAGATTGTGCCTTCTTAGATTTACCAAAGGTATTTGATAAAGTACCGCACAAAAAGCTACTAAGAAAAATTGAAACAATAGGTGGAGTACATAGAAAGTTATTCGAATGGATGAAAGATTTCTTGAACGGGAGAAAAATGAGAGTGGTACTTACAGAGATGAGAAGTGTAGTCCCACAGGGTTCTGTATTAGCTCCAATAATGTTTGCCATATATATAAATGACATGGATGAAGGTGTGGAAAGTTAAATGAACTTTGCAGATTATGCAAAACTAGTAAAGAAAGTAAGTACAGAGGAAGATTGTCAATCACTACAAAATGACCTGGACAAAGTCTGGAAATGGAATTAAAAGTGTGAGGTGAACTTTAACATAAAAAATATAGTAAAATGGAATTTGGAAAAAGTAAATGTAGAATAATGGGAGAATATTAAATTGGTACAAAGGAAGTAAAAAAGTAAACTTGGAAAAGGACCTAGGAGTAACTATATCAAAGACATGTCACCAGACAAACATATCATCAAAATAGTCAGAGAAACATTCAATTTACTAAGATCAATGAAAGTGGCCTCTGATTACATGGATGAAGAAATGGTAAAGAAAATATTAATTACATTGATAAGACCAAGATTGGACAAATGCCAATATTGTACCAATATATATAGGGGGGAAACTTGGAAGACCCAACAAATTACAAACTGGTCTCCCTTACAAATACAGTAGCCAAATTTGTGAAAAAGTTATCAAAAATAGATGGAAAAAACATTTAGAAGAGAACAATATTCTAAACACGAGACAGTTTGGATTCAGACAAGGAAGATCATGTACAAAAGTTCTTATCTGTTTCTACTCATGACTACTAGATATAATAGATGAAAGAGACGGATGGGCCGATTGTGCTTTCTTAGATCTACAAAAAACTTCTGATAAAGTGCCACATAGAAAACTATTAAGAAAACTGAAAACCATAGGAGGGGTAAAAGGTAAACTACTGGAATGAATGAAGGATTTCTTGCATGGAAGAAAAATGATAATAGTGCTCAGAGATAAGAGTTCTACTCGGGAAGAGGTGATTAGTGAAGTTCCATAAGGATCAGTACTGGCCCCGATAATGCTTGCTATTTATGTAAATGACATGGGCGAGAGTATGAACAGTTATATGAACTTCTTTGTCCATGATGCAAAGTTGTTGGGAAAAGTGAGCACTGAAATAAACTGAGTCGCTGCAGAAAGATCTGAACAAAATTTGGAAGTGTAGTCAGAAGTGGGAAGTGGACTTCAACATCAAGAAATGTAGTATAATGGAATTTGGAAAAAGTAAAAATAGGATATCAGGACAATATAGAATTGGTGAAAAGGAAGTAAAGAAAGAATGGGATTTGAAAAAAGACCTAGGAGTAATTATCCCAAAGGATATGTTCCCTGATAAACAGATAACAAAATTGTCAGAGAAACCTACACCTTGCCAAGATCAATAAAGGTGGCATTTACTTACTAGGATGAAGAAATGGTGAAAAAAATACTAGTCACACTGATAAGGCCAGTGACACTATGGTCACCCAGTACCAAAGAATATAAGGAAAATTGAAAAATCCAAAGAGCAACTATGAAGATGGCCCCCACACTTTCAGAACTGTCATATGAAGGGATTGTCAAAACTAGAGTTAACAACCCAGGAACAAAGAAGAGAAAGAGGAGACTTGTTGACCATCTACAGGATCATAAGATGTATAAAACTCCTTGATAGAGAAGACTTATTAAATTGGGATAGAGAAATACAAGGGGACATGGAAGGAAGCTCAAAAAGAACAGTTATAGAGGAGATCTGAAAAAGAACAGTTTTCCCCACAGAGTGGTGGACGTATGGAACAAACTGGACGAAATGATAGTGTGTGCAAAAACTATACACGAATCTAAGAACAATTTAGACTCTGTGAGATACAAGACCGGGACACCACAAGTGTAGTTCCCCTTCCCGTGAGATACAACTAGGTAAATACACACACACACACACACACACACACACACACACCATTGTCTGCTAAACCTGGTTTTTTGTGAGGAGAGCAAAAATCCAGGTTTAGCAGATACAGATTGTAGAAATGAGAAAAGTGGTCAATCTCTTGAGATCATTGAATGTGACAAAAGCTTCAGGACTTCACAGGAGGGATCTCAAACTGGATACTTAAAAATGTAGGGAACAACTAATGCACTAGATCCACAGTCTTATTACATGATCACGGAAAGAAGGCATTGTGCCGCTTGATTGGAAAAGGGCAAATGTGGTGCCAGTTCACAAAGGTGGAAACAAGACACCACTAAATTATAGGCCAGTATCACTAACCAGGATGCTCATTAGCTGAGCGGGTTAGGGCATCATTACTTGTGGTGAAAGTTGAGGTGATGATGCTTCGAATCCTGCTCTGGGAGAGTTGAACTATGGGCATGGTTCATTAAAATTCATACTACAAAATCAACTGTAAGGGGCACCATCCAAGCCTCCAGGTAGGGGGTGTTTGTGACACTAAGCCAAATCATCACTAACCAGCACACTAGTGAAATTATGTGAAAGGATTGTGAAAGATGAACATTCTGACAGTTGGTTTGACTTCAGATCTGGAAGGTCATATGTGTTGAAGCATTTAAGCTTTTACTTGAGAGTGATTGATGTGCTACAAGAGAGAGAGGTGTGTGTGAATTGTGTGTATCTTGATCAAGAAAAGGCATTTGATAAAGCACCTTACAGTCGACTTATGTGTGAAATTGGAGCATGTTGGAGGCCTGAAAGGCAAACTACTAGAATGTATGAAAGCCTTTTTGAAGAAAAGATACATAAGGACAGTAGTAAAGGACAATATGTCAAGCTGGAGGGTAATAATAAGCAGAGTTCCATGAGGTTTAGTGCTTGCACCAATAATGTTTCTTGCCTAAACAAATGACATGCTAGAAGGAACAACAAGCTAAACCCTCATGTTTGCAGATGATGCAAAAATCATAAGAAGAGTAAAAAATGAGGAGGACGGTGGAATATTGCAAAAATATCTACATACTATTTTTGCATGGAGCCAAGAATGGAAAATGAAATTCAATACAAAAAAAAAAAAAAAAAATGCAAAGGACTGGAAATGAGCGATAGCAGCAAAAGGCCATCCTCAAACTATTCTTTGTGAAGTGAACCCATTACATAATCAATAGAGGATAAAGTCTTGGGAGTGTTGATAAAGACAACATGTCACCTGACAGGCATATCAGCAGGATGGTGGAGAGACATATGGACCAATGCAGATGATTAAAGTGGTCTATTATATGGATGAAGAGATGATAAAACTTATTGAAACCCTGATACATCCAAGACTGGATATTCGTCAGTAATATGGTCCCCACACAAGAGTCAAGGATATAAGCAAGATCGAGAGGAATACAAAGGGCAACAACCAAACTGGTCCCCAGCCTAGCAGTTGAAACAAATGAGAAAAACTAAGCACTGGGCCTACCAACTTTGAAAGATCGAAGAGAAAGAGATGACTTGATTACAGTATTCAGGTCACTAAAAGGGATAGATTGCATTGATAGAAGCTGATTAAAGATGGGGGGGCTTTAAAAGGTCATAAAAGTAAATTAAGAAGGACCACATGTGGAAAGGATCTGAAGAAATACAGTTTTCTGTATAGATGTATAAATATGTGGAATAGCCCAAGTCAAACAAGTTCATATCTAAATATGATAATTGGAAATCATAAGGGACCCAATAAAGAATCTTGACATCAGAAAGTCATATGGGCCTGATGGAATAGCAAACTGGATATTGAAAGAATGTATAGATGAACTTACAGACAAAATACACAAGATAATTGACTTCTCACTCAAAGAAGGAAAAGTACCACAAGATTGGAAAAATGCAAATATTGTACCAATATATAAAGGAAGAGAAAGAAAATCCACCTTACAAGCACAATTGCAAATATACGAAAGTTATTAAAAATAAGTGGATAACAACAACTAAGCCCCAAACAATTATTTAGAAGAGAAAGATCATGTACTACAAACTTAATATGCCTTTACTCAAGATTAATAGAAATAATACAAGATAGAGGTGGTTGGGTAGATTGCTTTCTTGGACTTACAAAAGGCTTTTGACAAAGTACCATACAAAAAACTAGAAGGCATGGAATGTTATATGAACTTCTTTGCAGATGCAAAACTTAAAGAGACTAAGTACAGAGGAAGATTGTAAATCTTTTCAAGAAGACCTGGACAAAGACTAATTAGGTAAATACAACTAGATAAATACATATAGAAAACTTTGAAAGAAAAAGGCAAATATATATCAAACTAAGAAATGAGTATGTAAAAATATGCAAGGAAGAAAAAATAAACCATGAAAAAGACATAATAGAAAAATGCAAGGACCAACCTAAACTATTTTAAAAATGTGTAAATGAGAAACTAAAAGACAAACATGAAATAGTGAAACTGCACAAAGGAAATAAAGAATATATAGATGATGTAGAAATGGCTAAAATTATGATCAAACATTTTAAATCTGTATTCACAATTGAAAGCTCACAAAATTGGGAGGAAGGACAGAGAGAAAGATCCCCCACAATGAAAGAAATAATGGTGACACAAAGAAATAAGGGAACAAAACCTTGATGTCAGAAAATCACACGGGCTGGATGGAATTTCAAATTGGATATTGAAAGAATGTATAGATGAACTAATGGACAAAATACACAAGATAATTGATTTCTCAAATTTCTCACTCAAAGGAAAAGTACCACAAGATTGGAAAAATACAAATATTGTATCAATATACAAAGGAGGGGACAAAGAAAATCCAACCAACTATAGACTGGTCTCCCTTACAAGTACTATAGCAAAAATATGTGAAAAAGTTATCAAAAGTAAAAGGATTAAGTACTTGGAGGAAAACAAAATACCAAATCCAAAACAATTTGGATTTAGATGTGGAAGATCATGTGTCACAAAGTTAATATGCTCTTACTTAAGGCTAATAGAAATAATTCAAGAAAGGAGACAGATGGGCAGATTGTGCCTTCTTAGATTTACAAAAGGCATTTGACAAAGTACCACACAAAAAGCCAAGAAAAATTTAAACAATAGGTGAAATACAAGGAAAGTTATTGGAATGGATGAAATATTTCTTGAATGGGAGAAAAATGAGGGTGGTACTCAGAGATGAGAACTCAAACTGGGAAGAAATGATAAGTGGCCACACTTTGGACACCTAATGCTATAAAGAACATAAATTAGAAGAATTCAAAGAGCAATGGCAAAGATGGCACCAACACTCTCCAAATTGACATATGAACAAAGATTGTCCAAACTGGAACTACCAACCCTGGAACAAAGAAGAGAAAGAGGAGACCTGCTAACCATCTACATAATTATGAAAGGGATGGAAGTCCTTGATAGAGATTACTTAGTAAAGTGGGATAGAAGAAAAACAAGAAGACACAAAAAGAAACTTAAAAAGGATAGTTACAGAAGAGATCTGAAAAAGAATAGCTTCCCACACAGAGTGATAGATATCTGGAATAAACTGAATGAGAAAACAGTGAGTGCAAAAACTAAACAAGAATTTAAGATCCAACTGGATGCTGAAAGATACAAACGTGGGTCACTACAAGCATAGCTCTCTTCCTTTAAAATACAACTAGGGATAGTAAGTACAAAAAAAGACTGTGAATCACTACAGAGAGACCTGGACAAACTCTAGGAATGGAGCCAAAAGTGGGAAGTGAACTTCAACGTCAAGAAATGTAGTATAATAGAGTTTGGAAAAAAGAAAAGAAAAGAAAAAAAGAATATCAGGACAATATAAAATTAGTACAAAGGAAGTAAAAAAGAAGTTAGCTCCAAAAAGGACCTAGGAGTAATTGTCAACAAAGATATGTCACTAGACAAGCATATAAATGAAATAGAGAAACCTACAATTTACTAAGATCAATAAAGGTGGCTTTTAATTACTTGGATGAAGTAATGGTAAAAAGATTATTAGTCACACTGATAAGTCCAAGCTTGGGGTATGCTGTGACATGGACACCCAGCACAAAAAAGAATATAAAGAAATTAGAAAGAATCCAAAGAGCAGTGACAAAGATGGCACCAACACTTTCAAAATTGGCATACAAACAAATATTGTCTAAACTGGAACTACCAACACTGGAACAAAGAAGAGAAAGAAGAGATCTATTGGCCATTTACAGAATCATGAAAGGCATGGAAGTCCTTGACAGAAAATTTATTAAAGTGGGATAAAAGAAAAACAAGTACATGAAAAGAAACTCAAAAAGGATAGATATAGAAGAGATCTGGAAAAAAAATAGTTTTACACACAGAGTGGTGGATGTCTGGAACAAATTGGATGAATTTTCATGAAAGTAGCAGTTGCTGACAAGACTGACAAGTTAAACACCATATGAGGACAGAGCCTTTATTTGTACAACATTTCGCTTATTACAACTTTTTCCAGTACTTGAAAAAGCTGTAATAAGCAAAATGTCATACAATTAAAGGCTCTGTCCTCATATGGTGTTTAACTCATCAGTCAAATTGGATGAAACAATAGTGTGTGCAAAAACCATACAAGAATTTAAGAACAAACTAGATGCTGAGAGATACAAAGATGGGTCACTACAAGCATAGCTCCCTTCCTGTATAATACAACTAGGTAAATACACACACACACACATGAATTGGGTAGAAAGAAGAACATAAAAGGTGTAGATGGACAGTTGCTGATGAAAGTGAAGTTGGTAAGAGGAAGATGGATGAAATATTTCAGTGATTTGTTGGATTAGAGTAGGGAAGAGAGGCTTTTATTGTGGCTGTGGGAGATGCCAGGAAATTATTGAGAGAGGAGAATGAAAGGGCTAGAAAGGAAAAGAAGATACAAATTATTAAAAGAAATGAGAGCTGGTAAGGCACCTTGAACATTAAGGGGATCCATTGCCATGTACTTTGATATCAGTCCATGAATCCTTTGCCCAGATCTCTCTTTTAGGGCACCCATGACTCCCAGGTGATTAGGTACTTATAAGGGTATATTCATGTCAGAAACAATGTGTGTTGCTGCATTGCTTCTGACCTGGACAATGGGCAGGGGACAAGGATGATCCCTTCATTCATGAGGAGCTAAGAAAAAAGGAAAACATGGGTGATGGGTGGGGGTGGGTGCATGCCTTGGCTGGCTACCTCCCATGTAAGGGGAAGTACACTTTTGGTATGTATATAGAATTCAATTTGTGTGAGCTTTTTTATGTTTTCGAGATTAAATGAGAGGGCAACCAAAGATGAGATGGATGGATGGGGTAAAAGGGGTATTGGGAGAGGGAGATGTCTGTTGAGGAAGGGAGAAGACAAGATAGGAGTGAGTGGAGAATGATTATGTATGGGTGATGCAGTGATGAATGGAAGGGAGTGGGTGGGGGGTGGGGTGGGGGGCTAGAGAGTATGTGTGAATGATATTTTGATGGAGCCCAAAGGGATTTCTCCCTGTCTTCTCTTTTTCTGCATGAGGGGATGGAGAAGGGGGGGGGGTGTCATCCATTAAATGAAGCAGTTTTGCTGTGGATATGCTTTGTTTTGCTGCATTGCTTCTGACCCAGGGCAGTGAGTGAGATACAGGGATGACCTGTCATCCAGGAGAAGCCAAGAAAAGAGGGAGGGAGGGGTGGTGAATGGGAGTGGAGTATATGGGGATTAAATGGGTGGGAGTGGATTTCTCTCTTTGACATTGGCTACCTCCCTTGTAACGGGGGAAAAGCCCTTGGTATATTTATGTATGTATGAGATTCAAGTGAGCAAGAAGATTTATAAGATTGTGTATAATTGCTTAAGTTTTGCAAAAAAAAAATGGTAAGTGTTAAGTAGGTAATTGATTTATAAAAAAGAGCAGAGGTAGTAATCTTTACCAAACCATCCAACACTCAGTTGTCACTTTTATCTCAGCTCTCTGTGAAGTCATTTCTGTCCCCTTCCCATTGCCTGGGTCAGAAATTATGCAGTGAGACGCAGCACCCCGAGAGCAGGGCCTAACACTGCTTCAGTACATGGCAACCTTCTCCCCTCATTAACTCAAGAATTTACAGAACAGACAAGAAGAAATTCTTTCAGGATGTGTCAGTTTATCGTACATTCACATTCACAATCGCTTTCTACTCACACGTGTCACTTTCTCCCTCATCAATCAATCCATTGTCCCTGGTCTCTCTCACAGGGGACCTATGGCACCCAGGTAACTTACAACTACTGGATTTGCCCAAATGTCAGTCAAAGAAGAAGTGTGTTGTTGATAGGTATGACAAGGGTGGGGCATTAAGTGTTCAGTGTCTTCCCTGTGATGGTTGCATCTAGGGGTGTTAAGTTTCATGAGCCAGATCTATTGTGTGCTGGTACTCTTACAGTGCTGGATAGTGGCCCAAATGCAAGCACACTAGTTGGGTTCTTGCTTTTTTTAGGAGGGATTTTTCTGTGGGGCTGATGTCTGTGAGGGTTTGATGGAGTAAAGGAATTTGATGGTTTGTCTTGAAGAGCTTTTATTTATTTGTTTTAGTATGGATGTATTGTTTGGTGCAGGTGGTAGGTTGTACATATTTGAGTAGTGTACTGCTGATGTTTTTTAATTCAATCAGTTGTGCTTGTAGGATGTAATGAGATGGGTGAACAGGATTGAGGATTCTTGCACAGAACTATATACCTCTCGTTTTCATTTGATGTTCTGTGGAGAGGCTTTTGGTTACTGGGTGGTTTGGGTGCATCCTGTTATTAATCTACTCTTTTGCTATATTTCTCCCACTTTTTCTCTCCTTTTCTCTCTGGCACTTCTCTTTGATTCCTAGCAGTGTCTGTTGCCTGCCTCAGCAGTCCCCAAAGCGCATCATATAAAGAGGGCAAAGTTGGTGGCTTTGGCTGCAGTTAAGCACCTCCTGGCATAGTCTCCTCACCCTTGAGATAAGCTTGTGAATAATACTCTGTTGATTACATAGACACTCAACAGATCATCTGGGGAGATTAACGTTAATTTCATTGTGGGCGAGGAATGGGAAGGAAAATAATTTAACCTCTTCACTCCGGGGCACATCTCACGTCTGGCAGCATTAGCTGCCCGACGTGTGATGCTGCGTCATAAGAATCGCATTATAAAAAATAAAGTCAGTGCTCAATCGTTCGTTCTCTTTCACCCGTGAATTTTGATAACCATAGAAAATATGATGAAGCCAGTTTAGAGAGAATGGAGGTTACATAGGTACGACTACAATAAATATAATCAAGACGCCGACGTCGGCATCATCGCGTACCCACTTGCTCCTCATGACGCTTACATAGGCGTCACCTTATGGAAGTGGTTAAGCCTGAAAAAACTGAGTAGAGAGTCTGAAGTTAATGCTCAGGTTCCATACTTGAAATTAGGGAGCTAATTGGGAACAAAACTAAATGCAACAAAAGTGTTGATGTATAAAATGTGTGTGGCATGTGGAAGTGTGAATGGGAAGGAAAATTGGTAAATGAAAAGAGAAGGTTCTGAATGTGTTGGAATTGATGCAGTTTTATGGGAGCAATTTGTGCTTAGTGACAGTACATACATATACTAAGGGCTTTTTCCCCCTTACAAGGGAGGTAGCCAAAGTCAAAGGCATAAATCCACTCCCACCCATTTCATCCTCACATATCCCACTCCCATTCACCACCCCTCCCTCTTTTCTTAGCTCCTCCTAAATGACTGGTCATCTGTACATCTTGCCCACTGCCCTGGGTCAGAAGCAATGCAGCAAGACACAGCACATCCACAGCAAGGCCACTTCATTTAATCGGTGACCCCCCTTCTCCATCCTCTCATGCAGAAAAAGAGAAGACAGGGAAAAATACCTTTGGGCTGCATCAAAATATCATTTGCATGCCCTCCCCCCCATCCCACACCCACTCCTTTTCATGTATCACAGCCTCATCCATACACAACCATTCTCCACTCACCTCTATCTTCTGTCTTCTTCCTTCCTCAACAGACATTCCCCTCTTTCCCAGTGCCCCTTTTACCTCATCCATCCATCTCATCCTTGGTTGCCCCCACATGTTCACTCCTTCCACATCTGCCTTTCACACCTCTTTTACCAATCTTTCTTCATTCTTCCCATATGTCCAAACCATCCCAATACTCTTTGATCAACCCTGTCTCCCAACTCCTTTTCCACCCATGCTCTCCTCCTCACTTCCTTGTTTCTCACTCTATCCAGCCTAGTAACCTCTACCATACTTCTCAGGCATTTCATCTTAAACACATTTAAACTCTTCCTCTCTTATGTTCCATGTTTCTGCTCATACAGTGCTGTCAGTACAATCACCTCTTCATACAATCTCCTCTTAGCATCTATTCCCAAATATCTACTCATTACACTTTTTAATCCCCCAAGGCATTTACTTGCTTCTCTCAATCTACATTCTGCCTCCACCTCCACTCCTCCCTTTTCCGCCACCTTTGCCCCCAAGTATCTAAAGCTATCCACGGCAGTAGTGGCAGTAAAATAGAATAAATTAATCATCAGGAAATGGGGAGTATGGATGGTACAAGGAGAGTGGAGAGGATTTCAGTCACTCCATTACCCCAGGTCTCTTGCAGGAGACTCGTGGCCCCCAGATAAAATATAAATGTGGAAAATCAAATGAATAAAAGACATATTGTTATGATGATCAAGGGTTCTGTTGTGATGATTTGGACATGTGGAGAGAATTGGCTAATAAAATGCATTCATACAGTGTGGACTTTTGGCCACAACTTGTGGAATATATACCAAACCTTGAGGATACTTTATATATAGATAAAATACTCTATTAGCTTTATGATTGCTTGGTTTTGTTTGCAGCGCAATGTGGACTCTCAGACATCCCCGAGTTATACCATGATGAATTCGCCCATGGCCTCAGGGGGACAAATCTCACCCAGTCAACGGATTCCACAGCCTCCCTTTTCTCCTCACAGCCAACTTACCTCTCCTCTACCCAATACACAACAATTTAATAATACGTAAGAAAATTGGAAAATTATATATATATATATATATATATATATATATATATATATATATATATAAATAATTATATATATGTAATGCATTTCTGTTCTTGCTCTTTGAAGATGAAATGCCCTAAATCTTATAAACAGTATTTTATGTATATTTAATGATATATAATTCATGTTTTAGATAATGTTGTACATCGAATTTTTCCTCATAAGTATCAAATAATAGTAATTATTATTTTATTTATTTATTTTTTCTCATTTCAGTAGTAACATGACTTCACCTATTGGTGGATTCCATGGGGGTCAAGGATCACAATTATCTCCAAGGCTTTCCCAAGGCTCACCTGCTCCCCCCAATTATCCCTCTAGTGCTCCACCTTTGCCTCAAATGTCCCCAACGGGGCCAGGGGGGCCCACCAGCCAGGGTATGCAAAGTGCGCCTGGTCAGCAAAGCCCCGTCTGGTCAACACCAAGAAATAATGTACTTTCGCCAAACACCTCGCTCAATGAACACATTTCAGTAAGATATTGGAAACTTAAAAGTGCACGTAGTACCTTAATTATTAAATTACAGAGAAACAAGGAGGTGAGGAGGAGAGTGGGGGTGGGAAAAATGTTGGGAGATATAGTTGATGAAAGAGTTTTGGGATGGTTTGGACACATGGAAAGAATGAGTGAGGAAAGATTAGTAAAAGAAGTGTGGAAGGCAGAGATGGATGGAGTGAACATGAGGGGGCAACCAAAGATGAGATGGATGGATGGGGTAAAAGGAGTGTTGGGAAAGAGGGGGTTGTCTGTTGAAGAAAGAAGAGAGAAGGGGTGAATGGTTGTGTATGGATGAGGCTGTGATAAATAAAAGGGAGTGAGTGGGGGATGGGGGGTTAAGATTATGTGTGAATAATATTTTGATGCAGCCTGAAGGGATTTCTCCCCATCTCTTTCTCTGCATGAGGGGACGGAGAGGGGGGTGGTCGCTGATTAAATGGAGTGGCCTTTCTATGGATGTGCTTTGTCTTGCTGTATTGCTTCTGAACCAGGGCAGTGGGTGAGATACAGGGATGACCTGTGATCCAGGAAGAGCCAAGAAAAGAGAGAGGGAGGGGTGAATGGGAGTGGAGTATGTGGGGATGAAATAGGTGGGAGTGGATTTATAACTTTGACTTTTGCTACCTCCCTTGTAAGGGTGAAAAAACCCATGGTTATGTATGTACATACATATACCAATGACTTTTTCACCCTTACAAGGGAGGTAACCAAAGTCAAAGGCATAAATCCAGTCCCACCTATTTCATCCCCACATACTCCACTCTCATTCACCAACCCTCCCTTCCTCTTTTCTTAACTCCTCCTGGAGGACAGATCATCACCTGCATCTTGCCCACTGCCCTGGGTCAGAAGCAATGTAGCAAGACACAGCATATCCACAGCAAGGCCTCTTCATTTAATCGGCGATCCCTCCTCTCCGTCCCCTCATGCAGAAAAACAGAAGATGGGGAGAAATCCCTTCAGGCTATGTCAAAATATAATTTACTCATACTCCCTCACCCCCCCATTCCCCACTCACTCCCTTCCATGCATCACAGCCTCATCCATACACAACCATTCTCCACTTGCCCTATCTTCTGTCTTCTCCCTTCCTTCCTTGACAGACATTCCCCTTTTTCCCAGTGCCCCTTTCACTCCATCCATCAGTCACATCCTTGGCTGCCCCCTTATGTTCACTCCCTCCACCTCTGCTTTCCACACACCTTTTACTAATCTTTCCTCACTCATTCTTTCCATGTTTCCAAACCATCCCAATACTCTTTCATGATCCCTATGTATGTATGTATTTAGTTAACTTATCTTTTTTAATGTAAATGAAAATATGGAGGTGAGTACATAGTGTTGAACACTGAAGGATGGTGTGCAAAATCCATGCAGGAGAAAGTCTATTGAGCTTGTTGATAAACATATATAGAAGAGTGCTGATGTTTTTGGTGATAGGTGACAGATGGAGGAAAAGATAATTCAGGTTAAGGGTTAAGTAATAATTAGAAATAATTATAATAAGGTTAACATGGGGTTATGATTGTACATTTTCTCTCGGGAGACCATTGTCATTCTTTGTAAAACTTATCCATGCTAATACTAGGTGAGCATTATTCATTTGATGAAGCATCATCCTATTGAAGAAATTAGTTAAGACAGTCTTAATTGCCTCTTTGGCATGGAAAGAAATGCTAATCACTGATAAGCTACTTATAAGAATTACACTTAATGGTAGATCCACAGTGTGGGATCCAACATTAATGAAAATAAAGACAACCTACAAACAGGGAGAGAGAGAAGATGTAGTAGAAGAAGAATGGGTGTGTTGTAAGGAAGAAGTGACAGTATGCAAAGAATGTGGGATGAGGATGGGAGGGTAGCATATTACAATTAGGTAAATACACTCAGCTTAATGGTGTAGTGGTACCATTCTACCTCTAATTCAGTGATCCAAATTTGAGTCCCATCCAAGGCTGAAAAACATTTCAGTATTGGTGCTTTGTGAGCTGATACTCCAAATTTGGTGAGCAAGGAGTGTGTGTGTGTGTGTAGGAGGGTAAGGTCACAACATTACCCACAAATCAGACCATGTTTGAGCTCTTGACCTATCATTTGGGAAGGTGAAAGCTAGCAATCATAAGTCCAGTACATGATCAAAGACTGGGAAGTCACAGATACCAATAATTTGTATTTTGGGATAATGTGAACACTTTTCTTGTTCAGCATTCAAGCTCAAAAGTGAATGAAAAAGGAAATAATGAAATAAATGGAAATAGAATAGGCTATCAAGTTAAATGTAAGAGAAAATGGAGAATAATAACTTGAATTTTTTAGCTTTTACTGTAATATGGAGTACACAAATGCTTCATAATAGATTAGCATAGTTAATATATGATCGATGAATGAAATAGAGCTCATCATTTTGAAGTTAGGCTGTTCAGTGTGTCTTTAAGAAGGAACTTCTTGCAGATGCAGAGAATGATTAATCGTAGTGGGGGAGGCAACTTCACAGGAACCTCCCGGCCCAGCCAGCTGTCTTCCCTGCGCTCCTTACCGAGCCCTGCATCCCGGCCATCTCCCTACCCTTCCATGGGCCCTGGTACACCTGGTACGCCTGGCGGGGATGCCTCCAGCCAGTTTCCTCCGTCTCCGCAACAGGGCCCCCCAGGCATGATGTACCAGCAGCAGCAGCAACAACAGCAGCAGCAGCAACAGCAGCAACAACAACCCCAGTTTAGACTACAAAGACAATTATCTGCACAAGCCCAAATACCAGGTAGAAGATCTGACCACTTCTGTTTGCTCTTGCATTGCATACAATGACCTGCCTGGGTACGCCTGGCCTGCCACATCTTGGTTTTGTGCCCCCCTCCCCTTTCCCCCACCTGAGGAATGTCAAGGTGATGGGTACTTTCAAGCTAATGGTGCTATTTGAAATGTTTCTGGGTGTCAGTCATATTGAAAAAGCTAGATCTCTTGCATTTGTCTTTTTCTTTTAAATTTATATGAAGACATGCCATTAATTGAAGTGGTATTTATTTAAAAGAATATTGGATAATAGTTGCCTTGTGTTGGCAAACTAGAGCTTACACGGGCAGGTATTTAACTGTAGAATTCTCTTTTGATTTGCTCCTGTACACAGTTCTCACATAATCTTTATTAATTATTTCAAGCATTATTTGTCCCTGCTAATTCCACTCAAGTCTCGAAACAGCCAATTTTCCTTTGAGTTTTTCCCCCGTAGTTAGATAACATTGGTTTGGTTACAGAGCAGTAGTTTGGTTTTGGGATATTGTGATTTTCTATTTAAGGCATGTCTAGACCCATTGTTATATTCTACCTGCAAGCCCCTCTTACCCATCAAGGTACAAAGGTTCCATCACAAGATACACTTGTTTCAATATTTTTGCATTCTCACCCTTCACCACTTCCAAGGAAACTTCCTTAGTTCCTTCCAGTGACTATAATTTGTATGACTGAGTCTCTTCATGCCACCCTCATCATCCTCAACATGGGAGTCTGTTGCCAAGACTCTCCCTTCATTGAGCCTTTCATGATTTCCATAGGAGCAGCAGCACCATAGCCAGAAGACCTTGGTGTATTACCTACACAGATCACAGATATGCAGTTGATTAACACAAAAAAAAAAAAAAAAAAAAAAAAAAAAAAAGGCAAGTTTAAAAGTATTTGATTTTAGAGTAATTTGGTGTTTGTTGACCCATCTGAAAAAAGTCTCATTAAGTGTCTGGATGAGGACACAGGACAGACACAAAAAGTTAAGAAGATTTACTCACATTGGAAGAAAAATGTAAATACACTCTTTTAGTTTCAATAATTTGTCACTGTTTTATTGTAAATGATATCTTCAAGCTTGGATTTTTGACTGTGATACGAGTAAAAATGAATGTACGAGAGGACATTGGTCGGCTTCCTGTAAACGTCAAATTTAAAGTATCTTCCACATCGGTAAATATTTACATATAAAAATGGTAACATATTATTTTCTTCAACCTCTACTGTGAATTTAATGGAATGCACCAAATTATTTAAATCTGACAAAAAAGTATCCAAATATTGATCATTAGGCCAAATGCATAATATGTCGTCAACATACCTGTACCAAACTGCATTAATTGGAAGAATGTTTGGTAATAACTCTCTTTCAAAAAACTCCATATACAAATTACCAAACATTCTTCCAATTAATGCAGTTTGGTACAGGTATGTTGAGAATATTCCTTTGGGTTGTATCATCCTTTCATCCATTTGCAATCTGTCAAAGAATTAAGTGAAATGAGGATATCTACAATATATGTTGCATTAACCATCCGGAACTCATGAAATTCACTATCCCTTTCACTTGTGTATTTTACTTTATTGATGTTTTGCAGTGGGAACTGTTTTCCTCCCCAGAAAGCTGACATTGTCAAGCTTGGTTCTACCCCCTCTGCCCCCAAAGAAAAACTTACATGAGAACATCTCCCCATCTTTATAAACATGTTGTGCCTGAGGTGTTTACTTATCCATCTTGATCTTGTGTAGCTTGTCAGTTGCACTGAGAGAACTCCAGTTTGACCTTGCATGAGCCTCATGTAATTCCATTCCAAAGACAAAACAAATAATAATTCCCTTGCTTGAGTCCAATTCCTTTGTAGTTTGGACAGTAACTATGATCTTTCCTAAAACTCCCAGTGGGATTGCCATTGCATTTCATTCTAAACAATTGTTTGGACTATTGTTCTTTTCCATTTACAAAATAGATATAATTTTTTTAGGATGGGATATTTATTTTTATTGTTATCGTTATTATTTTTGTCTTCTTTTTTTAATGAAAATAAGTTTTTAAAAGCAGCAGAAGTTTTGGTAAATAATGTGAAAGACTTTTACTTTTCCACAGTTAGATTTTTTTTTTTTTTTTTTTTTTGTGATGATGAAATTTGATCTTGTTTGTATAGTGCTTAATAGTTGGCCCTGTTTAAAGCCAGGTTGTGTTCATTTCTTGTACAATACAGCTTGCTGGTAAAGTGAATTCACTTATTGGGGTCGTATAATTGAGGTTCCAAGTTTGAGCTGTGCTCCTAGCTTGAAAAACTTTTTTCTGATATTACATGCTGTTTATTTTAGTGGTTATGTGTGGGAGTGGTTATGTGCCTTTTGATTTGGCTGCTTCCCTTACAAGGAGGAAAAAGCCCATTGTATATAAATAGACAAACTGTTACTCTCCCACTTGAGCAGGGTGATTGGGTGGGCTTGTAAAGTTACAGCATAAATTGGGCAGTATGATTTTTGAGCTCTCACCTGGTATGATAATAGCTCTTGATTGTAAAAGTCATTAGTGAATCACAAGTGTGTGTTTGTGTGTGTGTGTATTTACCTAGTTGTAATATACGGGAGGGGAGCTATGCTCGCGGTGACCCGTCTTTTTATCTCTCCGCATCAAGTTTTATCTTAAAATCTTGTATAGTGTTTGCACATACTGTTTTGTTGTCTAATTTGTTCCATTTATTTATCGCTCTGTGTGGGAAACTGTTCCTTTTCAAGTTTTTTTCTATAACTTTTTTTTTCAGTTTTTTTCCGTGTCTCGTTTTACAATTGTCCCACACTAACAGGTCGTTCCTGTCTAAAACTTCCATTCCTTTCATTATTCTCTAGATAGCAAATCTCCTCTTTCTCTTCTTTGTTCCAGAGTTGGTAGGTTCAGTTTGGATAGTCTTTGCTCATATATGTTAGTTCGGCGAGAGTCGGTGCTAGTTTTGTTGTCGCTCTTTGTAATCTTTCTAGTTTCTTAATATTCTTTTTGGTACTGGGTGTCCAAAGTGATGCTGCGTACTCAAGTTTTGGTCTTATTAGTGTAGTTAGTATTTTCTTTATCATTTCTTCATCCATATAAGTAAATGCCACTTTGATTGACCTCAATAAATTGTAGGTTTCTCCGAATATTTTATTTGTATGCTTATCAGGTTTCATGTCCTTTCCAATCATCACTCCAAGATCTTTTTCAGAGTTTGCTTTTTTTATTTTTTCTTCTCCAATTCTGTAATCTTTTGATATTCTGTTTTTACTCTGTGTGTGTGTGTTTGTTTACCTAGTTGTATTATCCAGGAAGGGAGCTATGCTCGTGGTGACCTGTCTTTGTATATCTCAGCATCAAGTTTATTCTTAAAATCATGAAAAGTATTTGCACACTGTGTGTGTGTGTGTGTATTCACTTGGTCTTTTGGATCACGTGTTGGACTCGTGATCGACAGCTATTTTCCTCCTGGAAGAGAGCACAGAGCTCGTAGGTCCAATCTATGGGTAATGCTATGACCTTATACACACACACACACACACACACACACACACACACACACACACACACACACACCCAACTCCCCGCCCACGAGAGTCAGAGTAACGACCCGAAGCGCAGCGGTACCGAAATAATTTCGGCCCTGGGCAGGATTCGAACCAAGTACTACGGGCACCACGATGCTAGTAGTTCAGCGCTCTAACAACTGCGCCACCGAGTCGTGTGCGTGTGTGTGTGTGTGTGTGTGTGTGTATTTACCTAGTTGTATTTATCTAGTTGTATTTTGCGGGAAGGGGAGCTATGCTCGTGATGTCCCGCCATTGTATCTCGCAGTGTCTAGTTTGTTTTTAACCCCTTCCATACGGTGCCGCACACGTAGGCGTCATAAGGAGCAAGTGGATTCGCGACGCTGCCATATCGGCGTCTTGATTATATTTATTGTAGTCGCCCCTGTGTTTTTACATTCTCCCAAATGCGCCCTGAATCCCATTCTCTGTGGTTTTCAAAATTCGCGGGTGAAAGAGAGAACGATCGATATAAGCCGTGACTATATTTTATGATGCGATTATTATTACGACACGTCATACGGCTGGGATTGGCTGCTGCCCGCGAGACTTAAGTTCCGTACCGAAGTGGTTAAACTCATGAATGGTTTTTGTGCATACTATTTCATTATCCAGTTTGTTCCAAGTGTCCAAAACTCTATGTGGAAAACGGTTTTTCTTCAGTTCTCTTTTATACCTATGTTTTTGTTTGTGTGTGTGTGTGTGTGTGTGTGTGTGTGTGCTTACCTAGTTCCCTAGTTGTATTTACCTAGTTTTATTATACGGGATGGGGAGCTATGCTCATGGTGACCTGTCTTTGTACCTTGCAACATCTAGTTTGCTCTTAAATTCTTGTATGGTTTTTGTATGGTGTTTGCACATACTATTGTTTCATCCAATTTGTTCCAGACATCCACTTTTGAGTTTCTTTTGATGTCTCCCTTTTTTTCTTCCATCCCACTTTAAGTCTTCTATGTCAAGGACTTCCATGCTTTTCATGATTCTGTAAATGGCCAATAGATTGCCTCTTTCTCTTCCTTGTTCCAGTGTTGGTAGTTCCAGTTTAGACAATCTTGCTTGTATGTCAATTTTGAAAGTGTTGGTGCCATTTTTGTTGCTGCCCTTTGGATTTTTTCTATTCTCCTTATATTCTTTTTGGTACTTGGTGTCCTTGGTGTCGTAGTCTACTCCAGTCTTGGTCTTGTCAGTGTGACTAGTATTTTCTTACCATTACCTCATCCAAGTAATTAACCTCTTCACTCCGGGGCACATCGCACGTCTGGCAGCATTAGCTGCCCGACGTGCGATGTTGCATCATAATAATCGCATTATAAAAAATAAAGTCACTGCTCAATCGCTTGTTCTCTTTCACCCATGAATTTTGATAACCATAGAAAATATGATGAAGCCAGTTTAGAGAGAATGAGGGTCACGCAGGTACTACTACAATAAATATAATCAAGACGCCGACATCGGCATCATCGCGTACCCACTTGCTCCTCATGATGCCTACGTAGGTGTCTGTATGGAAGTGGTTAAAAGCAGCTTTTATTGATCTTATTAAATTGTAGGTTTCTCCAACTATTTTGTTTATATACTTCTGGTGACATGTCTTTGTTGATAATTACTCCTAGGTCCTTTTCAGAACTAACTTTCTTTACTTCCTTTGCACTGATTTTATATTGTCCTTATATTATTTTTTTACTTTTTCCAAATTCTGTTATAATATATTTCTTAATGTTGAAGTTCACCTCCCACTTTTGACTCCATTCCCAGGCTTTGTCCAGGTCTCTCTGTAGTGATTCACAGTCTTTTTCTGTACTTTCTCTAGTAGTTTTGTGTGTGCGAAGAAGTTTATGTAACATTCTACACCCTCATGCCTGTCATTTACATATATATTAAACATTATTGGAGCCAATATTGAACCCTGTGGGACTCTACTCATCATTTCTTCTCAGGTAGAGTTTTTATCTCTGAGCACCACTCTCATTTTTCTCCCATGCAAGAAATCTTCCATCCATTTCAATAATTTTAAATGTACACCTGATGTTTCAAGTTTTCTTAATAGTTTTTTATGTGGTACTTTATCAAATGCCTTTTGTAAGTCCAGGAAAGCACATTCTGCCCATCTGTCCCTTTCTTGCATTATATCTATTAACCTTGAATAAAAACAGATCAAATTTGTGGCACATGATCTTCCGTCAAAAACCGAATTGTTTTGGATTAATATATTGTTCTCAAGATGTTTAGTATATCTATTTTTGATTAATTTTTCACAAATTTTAGCTATCGTACTTGTAAGGGAGACCAGTCTATAGTTTGTTGGGTCTTGTCTCCCCTTTATATATTGACACATTATTGGCATTTTTCCAGTCTTGTGGTACCTTTCCTTCTTTGAGTTAGCAAGCTATTATCTATATTTTGTCCGTTAGTTCATCTATACATTCTTTTAGTATCCAGTTTGCAATTCTGTCTGGGCTGTATGATTTTCTGACATCAAGGTTCATTATTTAATTCCTTATTTCTTTCTGTCACAATTATTTCTTTCATTGGGGGCATATTTCTCCCTTTCCTTCATCCAAATTTTGTATGTTTTCTTTTGTGAATACAGATTTGAAATGTTTGTTCATAATTTCAATCATTTCTATATCTTCTGTATGTTCTATGTTCCCTTGACATAGTTTCACTATTTCCTGTTTATTTTTTAGTTTACCATTTACATATCTGTAGAATATTTTAGGTTAATCTTTACACTTGGCTATTATATCGTTTACATATTAATTTCTTAGTTTCATATATATATTTGCCACTTCCCCCCCTCTTTTTTTTTCCAAGCTTTGTCTCTCTTATCTTTTGCCTCACTACATTTTTTGTCATACCTGCACTTAATGTACACCTTTTCCTGTTTCTTTGGTATGCATTTATCCACTCCTTGATTATAGATTTCTTTTAATATCATCCATTTCTCTTCCACCTGTATCTCTTCATTAAAGAAGTTTTCCCAACTCACTTTTTGAAAGAATTTTCTGAGTTTCCCAAAATCTGTTTTGTTATATATCAGTCTTCCTTTTCTCTGTTTATCGTTTCTTTCCAGATATATTTCCTCTTTTAGTTCAAGATCAAGTGTGTGTATTTACCTAGTTTATCTAGTTGTACCTTACAGGAAGGGGAGTTATGTTCATGGTGTCCCACCTTCGTATCTCACAGTGTCTAGTTTGCTCTTAAATTCATGTATGGTTTTTGCACACACTTCATTCAGCTTGTTCCAAGTGTCCACCAATATGTGGAACACTGTTTTTCTTCAGATTTCTCCTATAACTATCCTTTTTATTTTCTATCCATGTCCTCTTGTGTTTCTCTTGTCCCAATTTAGTAAGTCCTCTCTATCATGTATTTCTGTGCCTTTCATGATTCTGTAGATGGTCAGTAGGTCACCTCACTTCTTTGTTCCAAAGTTGGTAACTTCAATTTAGCCAGTCTCTCTTCATATGACAAGTTTGAAAGTGCTGGGGCCATTTTCATGGTTGCTCTCTGGATTCTTTAAATTTTCTTTATATTCTTTTTAGTACTGGGTGACCATAATGTCACAGCATACTCCAGTCTAGGCCTTATTAATGAGACTAATATTTTTTAAAATAATTTCTTTATCCATATAGGTAAATGCCACTTTTATTGATCTTAGCAAATTATAGGATTCTCCGACAATTTTGTTTATTTGTTAATAAGAGGACAAGTTGTTTGAGATAATTTCTCCCAGGTCTTTTTCAGATCCCACTTTCATTATGTCTTTAGTTCAAATTGTATATTGTCTTGGTATTCTTTTTACTTTTACCAAACTCCATTATGCTACATTTCTTAATGTTGAAGTCCACTTCCCACTTCAGAATCCATTTCCAAACATTGTTTAGGTCTCTGTAGTGATTCACAGTCTGTTTTGGTTTTCACTTTCCTCAACAATTCTGCAAAGAAGCTCATGTAACATTCCACATCATCTTCCATGTCATTCACATAAATAGCAAACATTATTGGAGCCAATACAGATCCCTGTGGAACTCCACTAATCACCACCTTCCAACCTAAATACTTTTCTCTGAGTACTTCTCTCATTTTTCTACCATTCAGGAACTCCTCTATCCAGTTTAGTAGGTTGCCTTGTATCCCTCCTATGATTTCCAATTTTTTTTTTATAATCTTTTGTTTGGTACTTTGTCAGGTTTTCTGTAAGTATAGAAAAACACAATCAGCCCATCCATCCCTTGTTTTGGGTTTATTATATTGTTTTCTTCCAGGTGTTTTACCCATCTATTCTTGATAATTTTCTCACAAATTTTGGCTACAGTGCTTGTTAGGGAGACTGGTCTGTAATTAGTTGGTTCTTCCTTGTTTCCTATATATATTGGTACAAAGTTGGTATTTTTCCAGTCCTTTGTTATTTTTCCCACTTTGAGTGAGCAATTTGTTATGTTGTATATTTTGTCCATTATTTCTTCTTTGCATTCTTTTAGTATCCAATTTGCAATATCCAGGCCATGCAATTTCCTAATGTCAAGGTTTGTTAATTGCTCCATTATTTCTTTTTGTGTTATTATTATTTCCCTCATAGGGGGACATCGCACTTCGCTTCCTTCGTCCCATTGCTGTACTTTTTCTCTTGTGAAAACCGACCTAAAGTGATTGTTCATGACTTTGGCCAATTCTAGATCATCTATGTATTCTATATTTCCTTGGCATAGTTTCATAATTTCTTTTTTATTTTTAAGTTTACTGCAAGGATCAACCCAAACTATTTTATAGATATGTATATCTATAAAATAGTTTGGGCTGATCCTTGCATTTTTTCAATGATGTCTTTTTCATAGTTTCCTTTTTCCTCTCTGCTTACTTTTACATATTACTGACCCAGGGCAGTGAACAAAATACAGGTATGACCCATTATCCAAGAGGTGCCAAGATAAAAGGGAGGGAGGAGGGTAGAGGGGAGTTGAGTATGTAGGGGATGGAATGAGTGGGAGTGGTTTCTATGCCTTTGTTTTTTGGCTACCTCCTATGTAAGGGGGAAAAAGCCTTTGGTATATGTATGTATATGTATTTCTATAGTTTATATATGTTTGCCATTTTCCTTTTTTTTTTTTTTTTTTTTTTTTTTTTCTCCATCTTTTCCATGCTTTGTCTCTTTTGTCTTTTGCCTCTGCATCTTCTCTTGAACCAGCATTGTACACCCTCTCTTGTTTTTGTCTTGGTATGTACCTATTCACTCCTTCATTATAGATTTCCATCAAGATTGCCCATTTCTCTTCCACTTGTGTCTCTTCAATGTCAAAATTTTCTCAATTTGCAATTTGAAAGAATTTCTATAGTTTTCCAAAGTCGCTGTACTTTTCATTTCTCTCCATATGTATTTCTTCCTTTAGTTCAGCCTCTGTTAGTATGTGGTCACTCATTCCAAATGGTGTTTTGTATTCAATTTTATCCACAATTTCAGGTTTTGTAGTAAATATCTGGTATTTTTATTTACCCATTGTGTCATTGCATGTTCCATGGTCATATCCAGTAATACATTTCCCCATAGGCCCTGTCTGCCCTTCACTATCACCTCCTCCCAACAGATTTCTTTGCAGTTAAAATCCCCCATAAGTACCAGGTTACCTCCATCCTTGAGTATCTTGTTTAATGAATGCCTTGTATCTTCAAACATTTTTGAATGCTCGTTCCCTTTCCAAGACCTCATTTTTGGGAGCACATATGTCACCACAAACTTTCTACTTTTCATGTCTGTTCGACTTTTATCATGATCATCTCTACATTGTTTTTACCCTTAGTAACCTTCACATTCAAGATTTCTTGGCCAAGAACATGATTCCTCCTCCCTGTTTCTCATTTCTGTTTTTAATCCAATGATTGTATAGCCCGTGCCCAACACTATTAGGTGGTATTGAACCTCTTAGTTTTGTCTCCACAATTTCCATTATGTCTGATTTTTCATCTGACAGGTGATCATTTAGTACATTCAATCCTGAGATTAATCTGTCAATGTTAGTATAGGCCACTTTTAATTTTTTTTCTTTCTCTATTTTGTTTTCTGTTTTGTTTCACCCACTCTGATGTACCATTTTCTCAGCCTCATGTCTATGACCCTCCAATAGAACTCCTTGGTTTCTCTTTCTATTTCCTCAACACCCGTCTCTCCTTTTATCCATATCTTGTAGTGTTCACTTTCTGCTAGCTTACTTGCTTTTTCTAATATGTCCTCACTACCACTTGTGATCTTAGTTTTAACTTTAATGGTCGATTTCTTTCCTTAGAATATTGTCCCATTCTATATGCTTCTATATCTTTCTCAGCTTCCAGTTCACCATCTTGTATTTCTTTTAGAATTGATATTGCTGTTTCTTTTTCTGCTTTTTTGCTTATGTACCTCACCAGGCCATGTTTTTCCCTTAGTCCATATACATTTTTTTCTATGCACTGTATCTCTAACCCAATTTGCCTTTTCTTTAATTCCTTGAATGGTTGTATCTTTTGTATTTCCCTGTAGCAGTTCTACTATTTCTTTAAAGGCAATTTCTTCACTTTCTCTGTTTTCCTTCCATCTCTTAATCTTTTGCATACTTTCCTCACCTAAGTTTTCTTCAATTCTTTAAGTCATTACTTGTATTTTGTTATTTACCTCTTTTTTATTATTATTATTTCTCACTATTGGTAGTATCATTAATCTTATTATTATTATTATTTTTTTACATTTAACTTCAGTTATATAATTTTTCATTGTCATTCCCAGGTTCAGAGTTTGATTTCTTCAGATTGAATATCTCATTGTTAGCTTGCACTAAACATTCCATTAATTCTAGAATGTCCCTCCTTAATTCAGTGAATTCATTCTCCTACCATTTTCTATTGTTACTCATTTTCCTTTCCATGTCTATGATTTGATTCAAATTTCTTTTTTCATACTAGAACTGGAAAAGGAGTCTTTGTTATACATTTTAATTCTTGCTGGGCTCTCCATCGTTCTATTTACATTGTACTTTGGCATAGAGCCCCTAGATGTCTCTGTTTTTGAATCAACATCCGTCTTGAAATCCTCGTTTTTATTTTCTTGCATTTTCTCTCGTTAAATCACTAACACTGCAGATATATCATTTTGGGTAACCACAACTGCTCCCCCTCCCATTCAATACAAACCAGGCCTCCTGTTTTCCTTGCACTTTTAAGAATTTTCATCTTCGACAGTCTACGGAGCTCAAGTGAGATGTTGACAGTTCAGAAGCTATGTGTATGTATAGACATACATACAGGAACCAATGATAGGTACTTGCTTGTGGTGAGCCAGGAAGATGAAAAGTGAAGCTTCCTATTTTTGCAACCCATTAACCCCCACA
Organism: Oratosquilla oratoria; assembly: GCF_046742065.1. NCBI lineage: Eukaryota > Metazoa > Arthropoda > Malacostraca > Stomatopoda > Squillidae > Oratosquilla > Oratosquilla oratoria. The sequence goes on from NC_134785.1 coordinate 81,047,325, forward strand.
TTTCCAAACGGAAGTATAGCTCTGAGGGACTGGTACTCATTCTGGACTGGGCCTTCTCTACCAACTTTACCCCTGATTTTTACACCTTTTCCCATGTGGAGAGCTAGGAACTGGTGACTGCTCCTTTTTTTCTACTGCTTTCAGCTGGTGCTATAGAAATAGTTCAAAACAGACAGTTCAAAGTTTCTTTATTGAGAGGTCTTTAGGAAAACCTGATGATCATTGCTAGCCCCTGTAGGGCTGCAGGCTTTCCACTTAGTGAGTGGGTTAGGGCATCACTACCAGTGATGGAGGTTGAGGTGATGGCAGTTCAAATCCCACCACTGGTGAATTGGGCCAAGGGCACATTTCATATATAATTGCTACAAAGTCCTCTGTAAGGGGCACTATCCTAGCCTCCTGATAGTGGGGAGTTTATGATGTGAAACTGAATCAATCACATGTGCCAAAACATCTTTTCCCCTTGGTAAGGGTTGGCAGAGTAAAAGCATATACTTGCCTTACACCCATTCCACACCCATTCAACTTACTCATTTCATTTCCCTCCCATCTTAGCTCCTTGTGGATGAAGAGCTCCCTGTGCTGTGCCACACTGCATGTGTTATAAGCAGTGCAGCATAATATAGCACCTCCACAGCAGGGCCTGACATCTGAAGATGGTTTATTTTCATGGCTTGTTTATATGGTGACTTCTGTCAATCCATAGCCCCTGGTTTCTATTGCAGAAAACCTGTTTTCTCCAGGTAACTGGCAACAACCTATACATAGAGCAGACATGGAGAAATACCACAGGGCCACACCATTTTCCTATATATGTTTTGGCAACTCCCACCTTGTTTGACAGATATTCCTCTTTCATCCGGTGCCTCCATCACCCAGTCCACCTCATTTGTGGTCATCATCTTAACCTCTTCAATACAAATTTGATATTTATGCATGAATGTTTGGCTGCCTGATGTACATGCATTATTGAGTGAAAGGAGAAAATTTGTGTGTGATAATTTGTGAACCTTTCACCGTGGCTATTTATATCAGCCCTATCTCCTTTATTCATGGAGTAATAAACTTTTACTGAGAAGCACTTTCTAGTTTATGACAATCTTACATAAACTATAAACTCACTCACTCTCCCTCCCTCCCTCTCTGTACCTGACCAATTACTCCCTCTGTTCCTCTCCTAATCCTCTCAATCAAGACTCTCCCATAAGCCTTTCCAACTACACTCAACAAGCTGATACCACTGAAACTACTACACTCACACTTGTCCCCCTTTCCCATGTAAAGCAGAACAATACAGGCACTCCTCCAGTCCTCTGGCACTCTACCCTCTCTTGAATAAACATTAAATAACCTCACCAGCCAGTCCACCATAACTGTATCTCCTTCAGATATTCTGCATGGCATCCATCCAACCCAGGTGCCTTATATGCTCTCATCATCTTAACAGCTGCTTTCACTTCATCTTTCCCTATTTCTCCTCCATTTTCCTCACTCATCACTCTCATTTTCTTAGCACTTCCCACTGCAACTACCTTTCCCTCCCTATCCTCCTTCACATTTAGCATCTCCCTAAAATACTCTGCCCACCCCCCTCCTCTCACTGCCTTCTCTTCTATTATCATCTCTCTATCTGCACCTTTTACTTTTTCTTCTCTACTTGATTCACCTCTTCCTCTTATAATTTCTTTCCAAAACATTCTTAGTACTTTCAAAATTTTCCGTCATACTGTTACCCATTTCACATCTGCTCTCCTCTTTGCTTCCCTTATCTTATGCTGAACTTCCCTTCTCTTTACTTTGTACCTCTCATACGATTCCCTCGTCCTAATTTGTAGTCAATCTATGAAAGCCTGCTTCTTCTCATCTACACCCTTCTTTGCTTCCTCATCCCACCACTCACTATACTTCCTTCTATTTCTTCCTGCCCTCCTTGCCATCTTTGCACACCTTATGACTCCCTCCTTGAACCTTCCCCATTCCTTCTCCACTCCTAGTTCCACTCTATCCATCACTACCTCCCATTCCTCTCTCAGTTTCTCATTCTCATTCTCCTTTTCTTTCTCATGTAAGCAGTTCTAACTTCTGACCTTTCCCTCTTTCTCCACCTATTCTCCACTCTCAGTTTACCTTCCAGAAAATGATCTGATATTCCCCCACTCTCTCCCCTTGGAACATGTACATCATTAACTCTTCCTACCATACTTCTGGTCACCACTATATAGTCCATTAATGCTATATCTGCCACCCCTCCCTCCACCACCCTCTCCCATGTGTACTTATGCTTGACTTTCTTCCTGAACACTGTATTTGCTATCATCAACTCTCTTTCAAGACACATCTCCACCACCAATTCTCTACTTTGAGTTTTACCTGGAACTCCATACTTCCCAATCACTCCATTTATTGGTTCATTTCCTACCCTAGCATGTAGGTCTCCCAATACAACTACATTGATATTTCTCCCTAATCCCTCTATGCACTCATTTATATCTACCCAAAAAGCCTCCCTTTCCTCTACGCTCTTCTCACTACCAGTCCCATATGCACTTACAAAGGCCCTTCCCAACTTCACCTTCATCCATATCAACCTTGAAGAAACCTCCTTCCACTCTACTGCACACTTACCTATCTCTTCACTTACTAGTATAGCCATCCCTTCTCTCCCTCGTCCCCTCTTCACTCCTGAGCACCTCCCAACTACACTCCCAAACTCACATGCCCCTCCCTTTCATTTTAGTTTCATTCAAAGCCAGCTCATCCATCTTCTCACAAACATACTGCCTATCTCTTCCCTTTTACTCTCATCTGTACCACATCCACGCACATTAAAAGACCCAAATCTTAGGGTACTGGTTGAAAAACTCCCAGATCCTCTTATGCCTTTACTTTTTTTTTTTTTAGGAATGTTCCCTGTGGGGCTACAGGTAGCAGGATTGTCCTAACACCCGTCCCATTTTTTGTCACCTTTCACGACTCAAGTGGGAAGACTTGGTGGTAGCATTCTTTTCCCCCACCACAGGGTAGGCAAAAAAAAAAGGAAATGAATATTCAGAGAAATGGTACAGGACAGTAACAAGGGGTTGGCGGACAGCATAATGGAGGGACAGTCATAGTATAAAAGTGTCATCATTTCTCTATGAACAGAGTTTTCCTCTATCACAGACAAAATTATGTGTGGCTCTGGTCCGTAGGGGTGCCCCATATAGACACTAAAGTATCAACTGCATGCCACTTTGCCACAATAACATGCAGCCAATACCCCAGACAGGAAGAAAACAAAATAATAAACCCCAAACAATTTGGCTTTAGAAGTGGAAGATTGTGCACCACAAACCTAATCTGCTTTTACTTGAGATTAATTGAAATAATACAAGAAAGAGATGGATGGGCAGATTGTGCCTTCTTGGATTTGCAGAAGGCATTCAACAAAGCACCACACAAAAAATTAATTTAAAAAAATTGAAAAAATAGGAGGAATTCAAGGTAAACTGTTGGAATGGATGAAGGATTTCTTAACTGGGAGAAAAATAAGAGTGGTACTTAGAGACAAAAATTCGATCTGGGAAGATGTGAAAAGTGGTGTCCCACAAGGCTCTGTTTTGGCTCCTTTAATGTTTGCCATATACATAAATGATGAGGGAGTAAATTGTTACATGAACTTTTTTGCTGACAATGCAAAATTACTCAAGAGAGTAAGAAAAGAAGAAGATTGCAGAACGCTGCACGATGACCTAGACAGAATATGGGAAGGGAGTTGGAGATATGAGATGAACTTAAACATTAAAAAATGTAGCATAATAGAATTTAGAAAAAATAAAAATAGAGTTTCGGGACAATATAAAATAGGAAACAAATAAGTCAAAAAAGTCAACTCAGAAAGGGACCTAGGAGTAATCATCTCAAGTGACTTGACACCTGATAAACATGTAAATAAATTATTTTGAGAGACTTACAACTTATTAAGATCAATGAAAGTGGCCTTCGACTACATGGATGAGGAGATGGTTAAAAAAATAGTTGTTACACTGATAAGACTGAAATTAGAATATGATGTAACAATGTGGGCACCTAGCACAAAGAAGAACATAAGAAAACTAGAAAGGATCCAAAGAGCAGAGACAAAAATGGTACCTACACTGTCAAATCTGACATATGAACAAAGATTGGAGAAATTACATTTGTCAACACTAGAACAAAGAAGGGAAAGAGGCGATTTGTTGACCATTTTCAGAATTATGAAAGGGATGGAAATTATTGATAGAGATGACTTATTAAAGTGGGACAGAAGAGGACACGAAAAGAAACTAAAGAAAGACAGTTACAGAAGAGATCTGAAAAAAAATAGCTTCCCACCTAGAGTAATGTCAGGAACAAACTGAACAGAGGAACAGTGAATGCCAGAACTATACACAATTTTAAGAAAAACTGGATGTGGAAAGATACGAAAATGGGTCGCTACAAGCATAGCTCTCATCCCGTAAAATACAACTAGGTAAATACACACACACACAGAGTTGCAAACTGGATACTGAAGGAATGTATAGATGAACTAGCAGGAAAAATATACAAAATATTGAATGCTCACTCAAAGAAGGAAAACTACCAGGAGACTGGAAAAATGCCAATATAGTGCCAATATATAAAAGGGGAAATAAGGAAGACCCAACAAATTATAGACCAGTGTCCCTAAAAAGTACAATAGTTAAAATTTGTGAGAGAATCATCAAAGATAGATGGACAAAATATCTGGAGGAGAATAATATACTGAACCCGAGGCAATTTGGATTCAGACAAGGAAGATCATGTACCACTAATTTAATTTGTTTCTATTCAAGATTGATAGATATATTGCAAGAAAGGGATGGCTGGGCAGACTGTGCCTTCCTGGACTTACAAAAGGCATTTGATAAGGTACCACACAGAAAATTACTATATAAACTGGAAACAATAGGAGGCATACATAGGAAACTAATGAATTGGATGGAGGACTTCCTACATGGAAGACAAATATTCAAAATGGGAAGAAATGAGTAGTGGCGTCCCACAGGGGTCAGTACTAGCTCCAATAATGGTTGCTATATATGTAAATGACATGGACAAAGGCATTGAAAGTTACATGAACTGCTTTGTGGATGACTCAAAATAATTAAAGAGAATAAACTCCGAAATAGACTGTGATTCATTACAGAGTGATCTGAACAAAGTCTCAGAGTGAAGCAAAAGATGGTAGGTAGAATTCAACATCAAGAAGTGTAGTATAATTGAACTTGGAAAAAGCAAGAAGAGAATATCAGGACTGTATAGAATTGATGGAAAAGAAGAAAGTAAATTTTGAAAGGGACCTAGAAGTAATCATCACCAAAGACATGTCGCCAGATAAACATGTAAATAGAATAGTCAGAGAAACATACAATTTGCTGAGATCAATAAAGGTGGCCTTTAAATACCTGGATAAGGAAATGATCAAGAAAATATTACAAACACTGATAAGGCCAAAACTGGAATATGCAGAGCTGAGATGGTCACCCAGTACAAAAAAGAATATAAGAAAATTAGAAAGAATACAAAGAGCAATGACAAAGATGGCCCCAACATTTTCAAACCTGACTTATGAACAAAGACTGGCCGAACTGGAATTGCCAAACCTGGAACAAAGAAGAGAATGAGGGGTCCTACTAACCATCTACAGAATTATGAAAGGAAAAGAATGCCTTGATAGAAAGACAGACAGAGGAAAAACAAGGGTACATGCAATGAAACTCAAAAAGGATAACTACAGAAGAGACCTGAAAAAGAACAGCTTCCTACACAGAGTGATAGATATATGGAACAAATTGGATGAAGAAATAGTGTGCGCAAACACAATACAAGAATTTAAGAACAAACTTGATCTTGCGAGATAAAAAAAACGGGTCACCACAAGCATAGGTCCCCTTCCCATATAATACAACTAGGTAAATACACACACACACACACACACACACAGAGTAAAAATAGAATATCAAAAGATTACAGAATTGGGGAAGAAAAAATAAATAAAACAAACAATGAAAAAGATCTTGGAGTGGTGATTGGAAAGGACATGAAACCAGATAAGCATATAAACAAGATGTTCGGAGAAACCTACAACTTATTGAGAGCAATCAAAGTGGCATTTACCTATATGGACAAAGAAATGATAAGGAAAATACTTACTACACTAATAAGACCAAAACTCGAGTACGCAGCATCACTTTGGACACCCAGTACCAAAAAGAATATTAAGAAACTAGAAAGATTACAAAGCGACAACAAAACTAGCACCGACACTCGCCGAACTAACATATGAGCAAAGACTATCCAAATTGAACCTACCAACTCTGGAACAAAGAAGAGAAAGAGGAGATTTGCTAACTATCTACAGAATAATGAAAGGAATGGAAGTTTTAGACAGGAACGACCTATTAATGTGGGACAATGGTAAAACAAGAGGACACGGAAAAAAATTGAAAAAGGATAGTTATAGAAAAAACTTGAAAAGGAACAGTTTCCCACACAGAGCAATAAATACATGGAACAAATTAGACAACAAAACAGTATGTGCTAACACTATACAAGATTTTAAGATATAACTTGATGCGGAGAGATACAAATACGGGTCACCACGAGCATAGCTCCCCTCCCGTATATTACAACTAGGTACAACTAGGTAAATACACATACAGGATGAAAGACTTCCTGACTAGGAGGAAAATGAGAGTAGTAATTAGAGACAAATTCTCAAATTGGGAAGAAATGATAAGTGGTGTCCCACAGGGATCAGTAATGGCCCTGATCATGTTTACTATATACATGAATGACATGGACGAAGGAGTAGAGTGTTATATGAATTTCTTTGCAGACGACGCAAAAATACTAAAGAAAGTAAAACCGGAGTAGGATTGCAACTCATTTAACCCTTTAAACTCCGATGACAAGATTCTTGTCATTTGGTCAAATAAAACAAAAAATCATTAAACACCAAAATGTTTGATCAAACACCAGAAAAATATGACGTCAGTCCTCGATTCGCGAAGCGAGGACTGACGTCATATTTTTCTGGTGTTTGATCAAACATTTTGGTGTTTAATGATTTTTTGTTTTATTTGACCAAAGGACAAGAATCTTGTCATCGGAGTTTAAAGGGTTAAGGGAGTGGAAGAGGAATGGGGATGGTTCAAGGAAGGAGTCATAAGGTGTGCAAAGATGGTGTGTGGAACAAGGAGGATGGGAGGAAATAGAAGGAAGGGTAGTGAGTGGTGGGATGAGGAAGCAAAGAAGGTTGTAGAAGAGAAGTGAGCTTTCACAGATTGGTTACAAATTAGGACAGGGGAATCATATGAGAGGTACAAAGAAAAGAGAAGTAAAGGGTGCAAAGAGGAGAGATGTGAAATGGGGTAAGGGTATGACAGATAATTTTACATACATACATATACCAAGGCTTTTTCCCCCTTACAAGGGAGGTAGCCAAAAAGGAAAAGGCATAAAATCATTCCCACCCATTCCATCCCTGAATACACTCCACACCTCTCCACCCTCCCTCTTATCTTAGCACCTCCTGGATGACGGGTCATCCCTGCACCTTGTCCACTGCCCTGGGTCAGAAGCAGTTTCGCAAGACACAGCACATCCACAGCAAGGCCGCTTCATTAAATTGGCGACCCCCCTCTCCATCCCCCCATGCATAAAAGGAGAAGACGGGGAGAAATCCCTTTGGGCTGCGTCAAATTTTGCTCACACATACTACCTCACCCCAATCCCCCCGCTCATTCCACCTCATGCATCACAACATCATCCATATACAACCATTCTCCATTCACCCCTATCTTCTGTCCTCTCCCGTCCTTCCTCAACAGACATTCCCCTCTTCCCCAAAGCCCCCTTCACCCCATCCTTCCACCTCATCCTAGGACGTCCCCTCATGTTCACTCCCTCCACATCTACCTTCCATACCTCTTTTACTAGTCTTTCTTCACTCATTCTTTCCATGTGTCCAAACCATCCTAATACTCTTTCATCAACCCTATCTCCCAACTCCCTTTCCACCCCTGTTCTCCTCCTCACCTCCTCATTTCTCACTCTAGCCTAGTAACCCTCATCATACTTGTCAGACACCTCATCTCAAACACATTCAAACTCCTTCTCTCTTCCTCTCTCATGTTCCATGTTTCTGCCCTTCATACAATCTCCTCTTAGCATCCATTCCCAAATGTCTATTCCTCATTACACTCTTCAATCCACCAAGGCATTTACTCACTTCTCTCATTCTACATTCTACCTCCACCTTCACTCCATCTTTTCCTGCCACATTTGCACCCAAGTATCTAAAACTATCCACTTCTTCCAGTCGCTCTCCCTTAATGCTCACTTCCAGTCTACTGCCACTTTCACCACTTGTTCATCTCATCACCTTACTTTTACCCACATTTATCTTTAGCTTTCTTCTATCACATACTCTCCCAAACTCTGTCACCAACTTCCTCAGTCCCTCCTCCGATCCTGCCACAAGCGCAGTGTCGTCAGCAAACAACAGCTGGCTCACCTCCCACTTTTCTCCATTTTCTTTAACCATCTCCAATCCCTGACCCACTACCCTTGCATTTACCTCTCGCACTACCCCATCCATTTATAAGTTGAACAGCCAGGGCAACATAACGCATCCTTGACGAAGTCCCACCTTTACCTCGAACCACTCACTCTCTCCATTTCTAATCCTGACACAAGCTCTACTACTCTCATAAAAACTCTTGACAGCTCCTAGAAGCTTTCCTCCTATCCCATATATCTGCATAACCTCCCACATTGCCAATCTGTCTACCCTATTGTAAGCCTTTTCCAGATCCATAAAAGCCCAAAAAACACCCTTCCCTTTTCCTATAGCGTTCTCACATATTTGTCTTACCACAAAGATCTGATCTACACAACCTCTACCTGTCCTAAATCCACACTGTTCCTCACCAATTACTCCCTCTGTTCCTCTCTTAATCCTCTCAATCAAGAACCTCCCATAAGCCTTCCCAACTACACTTAAGCTAATCCCTCTGAAACTACTACATTCACACATTCAGATAACTTTGAAAGTGATAAAAAGATGTTTTGGAAAGAAATTAAGAGAGGAAGAGGAGGTGAGTCAAGTAGAGAAGAAAAGGTAAAAGATGCAAAAGGAGAGATGGTAATGGAATAGAAGGCAGTAAGAGGAAGATGGGCAGTTTATTTTAGGGAGTTGCTATATGTGAAAGAGGATAGGGAGGGAAAGGTAGTTGCAGTGGGAAGCGCTAAGAAAATGACCGTGATTAATGAGGGAAATGGAGGAGAAATAAGGAAAGATGAAGTGAACGCAGTTAAGATGATGAGAGCAGGTAAGGCACCTGGTCAGGATGGGTGTCATGTAGAATGTGTGAAAAAAGGAGGTACAGTGATAGTGGACTGGCTGGTGTGGTTATTTAAGTGTTTGTTTAATAGAGGGTAGAGTGCTGGAGGCCTGGAGTAGTGGCTGTATAGTTCCACTCTACAAGGGAAAAGGGGAAAAGTGTGAGTGTGGTAGTTTCAGAGGGATTAGCTTGTTAAGTATAGTTGGGAAGTCTCATGGGACTGTCGTGATTGAGAGGATTAGGAGAGGAACAGAGGGAGTAATTGGTGAGGAACAGTGTGGGTTTAAGACAGGTAAGGGTTGCATAGATCAGATTTTTGTTGTAAAACAGATATGTGAGAAAGCTATAGGAAAAGGTAAGGATGTTTTTTGGGCTTTTATGGATTTGGAAAAGGATTATGACAGGGTAGACAGGAAGGTACTGTGGTGGGAGGTATTGCAGATATATGGGATAGGAGGAAAACTTTTAAGAGCAGTCAAGAGTTTTTACATGAGTAGTAGAGCATGTGTCAGGAATAGAAATGGAGAGTGTGAGTGGTTTGAGGTAAAGGTGGGACTTCGTCAGGGATGTGTTATATCACCCTGGCTGTTCAATTTATACATGGATGGGGTGGTGAGAGAAGTGAATGCATGGGTGGTGGGTCAGGGATTGGAGATGGTTAAAGAAAATGGAGAAAAGTGGGAGATAAACCAGCTGTTATTTGTGGATGACACTGCGTTTGTAGCAGGATCAGAGGAGGGATTGAGAAAGTTAGTGCCAGAGTTTGGGAAGGTATGTGAAAGAACGGAGTTAAAGATAAATGTGGGTAAAAGTAATGTGATGAGGTGTACAAGGGGAGAAAGTGGCAGCAGACTGAAAGCAAGTATTAAGGATGAGAGACTGGAGGAAGTGGATAGTTTTAGATGCTTGGGTGCAAATGTGGTACGAAATGGAGGAGTGGAGGTAGAATGTAGATTGAGAGAAGTGAGTAAATGACTTGGTGGATTAAAAAGTAATGCAAAATAGACATTTGGGAATGGATGCTAAGAGGAGATTGTACGAAGGAGTGATTGTGCCAACAGCACTGTATGGGGCAGAAACATGGAACATAAGAGAGGAAGAGAGAAGGAGTTTGAATGTGTTTGAGAATAGGCATCTGAGAAGTATGCTAGGGGTTACTAGGCTAGATAGAGTGAGAAATGAGGAGGTGAGGAGGAGAAAGAGGGTGGAAAGGGAGTTCGGAGATAGGGTTGATGAAAAAGTATTAGGATGGTTTGGACACTTGGAAAGAATGAGTGAAGAAAGACTAGTAAAAGAGGTGTGGAAGGGAGAGGTGGAAGGAGTGAACATTAGGGGTTGACCTAGGATGAGGTGGATGGATGGGGTGAAAGGGGCTTTGGGGAAGAGGGGAATGTCTGTTGAGGAAGGATGGGAGAGTACAGAAGACAGGGGTGAATGGAGAATTGTTGTATATGGATGATGCTGTGATGCATGAGGTGGAATGGGTGGGGGATGGGGGGTGAGGGAGTATGTATGAGAAAAAAATTGACGCAGCCTGAAGGGATTTCTCTCAATATCCATTTCTGCATGAGGTGACAGAGAGGGACCAATTTAATGAAGCGGCCTTGCTGTGGATGTGCTGTGTCTTGTGACACTACTTTTGAAACAGGGCAGTGGACAAGATGAAGGGATAACCCATCATGAAGAAGGTGCCAAGATAAGAGGGTGGAGGGGAGTGGAATGTGATAGGGATGGAATGAATGGGAATGGTTTTTATGCCTTCGTTTTTTGGCTACCTCCCTTATAAGGGGGAAAAAAGCATTGGTATATGTATGTATGATAAGACCAGAATTGGAATATGCTGCAACCATGTCATTCACATATATAGCAAACTTTATCAGAGCTAATACTGACCCTGTGTTATGCCACTACTCATTTCTTCCCATTTTGAATATTTGTCTCCTAGCACTACTCTCATTTATTTCCTTGTAGGAAGTCCTCCATTCAATTCATTAGTTTACATGTATGCCTCCTGTTGTTTCCAGTTTATATAGTAATTTTCTGTGTGGTACCTTATCAAATGCCTTTTGTAAGTCCAGGAAGGCACAGTCTGCCCAGCCATCCCTTTCTTGCAATATATCTATCAATCTTGAATAGAAATAAATCACATTAGTGGTACATGATCTTCCCTGTCTGAATCCAAATTGCTTTGGGTTCAGTATATTGTTCTCCTCCAGATATTTTATCCATCTATCTTTGATGCTTCTCTCACAAATTTTAACTGTTGTACTCGTTAGGGACATCATTCTATAATTTGTTGGGTCTTCCTTATTTCCCCCTTTATATATTGGCATTTTTCAAGTCTCCTGGTAATTTTCCTTCTTTGAGTGAACATTCAAGTATTTTGTATATTTTTCCTGTTAGTTCATCAATACATTCCTTCAGTATCCAATTTGCAACTCCTTCCAGGCCATGTGATTTGTTAACGTCAAACTTTAATAATTGATTCCTTATTTCATTGAACTCAGACTGGTGGATTAGTGGTTGCAAACAGTATCACTGTGCTGTCGAGCCATAAGAAAGAGATAGAGTGCATATGTATTTACCTAGTTGTATTTTGCGGGAAGGGGAGCTATGCTCGTGGTGCCCCGCCATTGTATCTCGCAGTGTCTAGTTTGCTTTTAAACTCATAAATGGTTTTTGCGCATACTATTTCATTATCCAGTTTGTTCCAAGTATTTACCTAGTTGTAATATACGGGAGGGGAGCTATGCTCGTGGTGACCCGTCTTTGTATCTCTCCGCATCAAGTTTTATCTTAAAATCTTGTATAGTGTTAGCACATACTGTTTTGTTGTCTAATTTGTTCCATGTATTTATCGCTCTGTGTGGGAAACTGTTCCTTTTCAAGTTTTTTCTATAACTATCCTTTTTCAATATTTTCCGTGTCCTCTTGTTTTACCGTTGTCCCACATTAATAGGTCGTTCCTGTCTAAAACTTCCATTCCTTTCATTATTCTGTAGATAGTTAGCAAATCTCCTCTTTCTCTTCTTTGTTCCAGAGTTGGTAGGTTCAATTTGGATAGTCTTTGCTCATATGTTAGTTCGGCAAGTGTCGGTGCTAGTTTTGTTGTCGCTCTTTGTAATCATTCTAGTTTCTTAATATTCTTTTTGGTACTGGGTGTCCAAAGTGATGCTGCGTACTCGAGTTTTGGTCTTATTAGTGTAGTAAGTATTTTCCTTATAATTTCTTTGTCCATATAGGTAAATGCCACTTTGATTGCTCTCAATAAGTTGTAGGTTTCTCCGAACATCTTGTTTATATGCTTATCTGGTTTCATGTCCTTTCCAATCATCACTCCAAGATCTTTTTCATAGTTTATTTTATTTATTTTTTCTTCCCCAATTCTGTAATCTTTTGATATTCTATTTTTACTCTTTCCAAATTCCATTATGCTGCATTTCTTAATATTGAATTTTACTTCCCATTTTTGAGTCCAATTCCATATTGTGTCCAGATCTTGTTGCAATGAGTTGCAGTCCTCTTCCGTTTTTACCTTCTTAAGTAATTTTGCATCATCTGCAAAAAAAATTATATAGCACTCCACGCCTTCATTCATGTCATTAACGTATACAGCGAACATGATCGGTGCCAGTATTGATCCTTGCGGGACCCCGCTTTTTACTTCTTCCCAGTTGGAGAATTTTTCTCTAATTACAACTCTCATTTTCCTCCCAATCAGAAAGTCTTTCATCCATTCCAATAATTTTCCTCTGATGCCACCTTTTGACTCTATCTTATTTATTAGTTTCCTATGAGGTACCTTATCGAATGCCTTTTGCAGGTCCAGAAAAGCACAGTCTGCCCATCCATCTCTTTCTTGTATTATGTCTACTAATCTTGAGTAAAAGCAAATCAGATTTGTTGTACAGGATCTCCCTTGTCTAAATCCAAATTGATTTGGGTTCAGTATAGATTTTTCTTCCAGGTACTTAACCCATCTGTTTTTGATCACTCTTTCACAAATTTTTGCTATTGTGCTTGTTAGTGAGACCGGTCTGTAGTTAGATGGATCTTCCTTATCACCTCCCTTATAAATTGGTACAATGTTTGCTTTTTTCCAGTCCAATGGTACTTTTCCTTCTTTAATTGATGATTTAATTATATCATATATTTTGTCAGTTAATTCTTCCATGCATTCTTTCAGTATCCAGTTTGCTATTCCGTCTGGGCCATGTGATTTTCTGACATCCAGGGTTTTAATTTGATCACTGATTTCTTTTTGTGTTACGTTTATTTCTTCCATTGCTGGGGATAATTCTCTCTCTCTAACTTCACTGTTAGGCGAGTTTTCTATTGTGAATACTGATCTGAAGTGGTTGTTCATTATTTCAGCCATTTCCAGTTCTTCTGTAAATTCCTTTTTATCTTGGCGCAGTTTTTCTATTTCTTGTTTGTTTTTCAGTTTTCCATTTACATATTTGTAAAATAGTTTGGGTTCTTCTTTGCATTTGTCTATTATCTTTTTTTCGTAATTTCTCTTTTCATCTCTGCGTATTTTTACATATTCGTTTCTTAGTTTGATGTATGTTTGCCATTTGCTTTGTTTCTTATCTCTTTTCCATTTTTTCCAAGCTTTGTCTCTTTTTTCCTTTGCTTCACTACATCTTTTGTTGTACCAGTTCTTTATGTATGCCTTTTCCATTTTTTGTTGTGGTACGAATTTGTCCACTCCTTCATTATAAATTTCTTTTAGTATGTTCCATTTTTCTTCTATCCCTGTATCTTCGTTTTGGAATTTTTCCCAGTTTGCATTGCGAAAGAATGTTTTAAGTTTCTCAAAGTTTGTTTTGTTATACATGGGTCTTCCTATTCTATGTTTAACATTTTTGCTTTGGTCTGGTTGTTCTTTCAATTCCATTTCTATTAGTACATGGTCACTTTTTCCTATCGGAGTTTTGTAAATAATATTATCGATTATCTCAGGTTCTGTTTTAAGTATTAAGTCCAATATTGAGGGTTCTTCATTTCCTCTATATCTAGTATTTTCTCTAATCCACTGGGTCATTGTGTATTCAATGGTCAAGTCAAGGAGTACATTGCCCCAGTGTCTCTCTCCCCCTTTCACTGTCATATCTTCCCAGCATATTTCTTTTGAATTAAAGTCACCCATAATTACTGTATTTCCTCCATCCTTCAGTGTTTCAATTAGTTCTTCCTTTGTATCATCTAGTAACTCAGCGTGATCCTTCTCTGACCAGGTTTGTGTCTTAGGAGGTACATATACCACTGCAAATTTTCTTTTCTTCATTTTTTTACCTTCGACTTGTACTATAATTGATTCTACATTATTTTTTCCTTCAGTTATTTTTGTTACAGTTTAATCTTTCTTGGCCAAAATTAGAACTCCTCCTCCCTGTTTGTTCTTTCTATTCTTTGTCCAACAGTTGTATTCTCCTTGTCCCACAGTGTGGGGTGTTAGTGTCCAAAACTCTATGTGGAATTTTTTTTTTCTTCAGTTCTCTTCTGTAGCTATGTTTTTTTATTTTCTTTCCATGTCCTCTTGTGTTTCTCTTGTCCCAGTTAAGTAAGTCTTCTCTATCAAGTGTGTGTGTGTGTGTGCTTGTTTATTTGTTTGTGTGTGTTTTAACTTAATTGTAGTATACAGGAAAGGAGCAATGCTCCATGGGTCCCATCTCCTACTTTCTGGTTTATCATACTTAGCCTCAAATTCATGAACAGTTTCAACTTAATTATATCCTTAATTTCCAGTTGTTATATTTAGATTTGAATTCATGTATTGTTCCAGCTTTGGCTATATAATATTTAAGCTATTCCAAACATTTTTGCATCTGTATGGGAAACTTTTTTTGCACATCCATTAGACATGTGTGTGTGTGTGTGGATGTGCTCATGTGCACACATATGCATTGGATTTGAAGTGGGGAAGTCACTTATGAAAAGTTAGTGCAGGTGATAATATTGCTTCTTATGGGACAGTAATAATCAGTCGGTCAATCAATCAATCAATCAATCTGTCAATCAATCAGGCATTTCCCCCAGATCTTTCTTGTAAGAGACCCATGGCTCCCAGCAACAGTCACTGGATTGGTTCAGAAGTCACTAAAGGAAAAAACAGTAAAGATGATAATTAGTACTTATTTGAGTTTTCACTGACTGGAAATCCAGAGCCCCAAAGTTGTGGCAATAGTCTAGAGTCCCCTTCATAGATCTCATTGGAAAAAAACACTGGACTGCGTTCTGGGTTATATTAACATGGAAAAGGGGGCATACACTGGTTGTAAGCTCACCTTATGTGTAAAGATGTAGTGGCAGTTGATGGAGAGAGATCTTGGGCTGAGTCCAAACTACATCTCCAAATGGAGAAAATTTTGACAGTATTTGAAAGACCATCACTTGCAGGTACCCATTGTTGGTCCCAGGGTAAAGCCATAGTAATGAATTAAGAAAGGAAATAGTAAAAACTATAGTAATGATGTAAGAAATTTACCTTGATGTTATAGACATGGATAGTTGATTAGATTAATTATCAGCAGTAGTAGTAGTATGCACTTAGAGTATGAGTAGAAAGAAAATTGATGAAATATTGTTGAGTTTCAGTGAAAATTATCTCTTGTAAAACATAAGTAGCTAAGAATACACAGATCATATACTAGCATACTTTTAAGTGACATGCCAGGAAGAATTGGACATCAGGAAATATTAGAATGGGAGGATATAGCTATTACAACAGTTGATACCTCATCACTGCTTCTCATGTGCCCAGAGTTTCTGATGTGTAAATACCAGAGGAACAAATAAAATGAAATTAATGGACACATTCATAGCTTATTTTATTTTATTTATCTTTATTTTTTCCAGTGAAATAGTACTTTCATTTTTCATCATTTCTTTTCCCCTTTTTCATAGTCACATATGATGGTTTGGTACTTTCTCTGTTCACATATTTGTGCATATGAACAAATACTTATTGTCACAGTCAGAAGGCAGTCTACTGCACATATCATAGAAAGGGCCTAAAGCTCTTGTTGAAATGTATCAGTAATTAATAGTTGAGAGGCTTGGACATAATTAACTATAATTCAGGGGCTGGTTTCTGGAGGAGATAGCAAGTGTACTTGATAATGTACAAGTTTGATAAGTTGAGAAAAACTATTTTTATCTAAAGCTTAACATGTTAGATGTACAAAAGGGAGTAGACAGAATGTGTCCACATAATGCTGGGCAAACCCTCTTTTGTTTACCAACCCATGGATTATTAACAACAGAGATGTCTTGATGTCATATGATCTGGATCTCAGGGAAAGTGTTTGAGTTATATATTGCATTGAAGCAATATGGGGAAAAGGTGTTACTTGATCATGCGTTACAACTGCTTGTAAGTTTTGGTGAGTAAGTGTAGGTAATACAAGGTCAGTGCTGTGTTGCTACTGCCTAACACTCACAATATGAAGCCACTCGTGCCAACATTTACTCCTACAATTGCCTTCCTTTCTCCTCTTTTTTCCTTTACTTGAAGTGAATGCGGATAGCAACGGCACCCGTGCCCTGCTCTCATTGCAAGCAGTGCATGGAACATTTTGTACTGTCAGGCACTGCATCAGACTGTCTGGGATGTGCCTTTTGCAACCTACCTGGGATAGATAGTGTGCACTTGAAAACCTTCAGCACAAAAGGTCTTGAACTTTGTGGCAGCCAAAAGCTCCACATCACACCACCATTTTGTAGCTCATTGCACCTCCAAGCTAGGATTGTCAGGCTGTCCATTTTATCCATCTTTGAATGGGTTCCATTAGCACAATTCAGGCTAGTTAATTTGAACAAAATGATACATAGTAACTAGAAAAAGCAACACAAAAGTTTACAATTTTGTTTTTTATTTTGTATGGCTTTATTTTTTCACTTTTGGAAAAACCACAGCCTGACAATACCAAAGCAGCACAAGAAGTGTCAAAGCATACACGTGGAGTGTGACCTTTGCATCTAATGCACAGGGACAAGTAGTTGTGCATACCTATGTTCATGTTTGAAAATTATAATTAGTTGGAGCATATTATGGATATTACATGGAATTTTCAGTAGCATTGAAAGTAGTGGTGGTGTGTGTGTGTGTGTAGGCTGAATGTAAACACGAATGGTCACTGCGTGTGTGGGTGTGTGCACGTTGCACTAACTTACGTGGGGGCCATGTCTTCTAGGTGTGCACTCCCCGCGCAGTGCTCAATACCCGGGCCCCCATGGGACCCCGGATCCTCACATACCTGCGCACCCGGGGGTCCATCATGGGGCCCTGGCACCCATAGGTTCTAGTCCAGTAGGTAACATGCCGGGGAAGCCAATGTGTAACAGCCCCCTGGTGGGTGGTGGTATGCTGGCCAGTGGAAATGTTGCCTCAGGGCCAGTGGGTGCAGGGGCCCCAATGATGGGTTCCCCTATGGGTGGAGGTGGTGCACCACCCATGGGTCTCTCAGGGCTAGGGGGAGGGTCCCTGAACCAAGGCATGGGGGACCACTCCCCCCACCCTCACAACTATGAGGTAGCAGCCCACTACTATGGGCACCCAGACCGAGCAAGGAACTCCTCGGGTAAGTCGTTCCTCTCCACCCCACCAACCCATCCTCCATCCCTCATTACTGCACAAAGCCTCTCATACCTTCTGTGTACAGCTAACACTTAGCTGACCTCTCAGTCTTGTAGTGCCATCATAGGGTACTCAAATGTACTCCTGCAATGAAACAAGAATTAATTGTTATCATTCTGGGAATAGAAATAGTTCCTTGCAAGTATTTAAAGGATTTAAAGTACCTACCAGTATTAAAAAGATAATCACAATTAAAAAGAAAAAATAATGCAACCACTGGTTGAGACACCAAAACAAGTCTTGCTGTGTATTGTCTGAGCCAGCAAACAAGGTGCTCAGCTGATGGTGGCAGCCCAGGTGTAAAGGCAAAGGTAATGGCTTCTTTCTCACAGTCCAAGGAGAGGAGCCTGATGCCTTCACACCTGATGATTTCTTGGGTACATTGTTGAGAATGCCTCAAGACTGTGTGACCTTTGTACTACCACCTGTTCCCCTACAAGACGGACCACCTCCACCTGTTCCACCTGCAGTGACACTTTGTTAGCCTCTGTCCTTTGTATTTGGTGCTTCCTACTTTCTGTTGTTTATGTACCTTGTTTACCAGCTTCATTTATAGACAAATGATACATATCTACTTGGTTCATGACAGCTCATTTATACATAGAAGTTTTTTAAAGATTTGTAATACATATTTGTTTTAACCAGTTCAAAGTTCTTTGCTCACCTTTCCTATAGTAGTTTAAAAAAAATCCGTAAAGCAATGAATGAATGGGCCAATGTGATATAAAATTGTCTGACATAACTACTGCCTAACTTGGCCTAACTGCTGAGTGGGGCTGACTCTGATGGTGCCCTTATGGCACCCCTGCAGCAGACAGGAGCCAATGGTATGTTGGTGGTTGCGCAGGGGGCAGTGGATTGAGTGAGTTCACACGTAACGAGCTGCGGGCACATGTAGGGGCGCGCAGCAACAGTGGCAGCAACAGCAGCGGCACCACCAGTGCGGGGCAGGGTGGGGCAGTGCCCTCCCCAGGGCCGCCGCCTCCTGCAACTCCTGCTGGGGCCCAGGGGGCTGGACCGCCTTCAGCACACTCCGCTCCTCCTTACCCCACTACCGCCTTCCAGTCTCCTGACCACATTGAACAGCCGTTACTTCACTCTTACTCCCCTTCAGGTACCTCACCCACTCACCCTCACTCACCCTTACCACCACAGCTTGGCTAGGCCTCACCCCATGGTGCTTGAGTCACCTGTGCACAAGTGTTTGGTACATGAGCGATGCTCCTGTGTTTTGTGTTGTTCATACAAAGCTACATGTATATGTCAGTCATGTCTCATATATAGGGTCAGAGTTCCTTAGTCATGCATTTAACCCCCATTATTGGCTAATGCACCCAGTGTTTTGTTTAATACCCTCACCCACCCGTCTGTGCATTCTCACCTGACCTTGTTATCCAGTGCAGCTTAGCAAGCTTCATCCCTCCTTATTTTATCATTATTATTTGTTTGCTTATTTATGTTATTTTTATTTATTATTATTGATTATGATGATTGTTATTTTTATAATTTACCTGTTTTTATTTATCATAGTTATAATTATTGTTATTTATATTATATATTTTTATTAATTTTTTTTTATTATTTTTTTTTATTTTATTTCTTCATTGGTCATTCCCAAGGTGCAGAATGAACCACTCACTAACTTCCCCATGGGACTGTCATATCCACCCCACCACCCAGCTTCATATTAGATATCTGGAGAATGTGTTCAAAAGTGACTTGTACATTTGTGTAACTGAGGTGCTAGTGGCAACATGTATATGTAACATAGTTGTTTTAGCTTCTTCATTTTTTTATTACCTTTTTCTTTTTGTCATGCAGATTCATTTTTAAGATTAAGAAAAAAAAATCACAGTACATCAATGAATGAAAACATAACACATGACTTGTTTTCTTTCCCCCTTCAGAGACATTATATATACCAAAGGCCCTTTACCCCTTATAAGGGGAATGGCTAAGTCAAAGCACACACCCATCTAACCATGCTGACCATCTCATCCCTGTGGAGATGGGAGTTGTAGTTGAATTAGTTCATTTATTTATTTGTTTATTGTATTAATTTTTTTCTACTTGGATGTTTGCTTTGACTTGCCAAAAGTCTTGATGAGCTTTGATAATTAAGTTCCTATTTGTTGATATTTTTCATTGCTTTTATTTATAATTGTTTTATCATTACTATTGTTTATTATTTATTTTTCCAAAACATGTTTTATATGGTATGCAAGTGGAGGTTGCAAGTCCCTTCCCCAAGGTTGCATTATGCATGGCTTGATGAATTTTGGTCCCCCAACCTAAGAGTAGACCCTTTTGTTGTGTACCGGTTCTAGTATTGCATGAGCTGCTTACTTGTGGCTTTTATGTTTTGGGAATAATAACTTAAATTTTCATTATCATATATTAGATTGACTGCATTTATTTATAAATTTTCCTTTGTTTTGAAAAATCCTTAACATATAAAAGAATGTTAAATTTCAGTGCTTTTATAAATCTGCCACCTTGAAGATATGGAATTTTTTTTAAAGTAATCCCATCCATTTTGGCTGGTGGTTGTAATCGGCTCCTTGATTGTTTTGCAGCAGAAGGCAACAAATGGCCAGAAGGAGTTAATCCACAGCAGTCAGGCAGACCCAATGCATCCTCCTCACCACGGGTAGGTCATTCATTTGGTCTCTTGATAGATGTAGAGGTTCTTACCTCATCATCAAAGGGACTCCTGTACTGAGGTCAGAGCATATATGCCATTAAAACCTGGAGTGCAACAATACATTAAGTAGAGGATCTTGTTTATATACATACCTATTTGTATCTTATGGGAAGGGGGAGCTAAACTTGTATTTACCTAGTTGTACATATGGAAAGAAGGAATGAAGAAAGATTAGTAAAAGAGGTGTAGAATGCAGAGGTGGAAGGAGTGAATATGAGGGGTGTCCTAGGATGAGATGGATGGATTGGGTGAAAGGGGCATTACAAAAGAGAGGAATGTTTGTTGAGGAAGGACAGGAGAGGACAGAAGATAGGGGTGAATGGAGAAGGGTTGTGTATGGATGATGCTGTGATGCATGAGGGGAAGTGGGTGGGGGATGGGTGGTGTGTGTGTGTGTGTGAGGAAGTATGTATGAGAAAAATTTTGACGCAGCCCGAAGGGATTTCTCCCCGTCTTCTTCTTTTCTGCATGAGGGGACGGAGAGGGGGGTCGCCAAATTTATTAAGCGGTCTTACTGTGGATGTGCTGTGTCTTGTGACACTGCTTCTGACCCAGGGTAGTGGACAGGATGCAGGGATGACCCATCATCCAGGAGGTGCCAAGATAAGAGGGTGGAGGGGAGTGGAATATGTAGGGAATGGAATGGGTGGGAGTGGTTTCAATGCCTTTTTCTTTTTGGCTACCCCTCATGTAAGGGGGAAAAAGCCTTTGGTATATGTATGTATGTATTATATGGGAAGGGAGCTATACTCATGGTGACCCATCTTTGTGTCTTTCAGCATCAAGTTTTTTCTTAAAATCTTGAATAGTGTTTGCACACACTGTTTCTTTATCTAAATTATTCCAGGTATCCATTACTCTGTGTGGGAAGCTATTTTTTTTCACATCTCTTCTTTAGTTATCCTTTTTGAGTTTCTTTTCATGTCCTCTTGTTTTTCCATTGTCACATTTCAATAAATCATTCTTATCTAGGATTTCCATTCCTTTCATGATTCTATAGATAGCAGATCTCTTCTTTCTTTGTTCCAGAATGGGTAATTCCAATTTGGACAATCTTTGTTCGTATGTTGATTTGAAAAGAGTTGGTGCCAATGTAGTTGTTGCTTTTTGTGATCTTTCTAATTTCTTTACATTCTTTTTAGCACTGGGTTTCCATAGTGTTGTGTTTACTCCAGTTTTGGTCTTATTAGTGTAACTAATCTTTTTTTTTAAATAATTTTTTCATCCAAGTAGTAAATGCCACTTTCATTGACCTTAATAGGTTGAAGGTTTCTCAGACTATTTTACTGATATGTTTGTCCAGTGTCATGTCTTTGCTGATTATTACTCCAAGGTCTCTTCCCAAGTTCACTTTTTTGACTTCACCAATTTTATAATTTCTTGATATTCTGTTTTCTCTTTTTCCAAACTCCATTATACTACATTTCTTGATACTGAAATTCACTTACCACTTTTGAGTCCATTTCCAGATTTTGTCCAGGTCTAACTGTAATGATTCACAATCTTCCTCTGTTCTTACTTTAGTATTTTTGTGTAATCTGCAAAGAAATTCATATAACACTACTTCATCCATGTCATTTATATATATGGCAAACATGATTGGAGCCAGTACTGAACCGTGTGGGACACCACTTATCATTTCTTCCCAATTCGAGTATTTATCTCTAATTACTACCCTCATTTTCCTCCCAATCAGGAAGTCTTCCATCCATTCCAATAATTTTCCTCTGATGCCACCTATTGATTCTATTTTTCTTATTAGTTTCTTGTGTGGTACCTTATTTAATGCTTTTTGTAGGTCTAGAAAGGCACAGTCTGCCTATCCACCCCTTTCTTGTATTATTTCTATTAGTCTCGAATAGAAAGAGATCAGGTTTGTTGTATTTACCTAGTTGTAATATACGGGAGGGGAGCTATGCTCGTGGTGACCCGTCTTTGTATCTCTCCACATCAAGTTTTATCTTAAAATCTTGTATAGTGTTTGCACATACTGTTTTGTTGTCTAATTTGTTCCATGTATTAATCGCTCTGTGTGGGAAACTGTTCCTTTTCAAGTTTTTTCAACTATCTTTTTTCAGTTTTTTTCCGTGTCCTCTTGTTTTACCGTTGTCCCACACTAACAGGTCGTTCCTGTCTAAGACTTCCATTCCTTTCATTATTCTGTAGATAGTCAGCAAATCTCCTCTTTCTCTTTGTTCCAGAGTTGGTAGGTTCAGTTTGGATAGTCTTTGCTCATATGTTAGTTTGGTGAGAGTCAGTGCTAGTTTTGTTGTCGCTCTTTGTAATCTTTCTAGTTTCTTAATATTCTTTTTGGTACTGGGTGTCCAAAGTGATGCTGCGTACTCAAATTTTGGTCTTATTACTGTAGTTAGTATTTTCTTTATCATTTCTTCATCCATATAAGTAAATGCCACTTTGATTGACCTCAATAAATTGTAGGTTTCTCCGAATATTCTATTTATATGCTTATCAGGTTTCATGTCCTTTCCAATCATCACTCCAAGATCTTTTTCAGAGTTTGCTTTTTTTATTTTTTCTTCTCCAATTCTGTAATCTTTTGATATTCTATTTTTACTCTTTCCAAATTCCATTATACTGCATTTCTTTATATTAAATTTGAAAAGGCATACATAAAGAGCTGGTACAACAAAAGATGTAGTGAAGCTAAGGAAAAAAGAGACAAAGCTTGGAAAAAGTGGAAAAGAGATAAGAAACAAAGCAAATGGCAAACGAACATGATCTTCCTTGTCTAAATCCAAATTGATTTGGATTAAGTATAGTTTTTCTCTTCCAGATGCTTAATCCATCTTCTTTTGATAACTTTTTCACATATTTTTGCTACTGTGCTTGTTAGGGAGACTGGTCTGCAGTTAGTAGGATTTTCCTTCGTTTCTTCCTTTATATATTGGTACAATATTTGCATTTTTCCAGTCCTGTGGTACCTTTCCTTCTTTGAGTATTTAATTATATTGTATATTTGATCTGTTAACTCCCCTATGCATTCTTTCAATATCCAATTTGCAATTCCATCCTGACCATGTGATTTTCTGACATCAAGGTTTGGTCGCTGGTTTCCTTCAATGCTACAGTTATTTCCTTCATTGGGGGTGATTTCTCTCAATTCTCTCACAGTTAGGTGAGTTCTCAATTGTAAATACTGATTTGAAATGATTGCTCATAATTTCTGTCATTTCTTTTTCTTCTGTGTATTCATGATTTCCCTGGTGCAGCTTTTCTATTTATTTTTTTATTTTTTAGTTGACCATTTACATACCTGTAAAATAGTTTAGGTTCCTTGCATTTTTCTATTATTTCTTTTTCATAGTTTTTCTTTTCATTTCTGACTATTTTTATACAATCGTTTCTTAGTTTAATGTATGTCATTTGCTTTTTTTTTTCGTCTTTTTTTCCATTTTTTTCCAAGCTTTGTCTCTTTTATCCTTAGCCTCACTACATTTTTGTTGTACCAGCTTTTTATGTATACTCTTGTTTTTGTTGTGGTACATATTTGTTCACTCCCTCATTATAAATTTCTTTTAGTATATTCGATTTCTCTTCCATCCTTGTTTCTTCTTTTAGGAATTTTTACCATTTTGCATTATGAATTTTTTTTTAAGTTTCTCAAAATTTGTTTTGTTGTACATTAGTCTTCCTATTTGATGTTTCTCATTTCGTCTTAGGTCCATTTGCTGTTTTAGTTTGAATTCGGATAGTACATGGTCATTCTTTCCTATTGGAGTTTTGTAATCAATTTTGTCCACAATTTCAGGTTGTGTTGTAAGTATTAAATCCAGTCTTAATGGTTCCTCATTGTTTCTGTATTTGGTAATTTCCTTTATCCACTGAGTCATTGTGTATTCAATGGTCATATCAAGTAGTATGTTGCCCCAGAGGTCTTCTTCCCCCTTCACTGTCATTTCTTCCCAAGGTAATTCTTTTGAATTAAGATCACCCATAATTACTATATTTCCTCTTTCAGAATATTAGTTCATATTTTGTATCTTCCAACAGTTTGGAATGATCGCTTTCTGTCCAGGACTGTGTTTTGGGGGGCACATACACTACTACAAATTTTCTACTTTTCATGTAATTGCTTTCAACTTTTATCATAATTGATTCTACATTGTTTTTTCCTTCTGTTATCTTTGTCACATTTAAGTCTTTCCTAGTCAAAAATAATACTCCACCCTGTTTTTCCTTTCTATTCTTCGTCCAACAGTTATGGCCCCACAGTATTTGGTGATAGAGTAATTTTTTATTGAGTTTCTACTATTCCGATTATGTCTGGTTTTCCTAATGCCAGATAGTCATTTAATTCATTCAGTCCTAAAATCATTCCATCTATGTTGGTATAGGCTATCTTTAATTTTTTTCTTTCTCATCTTTTTCTGTCTGCTTTGTTTCCTCTCTCCTGATATACCATTTTCTCAGCCTTAGGTCCACCACTTTAACCTCTTCACTTCGGGGCACATCGCACGTCTGGCAGCATTAGCTGCCCGACGTGCGATGTTGCATCATAATAATCGCATTATAAGAAATAAAGTCAGTGCTCAATCGTTCGTTCTCTTTCACCCGTGAATTTTGATAACCATAGAAAATATGATGAAGCCAGTTTAGAGAGAATGGAGGTTATGTAGGTATGACTAAAATAAATATAATCAAGACACCGATGTTGGCATCATCACGTACCCACTTGCTCCTCATGACGCCTACGTAGGCGACCGTATGGAAGTGGTTTAAAAAAAAATTTTTTATTCAGTCTCAGTTCTCTTTTCATTTTTTTCATATGCCTCATTTCTAAGTTCCTTTTCTTTTTCTATTTCTTCACTCGTTTCTTTTTTTATCCATACATTTTTGTGTTGTTCACTATTTGCTAGTTTTGTTGTTCTAGATCAGGGGTTCCCAAAGTGGTCGATATCAACCCTTAGGGGTTGATGAGACCATCCATGAGATAAATAGCCAAGGGGTCAAAAGGGAGTCAGTAAATTGCTAGGGGGTCAAAAAGGGTCAGTAAATTACTATGGTGTCAAAAGGCAGTCTTTAAAATTAAATGGTTGGCATGAAATGACCCTGCTCTCTCTCCATACTGAAAGAGTGAGAATAATCAATCAACCAATATTTAGACTTAAAGAAAAACCATGTTGAAAATCCTCCCCATTATTTGCATGTAGGGATAATATCTCATACACTCAACCACATCGTGAATGAACATCAAGATGATGAGCTTGTGTAATATTATTGGCATGAATATTACTTATAGTAATATAATAAAGAATATATTTTTTTTAAGGCTATCGACCCATAAGGGGGTCATTAAGCCTGGTGTAAAGTTGTTCAGTCTATGTTTTTGTGAGTAAAGAATATATAATATCACTCTTAAAGCTATTGGTAAATGATATTTATTTTAAAACACTTATGTTTATGTATATGTGAAAGTATCTGTATTATTATTGGAATGCTGTTGCCTTGATGAATGTTGCCATTTGGCCCTTTTATAACAGATCAAAATAAAAAATAAATAGAATAAGTAAAATACACAAACACGAAAACTGTGACTATGGTACTTTAGAATTACCATAAGTGATTTATGAGGCCAAACAAGAACTACAGTAAAGAATTAAAACAATAATATCAACAACAAAAATTATAACAATCATAATGATGATAACACTATTGATAACTAAAGTTATAATAATAACAACAACAATAATAATAATAATAGTAATAATGATAACTATAACAATAATAATAGTAATAAGAATGATATTACTAGCAATAATAACAATAACAACACCAATAATAATAATAAACTGACATAATTCGTGAATTAATAGTTTGGGGTCTATAGAAAATCTTAAACTTTACTAGGGGGTCGATGAGCTGAAAAGTTTGGGAACCCCTGTTCTAGATAGTACTTCCTCTGCAATCATTTGAGACCTAAGTTTTACTTTTAGTGGCCTATATTGTTTTTCTTTTGAGTATCTACCTATTCTATGTCTCTTCAATTTCTTTATACTTTGTCCTTCCTCTTGAATCTCTCTCAGAATTTCTTGAGCAATCTCTTTCTTCTCTTTTTCTCTCCGATATCTTGGAACATCATGCTTCTCTTTGATACCATAGATTACAATGCATCTTTTTTTTTTTTTATCCATGTCCCTGACCAAATTACCTGTCTCTTTAATCACTTGGATTACTATTTCCTTATTCTCCTTGACCTGCTGCTCCACTATTTCATTAAAAAATAATTTTTGACTTTCCTGTTCTATTTTCCACTTTATTTATTGGAAGTCATTTTCTTTGATCTTCTATTACACTTTCTCGGTCACTGCCTGCATTTGATCCTTCATCTCTTTCTTTAATGCCTCATTTCTATTCATATTTTCATTTTTCAATCTTTCATTTTCTCCCTCTACTACGATACATCCATGTCTTTCAAACAACACATCACAAACATAAAAAAACAAATGCACACCTAGACTTAACGTACATTTGGACAAAAACAAAGAAACTAATACAACAATATACAAACAATGCATACGCTCAGTGATGAATTATGCGAGTCCTGCATGGGCTCCTAATCTCAGTGAGACACACCACAACACCCTTCAAATCATACAAAACAAAGCCCTAAGAACAATTACAGGCTGCACAAATACAACACCTACAGACCATTTACACCATGAAACAAAAGTCCTCAAAGTCAAGGACCACCTCGACATGAGAGGCACACAAACACTTGCTGCAGCCACCACAAACACATCACACCCGCTACACTACATAGCAGAACACCCAAACACACCAAGAAACATTAAAACAACACCCAAAGACCTGTATCACACACAGATACTCTCTTCTCTTCCTTCACAACCACCAAATACCAGCCTCCGGAAACATATTCATAATCATATCACTCACCGCTCCATTAACACACTGAAAGACAACACACTGCTGCATGCCAGACCCCCTGATATCCACCCTTCTGAATCCTCTCTCCCATGAAAGGACAGAGTCCACCTGGTCAGACTGCGGTGCGGTCACCACCCAGTACTTCTAAGCTACCAGAAGAGGCTGGATGACCTTATTGTGAACAGCTGCCCAGGATGTAACACTTCACCCCATACCATACAACACATAATGGAAGACTGCATTATACACAATCATGCACACAAACAACACAACATACACTCTATAAAGGATTTGTGGGAAAACCCAGTTTCGGCTGTAGCATTCCTTGGGGAGATGGGACTGCTCGGACAGACAGTCTAGGGAATGACAACAACAACAACAACAACAACTCCCTTTCCCCCCCTGTTCTCTTCCTTCCTCATTTTTCACTCTATCCAGCCAAGTAACCGCTATCATACTTCTCCGACACCTCATCTCAAACACATTCAAACTCCTCTCTTCCTCTCTTATGTTCCATGTTTCTGCCCCATACAATGCTGTTGGCACAATGACTCCTTCATATAACATCCTATTAGCATCCATTCCCAAATGTCTATTTCTCATTACACTTTTTAATCCACCAAGTCATTTACTCGCTTCTCTCAATCTACATTCTATATCCACCTACACTCCTTCCTTTCATGTCACATTTGCACCCAAGTATCTAAAAGTATCCACTTCCGCCAGTCTCTCACCCTTAATACTCACTTCCAGTCTGCTGCCACTTTCTCCCCTTGTACATTTGATCACCTTACTTTTACCCACATTTATTTTCAAGTCTGTTCTTTCACACATCTTCCCAAACTCTGTCACCAAATTCCTCAATCCCTCGTCTGATCCTGCTACAAGTGTAGTGTCATCCACAAACAACAGCTGGTTTATCTCCTACTTTTCTCCATTTTCTTTAACCATCTCCAATCCCTGACCCACTACCGTTGCATTTACCTCTCTCACCACCCAATCTATGTATAAATTGAACAGCCAGGGTGACATAACACATCCCTGACAAAGTCCCACTCTCTCTCCATGTCTAATCCTGATACACGCTCTACTACTCTCGCAGAAACTCTTGATAGCTCCTAAAAGCTTTCCTCCTATCCCATGTATCAGCAATACCTCCCACAGTGTCTTCCTGTCTACCCTGTCATAATCCTTTTCCAAGTCCATAAAAGCTCAAAAAAACATCCTTACCTCTTCCTATAGCTTTCTCACATATCTGTCTTACCTCAAAAATCTGATCTACGCAACCCCTATCTGTCCTAAACCCACACTTTTCCTGACCAATTACTCCCTCTGGTCCTCTCCTAATCCTCTCAATTAAGACCCTCCCATACACCTTCCCAACTACTCCTAAGAAGCTCCCTGTGAAACTACTACACTCACACTTGTCCCCTTTTCCCTTGTAGAGTGGAACTATACAGGCACTCCTCCAGTACTCTACCCTCTCTTGAACAAACATTAAATAACCTCACCAGCCAGTCCACCATCACTGTACTTCCTTTTTTCAGACATTCTGCATGACATCCATCCAAACCAGGTGCCTTACCTGCTTTCATCAGCTTAACAACTGCGTTCACTTCATCCTTCCTAATTTCTCCTCCATTTTCCTCACTCACCACAGTCATTTTCTTAGCACTTCCCACTGCAACTACCTTTTCCTCCTTATCCTCCTTCACATTTAGCAACTCCCTAAAATACTCTGCCCATCTCCCTCTTACTGCCTTCTCTTCCATTATCATCTCTCCATCTGCACCTTTTACCTTTTCTTCTCTACTTGATTCACCTCCTCTTCCTCTCTTAATTTCTTTCCAAAACATCTTTTTATTACTTTCAAAATTTTCTGTCATACTCTTACCCCATTTCACATCTGCTGTCCTCTTTGCCTACTTTATCTTGTGCTTTACTTCTCTTCTCTTTTCTTTGTACCTCTCATATGATTCCCTCATCCTATTTTGTAACCAATCTGTGAAAGCTTGCTTCTTCTCTTCTACAACCTTCTTTGCTTCCTCATCCCACCACTTGCTACCCTTCTTTCTATTTCCTCCCATCCTCCTTGTTCTACACACCATCTTTGCACACCTTGTTACTCCCTCCTTGAACCATCCCCATTCCTCCTCCACTTCTTGTTCTACTCTATCCTTCACTCCCACTCTTCTCTCAGTTTCTTCTTGTACTCCTACTCCTTTTCTTTCTCATTTAAGTAGATCAATCTAAGCACCTCCCTGTCTTTTGTCCTTTTCCTCTTTCTCCATCTATCCTCCACTCTCAGCTTACCTTCCACTAGGAAATGATCTGATATCCCCCACTCTCTCCCCTTAGAATATGTACATCTTTAATTCTTCCTATTATACTCCCATTTACAACTACATAGTCCATTAATGCTCTACCACCCTTCCATCCACCACTCTCCCATGTGTACTTATGCTTGACTCTCTTCCTAAACACTGTATTTGCTATTATCAACTCTCTAGACACATCGTCACCATCAACTCTCCACTATGATTCTTTCCTGGAACTCCACACTTCCCAACCACTCCGTCCATTGGTTCATTTCCTTCCCAAAGTCTCCCAATACTACTACATTGATGTTTCTCCCTAATCCCTCTATGCACTCATTTGAATCTATCCAAAAAGCCTCCCTTTCTTCCACACTCTTCTCACTACCAGGCTCCTATGCACTTACAAAAACCCACATCTCCTTTCCCAGTTTCACCTTCATCCACATTAACCTTGAAGAAACCTCCTTTCACTCCACTACACGTTTACCTATCTCTTCACTTACTAGTATAGCCACCCCTTCTCTCCCTCATTCTCTCTTCACTCCTGAGAACCTCCCAACTACACTCCCAAACTCACACTTGCCCCTCCCTCTCAACTTAGTTTTACTCAAAGTCAACACATTCATCTTCTCACAAACCTACTACCTATCTCTTCCCTTCTACTCTCATCAGCACTGCATTCACACACATTAACCTCTTCAGTACGGGCCAAAATCTCGCGGGCAGCATTATCTGCCAGACATACAATGTGTCGTAATAATTCTCGCATCATAAAATATAGTTACCGCTTATGTCGATCGTTCTCTCTTTCACCCGTGAATTTTGATAACCATAGAAAATGTGATGAAGACAGTTTAGAGAGTATGTCATTACGCAGGGGCAACTACAATAAATATAATCAAGGATATATGGCAGCCTCGCATATCCACTTGCTCCTCATGCCGCCTATGTATGTGGCACCGTATGGAAGGGGTTAAAAGACCCAAACCTTAGGGTACTGGTTGGAAAACTCCTAGACCCTCTCTCTCTCTCTCTCTCTCTCTCTTTTTTTTTTTTATAGGAATGTCCCCTTTGGGGCTAAAGGGAGAAGGATGCCTTGTTCTAATCCTCATCCTGTTTTTGTCGCCTCTTACAATTCAAGTGGGAATACTTGGCAGTATTCACATAAATGGCAAACATTATTAGAGCTGGTACTGGTCCTTGTGGGACTCCACTAATTACCTCTTCCCAAGTAGTCTTACCTCTGAACACCACTCTCATTTTTCTTCCATGCAAAAAGTCGTGCGTCCACTTCAGTAGTTTACCTCGTATCCCTCCTATGATTTTCAGCTTTCTTAATAGTTTTTTGTGAGGGACTTTATCAAAAGTTTTTGTAGATCTAGGAAAGCACAGTCGGCCTATCCGTCCCTTTCCTGTATTATATCTAGTAATCTTGAGTAAAAGCAGATCAAGTTTGTGGGGGCATGATCTTCCCTGTCTAAACCTGAATTGTCTTGGATTCAATATATTATTCTCCAGATGTTTTATCCACCTACTTTTTATAACTTTTTTGCATATTTTAGCTACTGTGCTTGTTAGGGAAACCGGTCTGTAGTTTGTTGGGTCATCTTTATTTACTCCTTTATAAATTGGTTCAATATCAGCATTTATACATTCTTCTGGCATTTTTCCTTCTTTGAGCAAGCAACATATTATGTTGTATGTTTTGTCTACTAGGTCTTCTTTACATTCTTTTAATATCCAATTTGCTATTCCATCCGGGCTGTGTGATTTTCTGACATCAAGGTTTGTTATATGATCCATTATTTTCTTCTGTGTTATTATTATTTCCTTCATGAGGGAGGATTTCGTTTCTCTCCCTTCAACCTGTTTGCATAATTATAACTTGTGCCATTTTGGTATCTTCTGTGTATTCAGTGTTCCCTTGATGTAGTTTCACTATTTCCTGCTTGTTTTTCAGTTAACCATTTACATATCTATAGAATAGTTTTGGCTGATCTTTACATTTATCTATTATGTTTTTTTTTGTAGTTACTTTTTCTTCCCTATGTATTTTTCTGTATTCATTCCTTTGGTTAACATACAATTGCCTTTTTCTAGGTTTCGTGTCTTTTCTCCATCTCTTCCAAGCTTCATTTCTTCTATCATTTGCTTCACTGCACCTTCTATTAAATCAGCACTCTATGTACACCCTTTCCTGTTTTTGCTTTGGTACATATTTCTCCACTCCTTTATAAATCTTCATCAGAATCATCCATTTTTCTTCCCTGTCTACTCTATGTAGAATTTTTCCCAGCTTGCCTTATTTATTTATTTTATTATTATTATTTTTTTTTTAAGTTTCTGAAAGTCTACTTTGCCATATATCAGTATACCCTTTCTGTGTTTCTCATTTCTCCTTATATATATTTCCTCCTCTAATTCTACTGATACATAAATATGTATGTGTAAATTAGGTAAATTAGAACCACTTAAGACCTGAATGGCAACTATGAGTGACATACTGGGGTATTAACTGCATGGAACTGAGCCACACATTCATCTATTACTTTTGTATATCACTCATAGTTGCCATTCAGGTCTTAATTGGTTCTAATTTATCTAACTCTGTCATAATTTTTCCATGATCACTGTCTTTTTTGAATGCTTGCTGGCTGAGTGGGTTAGATTGTTGCTACTTGTGGTGGAGATCGAGGCAATAACAGTTCAGACTCTGCTGCCAGCAAGGTGGACCAAGGATATGGCTTGATGAATTCCATGCTACTAAGTCCTCTGTAACGGGCACTGTCCTAGCCTCCTTATAGGAGTTTCTGATGAACTGAATCATCATCACCATCCTTAAGTCTGCTGTCAACAACCAATTTACTATTTTGATCTTTGGTCACCATAGTTTAGAACAGTTTGACATTTTACTTAAATTCCAAATTATGAGCAACTGTTGCATTGCTTTCCGCCATTCTAATTTTAGATATACTGTTTTTAGACACACCTTGGTCTCTTAATCCAACACTCACCAACTGCCATTTGTGTGAATGTTTGGGCCCAGGACATAAACCCACTTTGGCAATTGGTGTTTTATTTCCAGGGCCAGTTCCCTAAGTGGGTTTATGTTATATTATGGGCCCTAACATCCACACAAGTGGCAGTTGGTGAGTATTGAATTAAGAGACCTAGGTGTATACTACTTTGATGATGAG
This sequence comes from Oratosquilla oratoria, assembly GCF_046742065.1. Taxonomy (NCBI): domain Eukaryota; kingdom Metazoa; phylum Arthropoda; class Malacostraca; order Stomatopoda; family Squillidae; genus Oratosquilla; species Oratosquilla oratoria. The sequence continues at coordinate 81,080,480 of NC_134785.1, forward strand.
TGGTAGGGTGGTGAGTTTAAATGCCAAGAATCCATTGAAGTTATATATTACTTGGGATCCCATGTTATTCTTTCAACCCAAATACTTGAATAGCTGCTTTCTTGATTCTTTAGAGCTGGGTTGTACATTTACCCTCGCCAACCACAAAATGTGAGTGATCATCCCTGATCCCCATCTCACCATTTGAGTATTGTATACAAGTAGCATGTCGAAGGCAGTGCAGTAAAACACCTTGCCTCCTCAGAAGGGCCTGACAACCAGAGCTAGTTTAACTCCCACTGCTTTATTTATGGAGAAGAGAAAAAGAACATTCCTTTGGGGTCATTTTCTCATCTCATGTACAACCAGTCACCTTTCACACAACCTTTTCTGTTCTTGAACATTCTCAACAGACATTCCCTCTTTCATTCAATGTCTTTTACCCCATTCTTCCATCTCATTCTTAGTCTTCCTTTGAAGTTCACTCCATCCACATCTGCTTTCCACTTTTTTTTTTCTTGTACCTCATATATTTGCAACACATCTCACAATGCTTTCATGTTGACCCAGTCATATGTCTTCTCCTGATCTTTAAAACCCCAAGACATCATTATCTTTTACCACAAACTTTGGTCATATCTAACATACTACCAAAAATTTGACCCATGCATTCCTTTCCTTTCCTAAACCCACATTGTTCTTCCCCAGTTACTCCCTCTGTTCCACTTCTGATCCTCTCAACACCCATATGCCTTACCAACTACACTTGCAGTACCTCAGGGCTCAGTCCTATCCTCCAAACTCTTTTATCTATACATATATAATATACCCACACCCCAGAAACACAAATCTCCTCTTGTGCAGATGACATAACAATTACATGCATGTACCATAATACAGACAGAGCTGCTGAAATACTACAGCCACACCTCAACACACTCAACACCTGGTTCACTGTAAACAGACTTAAAATAGCCCCGACCAGATCCACAGCCATGCTTCTCATCAACTGGACAGCAGAACACAAATGCAAAGCATGTCTCTTTATCAACAACACCCTTATACACCCCCCCACACACACACACTACAGAAGAGATCTTGGAAAAAAAAAAATAATAGCTTCTCACATAGAGTACTAGATACCTGGAATAATTTTGATAAACAGTGTGTACAAACACTATTCAAGATTTTAAGAAAAAACTTAAGGCTGAAAGATACAAAGATGGGTCACCACGAGCATAGCTCCCTTCCCGTATAGTACAACTAGGTAAATACAGACAGACAGACCACAGCAGCGGTGAAAGTAGGATGTCTGAAAAGGAGCTCTGAAGTGCTAAGCAGCACTTCGTTGACAAATTTGAAACCGGCGCTAGTTGTGTTTATAAAAGCGGGAAGGGAGAAGTGTACAACGAGTGACCAAAATGCAATAGTTTTTGTGTTTTTATTTTTTTCTTTGGTATTGAGTACTCTAAGAATGGAAGAAAATAATGGTGATTTGAGGAAAAAAGAACTGACAAAGAGATGCCTGGATGTAAGTAGGGTGGAATCACCACTGGGGGTGATCGCCAAAAGGACATGCCTGAATGAAACCCCATTTTTTTTTTTTTTTTTTTTTTTTTTTTTTTTTGGGGGGGGGTAATCAGGTTTTGATAGAGAAGGTGGAATTATGAATAGAGGGATAGAAATAGAGAGCCCAGGTATAAATATATAGTGAGAAATAGATCAGTGATTTATTAGATGAAATAATTTAACTAAAAAGCGAGCAGGTGCCAAGATGAGGGAGGGAAGAAGGTGGAGGGGAGTGGAGTGTGATAGGGATGTAATGGGTGGGAGTGGTTTTTATGCCTTTGTTTTTTGACTACCACCCTTATATAGGGGAAAAAAGCCTTTGGTGTATGTATGTAATAAGTGAGCATAGGGCAATGTATAAAGAGGTAGCCCTACTAAGAAAGGCAAATGAAGAGGCTAACAGGGAGCTAGATGATCTGAAAAAGGAACTAAATATGATCAAGGGAGAAAATGAAAAGTTGAAAAATGAAGATATAAATAAAAATGAGACATTAAAAAAAGAAGTAAAGGACCAAATACAGGCAGTGACTGAGAAAATTGAAGAGAATATCAAAGAAAATTATTTCCAAGAAATAAAGAAACAGTGGAAAGTAGAACAGGAAAATAAAAAACTATCCTGTAAAGAAATGGTATAGCAATAAGTCAAGGAAAATGCTAAGGAAATGGTAAACTAAGGAAAAGGGAAATTTGGTCAGGGACATGGTGGATAAAAAAAAAGTGCATTGTAATCTATCGGATTAAAGAGAAACATGATATACCTAGATATCAGAGAGAAAAAGAGAAGAGATTGATAAAAATATGAAAAAGATTCAAGAGGAGGGATAGGATATAGATAAAGAAATTGAGGAAATGCATAGAATAGGAAAATACTCAAGAAATACAATATAGGTCACTAAAAGTAAAACTTAGGTCTCAAATGATAGCAGAGGAAGTAATATCTAGAACAAAACTAGCAAATAGTGAACATTACAAAAATGTACGGATAAAAAAAGAAATGAGTAATGAAGAAAAAGAGAGAAAAGCAACTGAGAAATGAAGCAAATGAAAAAAAATGAAAAGAGAACTGAGACTGATTTTTTTTTTTTTTTTTTTTTTTTTTTTTTTTTTTTTTTGAGAGAGAGAGAGAGAGAGAGAGGGAGAGAGATTATAAAATTGGTGAAGTAAAAAAAGTGAACTTGGAAAGAGACCTTGGAGGAATAATCAACAAAGACATGTCACCAGACAAACATATCAATAAAATAGTCATAGAACCTTCAACCTATTAAAGTCAATGAAAGTGGCATATGACTATTTGGATGAGGAAATTATTAAAAAGATATAAGTTACACTAATAAGACCAAAACTGGAGTACGCTGCAACACTATGGACACCCAGTACTAAAAAGAATATAAAGAAATTAGAAAATACAAAGTGCAATGACAAAGTTGGCACCAACACTCTCCAAATTAACATACAAAGAAAGATTGTCCAAATTGGAGCTACTGACTATAGAATCATGAAAGGAATGGAAATCCTAGATAGAGATGATTTATTAAAATGGGACTACAGGAAAACAAAAGGACACGAAAAGAAACTCAAAAAGGATAATTATAGAAGAGATCTGAAAAAGAATAGCTAACCACACAGAGTGGTTACTTGGAATAAATTAGATAAAGAAACAGTGTGTGCAAACACTATTGAAGATTTTAAGGAAAAACTTGATGCTGAAAAATACAAAGACTGATCACTATGAGCACTCCCTGCCAGTATAATAGAAGTGGGATAGAAAAAAGCAAGAATACACAAAAAGAAACTTAAAAAGAATAGTTACAGAAGAGATCTGAAAAAGAATAGCTTCCCACACAGAGTGCAAAAATTATACAAGAATTTAAGATCAAACTGGATGCTGAAAGATACAAAAACAGGTCACTACAAGCATAGCTCTCTTCCTGTAAAATACAACTAGGTAAATACACACACACACACACACACATTAAAAAAGGAGATAAAAGATCAAATGCTAGCAGTGACTGAAAAGGTGAAAAAAAAAATCAAAGAAAATGACTTGCAGGAAATAAACAGTGGAAAGTTGAAAAGGAATGTCAAAAAGTATCCTTTAAAGAAACAGTGGAGTAACAGGTCAAGGAGAATGCCAAGGAAACAGTGATCCAAGTCATTAAAGAGAAAGGCAATTTAGTTAGGGAGACAGTGGATAAAAAAAGATGCATTGTAATCTATGGCATGAAAGAGTAGCATGATGTTCCTAGATATCAGAGGGAAAAGGAGGAGAAAGAGATCAATAAGGAAATTCTGAAAGAATTGCAAGTGGAATGACAGTGATAGGGAAATTGAGGAGACCTATCATATGGGTAGATACTTTAAAGAAAAACAATACAGGCCACTGAAAGTAAAGCTTAGATCTCAAACAATTGCAGAGGAAGTACTATCCAGAACAACGAAATTAGCAAATAATGAACAATACAAAAATATATGGATAAAAAAGAAACAAGTGAAAAAGAAAAAGAAATTAGAAACAAAGCAAATGGGAATTTTTTTTTTTTTTTTTTTTTTTTTTTAGAGAGAGAGAGAGAGTGGTGGACCTGAGGCTGAGAAAATAGTGTATAAGGAAAAAGGAAGCAAAGCAGACAGAAAATGACAAGGAGAAAGTAAATTGAAAATAGCTAATACCAATATAGATGGAATAACTTCTGGAATCAATGAATTAAATGATTATCTGGCCTTAGAAAAACCAGACATAATGGGAATAGTGGAAACTAAATTAAAGTGTACTCTACCACCCAACACTGTGGGACAAGGTTTATACAATTGTTGGACAAAGAATAGAAAGGATAAACAGGGTGGCGGAGTATTAATTTTGACTAATAAAGATTTAAATGTAACAAAAATAACTGGAGGAGGAAATATTGTAGAATCAATTATGATACAAGTTGAAAGCAAATATATGAAGAGTAGAAAATTTGTAGTGTATGTGCCCCCCAAAACACAGTGCTGGACAGAAAGTGATCATTCCAAAATATTAGAAGATGCAAAATATGAATTAACTAATATACTGAAGGACAGAGGAAATACAGTAATTATGGGTGACTTTTAAACATAGGAATTATGTTGGAAGGAAATGACAGTGAAGGGTGGAGAGGAACTCTGGGGCAACATCCTGCTCAACATGACCATCGAATACACAATGACTCAGTGGATAAGGGAAAATACCAGATACAGAAGTAGTGAAGAACCATCAAGGCTGGATTTAGTACTTATGACAGAGCCTGAAATTGTTGACAAAATTGATTACAAAACTCCGATAGGAAATAATGACCATGTACTAATAGAATTTGAGTTGAAAGAGCAAATGGATCAAAGCAGAAATGATACACATAGAATAGCAAGACTAATGTACAACAAAACAAATTTTTAGCAACTCAAAAAATTCTTTTGCAACGCAAACTGGGAAAAATTCCTAAATGAAGAAACAGGGATGGAAGAGAAATGGAATATACTAAAAGAAATTTATAATGAAGGAGTGAATAAATATGTACCACAACAAAAAAAGGAGAGAGCATACAAAAAAAGCTGGTACAACAAAAAATGTAGTGAGGCTAAGGATAAAAGAGACAAAGCTTGGAAGAAGTGGAAAAAAGACAAGAAAACAAGCAAATGGCTAATGTACATCAAACTAAGAAATGATTATGTGGAAATATGCAGAGATTAAAAAGAAACTACGTAAAAAAAAAAATAGAAAAATGCAAGGAAAAACCCAAACTATTTTACAGGTATGTAAATGGCAAACTGAAGAATAAACAAGAAATAGAAAAGCTGCGCCAAGGTAAATATGAATATACAGAAGAACTGGAAAGGGCTGAAATTATGAACAACCACTTCAAATCAGTATTCTCTGTGAGGAAATAGAGAGACAAATATCCCCCTCAATGAAAGAAATAATTGTAACACAGAAGGAAATCAGTGACCAAATCAAAACCTTTGACATCAGAAAATTACACGGTCTAGACAGAATTGCAAATTGGATACTGAAAGAATGGAAGAATTAACACATAAAATATACAATGTAATTAAATTCTCACTTGAAGAAGGAAAGGTGCCACAGGACTGGAAGAATGGAAACATTGTACCGATTTATAAGGAAGGAAACAAGGAAGATCCATCAAATTACAGACCGGTCTCCCTGACAAGCACAGTAGCAAAAATTTTGAAAAGGTCATCAAAAATAGATGGGTTAAACATTTGGAAGAAAAAACTATACTGAATCCAAATCAATTTGGATTCAGACAAGGAAGATCATGTACAACAAACTTGATCTACTTCTACTCGAGATTAATAGATATAATACAAGAGAGAGATGGTTGGGCAGACGACCTTTCTGGACCTACAAAAGACATTTGATAAGGTACCATACAAGAAACTAATAAGGAAAATAGGCATCAGAGGAAAATTATTAGAATAGATGAAAGACTTCCTGACTGGGAGGAAAATGAGAGTAGTAATTAGAGATAAATTCTCAAATTGGGAAGAAATGATAAGCGGTGTCCCGCAGGGATCAGAACTGGCCCTGATCATGTTTGCTTTATATATAAATGACATGGATGAAAGAGTAGAGTGTTACATGAATTTCTTTGCAAACGACACAAATATACTAAAGAAAGTAAGAACGGAGGAGGATTGCAACTCATTACAACAAGACTTGGACAAGATCTGGAAATGGACTCAAAAGTGGGAAGTGAAATTCAATATCAAGAAATGTAGTATAATGGAATTTGGAAAAAGTAAAAACAGAATATTGAGAGATTATAAAATTGGTGAAGAAGAGGTAAAAAAAAGTAAACTTGGAAAAAGACCTTGGATTGATGATCAACAAAGACATGACACCGGACAAACATATTGATAAAATAGTTGGAGAAACCTATAATTTATTGAGGTCAATAAAAGTGGTATTTGTCTATTTGGATGAGGAAATGATAAAAAAAATTAACTACACTAATAAGACCAAAACTTGATTATGCAGCAACATTATGGACACCCAGTACCAAAAAGAATATAAAGAAGTTAGAAAGAATACAAATAGCAACAACAGAACTGGCACCAACTCTTTCCAAAATGACATATTAACAAAGACTGTCCAAATTAGAATTACCAACTCTGGAACAAAGAAGGAAAGAGGAGACCTACTATCTATAGAATTATGAAGGGAATGGAAATCTTAGATGAGAATGATTTATTGAAATGGGACAATGGAAAACCAAGACGACATGAAAAGAAATTAAAAAAAGATAATCACAGAAGAGATCTGAAAAAAAAGCTTCCCACACAGAGTGATAGATACCTGGAACAAATTAGAGAAAGAAAAAGTATGTGCAAACACTATTCAAGATTTTAAGAAAAAACTTGATGCTGAAAGATACAAAGATGGGTCACCACGAGCATAGCTCCCTTCCCATATAATACAACTAGGTAAATACACACTGGGAAGATGTGAGGAGTGGCATCCTGCAAGGCTCTGTATTGGCTCCTTTAATGTTTGCCATATATCTTAATGATATGGATGAGGGAGTTAATTGTTATATGAACTTCTTTGCTGACAATGCCAAATTACTCAATAGAGTAAGAACAGAAGATGAATGCAGATTGCTACAAGAAGACCTGGACAAAATATGGGAATGGAGCCTTCAACTACATGGATGAAGAAATGGTAAAGAAAATAGTGGTTACACTAAGAAATGTAGCATAATGGAATTTGGAAAAAGCAAAAATAGAATATCGGGTCAATATAAAATTGGAAACAAGGAAATCAAAAAAGTCAATTCAGAAAGGGACCTGGGAGTGATCATCTCAAGTGAATTGACACTTGATAAATATGTCAATAAATTATTTGGAGAGACTTTTAACTTGTCAATGAAAGTGGCCTTCGACTACATGGATGAAGAAATGGTAAAGAAAATAATGGTAACACTAATAAGACCTAAACTAGAGTATGCTGCAACACTATGGGCACCTAGCACAAAAAAGAATGTAGGAAAATTTGAAAGAATCCAAAGAGCAGCGACAAAAATGGCACCAACACTATCAAATTTGACATATGAACAAAGATTGGAGAAATTACATCTATCAACAATGGAATAGAGAAGAAAAAGAGGTGATTTGTTGACCATTTACAGAATTATGAAAGGGATGGAAATTCTCGATAGAGACGACTTATTTAGAATGGGACAGAAGAAGAGAAACATGAGGACATGAAAAGCTAAAGAAGGACAGTTACAGAAGAGACCTGAAAAAGAATAGCTTCCCACATAGTGATTGATGTCTTGAACAAACTAAACGAAGAAACAGTGAATGCCAAAACTGTACACTATTTTAAGGATAAACTTGATACAGAGAGATACGAAAACAGCTCACTGCGAGCATAGCTCTCGTCCTGTAAAATACAACTAGGTAAATACACACACACTAAAAGAAAATTGAAAGAATCCAGAGAGCAACCATAAAAATGGGTCCTGCATTTTCAAACTTGTCATATGAGGAGAGACTGGCTAAATTAGTGACCGACTTTGGAGCAAAGAAGAGAGGCAACCTACTGACCATCTATAGAATCATGAAGGGCACAGAAATACTCAATAGAGTGGACTTGTTATATTGGGACAAGAGGAACACAGGAGGACATGGAAAGAAACTCAAGAAACAGTTATAGAAGAGATCTGAAGAAGAACAGTTTTCCACACAGAGTGGCGGACACTTGGAACAAACTGGACGAAAAAAATTGTGTGTGCAAAAACCATTGACGAATTTAAGAGCAAACTAGGCACTGCGAGATACAAAGGTGGGACACCATGAGCATAGCTCCCCTTCCCGTAAAATACAACTAGGTTAATACACACGTAGTCAGCTGTTGGAGTCGGATGTCTGGAAAGAGCCCCATTGTCCTGGGCAGTGCCTCATTGCTAGATATTTTAGAATAACACTAGTTGTATTTATGTATACAAAGGGAGTTATGCAAATCAAGTGACAAAAGTGGAATAATTATTATACAGATTTGTGCTAAATACACAAAATGGAGGAAGACAAAAGTGAAAGAAAGAAAAACAAACCAGTAAAGAGATGTCTGGATGTGAGCAGTGGAATCACCACTGTGGGTAATTCCTAAAAGATCCTGTATGAATGAAACCCCAAAATCATACCAAAGGTTGGATAATCAAGCTTTTTCTGGGTTTGCAAGAGAAGGTGGATTTTTAGGTAGAAGTGGGGAGTTTGATAGAGAAACTAGGTACAAAAATATTTTAAGAAATAGGGATATTACTGATTTGTTGGGTGAACGAATAGAATTGAAAAGTGAGTACAGGGTAATACACAAAAAAATAACTTAAAAGAGCTAATGATGAGACCAACAAGGAGCTTGATCTGAAAAAAGAAATATGATCAGAAATGAGAATGAAAGAATGAAAAATGAGAATAAAAACAAAAACGAGGCCTTGAAAAAAGAAGTGAAAGAACAAATACAAGTGGTGACTGAGAAAGTAGGAGAAATTATTAAGGAGACTGATCTCCAAGAAAAAAAAAAGGAAAGTTGAACAAGAAAATCAAAAGTTAACTTTCAAAGGAAACAAGTACAAGTGGAAGAAAATGCCAAATGGTAATCAAAGTAATTAAGGAAAAAGAAAATTGGGTCAGAGACATAGTGGATAAAGAAAAGTGCATTGTAGTTTATGGTATTAGAAAAAACAATATACCTAGATATCAAAGAGAAAAAGATGAGAAAATAATTGCCAAAGCAATTCTGAAGGAGATACAAGAAGAGGGACAGGATATGGACAGAGAAACTGAGGAGGTGCATAGAATGAGAAATTACTCTAAAGAAAAGCAATATAGGCCACCAAAAATTAAACTAAAGTCTCAAATGATAGCAGAAGTACTATAACAACAAAGCTAGCAAATAGTGAAAATTACAAAATTGTATGAATATAAGAAAAAAAATGGGTGATGAGAAAGAAAAGGCACTTAGAAATGTTTTTTTTTTTTTTTTTTTTTTTTTTTTTTGAGAGAGAGAGTGTTGGACCTGAGGCTCAGAAAATGGTTTATATATATATATATATATATATATATATATATATATACATATATATATATATATATATATATATAAAGGGAAATGTAATGGACAGAAAAGGACAGTAAAGGAAAAAATAAATAGCATATACCAACAAAGATGGCATGATTTCAGGACTGAATTGAACAACTGTCTGGCATTAGAAAAACCAGACATAATGGGAATTGTGGAGACGAAATTATAAAGCCCTCTACCACCAAACACTGTGGGACAAGGTTTATACAACCATTGGATGAAAAATTGAAAGGAGAAACGGGATGGAGGAGTCATGTTTTTGACTAAGGAAGGCTTAAATATGACTAAGATAACAGAAGGAAAAAATTATGTGAAATTATGATAAAAGTTGAAAACGGTGACATGAAAAGTAGAAAATTTGTAGTAATGTATGTACCCCCAAAAACACAGTCTTGGACAGAGAGTGATCATCCCAAAATGTTGGAAGACACAAAGAATGCACCAACAGATTTACTGGAAGAAGGAAATATAGTAATTATGGGTGACTTTAACTCAAAAGAAATATGTTGGGAAAAAATTACAGTGAAAGGTGGAGAAGACCTCTGCGGAAACATACTACTTGATACGAACATCGAATACACAATGACTCAGTGGATAAAGGAAAATACCAGATATAGTAACAATGAAGAACCATCGAGACTAGATTTAATGGTTATATCAGAGCCTGAAATTGGACAGAATAGAATACAAAACACCAATAGGGAAGAGTGACCATATTCTAATCAAGTTTGAACTAAAAGAACAATTTGATTTGAGAACAAATGAGGAACATAGAAAAGGAAGGCTAATGTACAACAAAACAGATTTTGAGAAACTCAGAAAATTCTTTCAAAATGCAAATTGGGAAAATTTCTTAAATGAAGAAACAAAGATGGAAGAGAAATGGAACATATTAAAAGAATGTCTAAACAGAAATGTAGAAGCACATTTGTAAATAACGCACAAGAAACCCACAATCTGAGAAAATAAACTTTGAATGAAAGAAGATTATAAATATTGGCTACCAACTGTAGCCCTCTTTCCTGAAGAGGGCTACAGTTGGTATCCGAAATATAGAATCTTCTTTCATTTTAAATTTATTTTCTCCAACTGTGGGCTTCTTGTGTGATATTAAAAGAAATTTACAATGAGGGAATAAACAAATATGTAACAAAACAGAAGCAAGAAAGGGTGTACATTAAGTGCTGGTGCAACAGAAATGTAGTGAAGCTAAAAATAGCAGAGACAAAGCTTGGAAAAGATGGGGAAAAAAAAAATAATGGGGAAGTGGCAAGCATATATCAAACTAAGAAATGAATATGTAAAATTACACAGAGATGAAAAGAGAAACTATGAAAAGGACATAATAAAAAGAATGCAATGAACAACCTAAACTATTGTACAGGTATGTGAATGGTAAACTAAAAGACAAACAAGAAATAGTCAAACTGTATCAAGGGAATAATGAATATGTAGAAGATGTGGAAATGGCTGAAATTATTATCAAACATTTCAAATCTGTATTAACAATTGAAAGTACTGTCATGGGTTGCTTGCTTGGTTTGGCCTGAGTTAACGTAATGAGTGGAACTTCAGTCAAATCTAGGGGTAAGTCGAGTTCCAGTTGGGAAGCAAACCCACAACAATAATGTGGAACGTATAGGTAATTTAGGTAGATAAAAAATACATTCCGAGGAAAAGCTCTATTTGAGACTGAATGTAAGTAGGGATTATAAGGATTACAGTTGAGGTAAGATAGACATCTGCACGAAACTTAATTAACTATATTTACACACAAAGAAAAAAATAAAGTTTTACTGATTAACATTTACGAACATACACTCACAGTATTCTGAGGAATAACATAAATACACTTTCCTAATAAAGAAAACATACAATTCACAAATCACTGAGTCTTAACAAACATATATAATTCACACCAAAATAATTAATAACCCTGTACAAGTTCAAAGAATTTGGCCTACTAAATACTTGCGAACAAAACAGCAATGCACCAATATACAGCGTCGAAGACTCAGAGGTGACTTGATACAGGTCTTTAAGATTTTAAAGGGAATTGACAACATCAAAAGTGACAAAATTTTCACATTGAATGAGAATCAGACAAGAAACAATGGTCTCAAACTGTCCGGAAATAGATTCAATTTGGAAGTAGGTAGAAACAACTTTGCCAACCGTGTAGTTAATGAATGGAATAAACTTCCTGCACAGGTAGTGCAATGTAGTTCAGTTCGAAGCTTTAAGAATCATTTAGATAAATACCTAAGTAAGATGCTGTAATGATTATAATTTATGTTATATTATTTGTTTTTGTTTTGTTATAATTTGTCTGTGATTTTCATTTATTATTAGTTATATGTCAATTTATTATCATTTACTATTTACCTGTTTGTTATTCAACTATACCTATGCATTTATTTATGTATTTTATTTGTTATTTACATTATTATAGTTTTAATTTATTATTAATATGATTATTATTATTTTTTTTTATTTTTTTATCTGACCTAGATATGGATCAAAAGGTCTCCTGTCAGCATGCTCTGCCTTTGTAATCCTTTGTAATCCTTTGACCTGGGGTTGGGTGAGAGTGGGGGTGGACAACTCGGGAGGCTCTTTTTATACCCGAGGAAGGCGGGGCCAAAGTTTCATGGCAAGGTTCGAACTCATACATTGTCACGACGTATATTGGCCACGAGTCCTGTTCGAAACCGTAAGTAGTAGGCGGGCGATTTGAAAATGGTTTGAATCACGGTTGGCTATAACAGTACATAAAACTGGGAAGAAATACAGAAAGATATCTCCCAATGAAAGAAGTAACTGTGACACAGAAGGAAATTAGAGACCAAATAAAAAACCTTGTCAGAAAATCACATGGTCTGGATGGAATTGCAAACTGGATATTAAAAGAATGCATAGATGAGCTGTTAGACAAAATATACAAGATAATTGTTTACTCACTCAAATAAGGAATGGTACCACAGGACAGGAAAAAATACAAATATTGTACAGTCGAACCTCGAAAGCCCGGACTAATTGGGGGGAAGGGTGGTCTGGTCATGCCAAAAGTCCGGTCATTGAAAATGTCGCCCTAACACCCGTAGATTTTCGTAGCGGTATACGTATAGGTAATGTATGATATGGCATAGAAACACATAAGAATAATACTCTAACACTGTAATAATAACAATACTGTAATAATACTATAATACTAATAATTCTGTAATAATAACTGTAATACAGGCATGTAAATGTACTGTACATACAGTGTACTGTACTGTATTTTTTATTACGTACACTGTAAATATCGGAAGGTATGCACGCGGGACAGTGGTGGCGGCCAGGGTTGCCGCATTTTGTACACTGCTGTGTAGAATGGAAGTGTTGCCATACCGGGTCATACATTTTTCTCGGGCGTGTGCAGACTTTCATAGCAAGATATACTGTACTTGTCAAACTATGACAAAATGTTGGTTCTAGTTTTTTTATTCTTGAATGTACATAAGGCCCCCATGCCCTAACATATTCAGTAAGATATACGGTAATTTTTTTTATTATTATTATCACTAAAAGAAAGCTGAAACTTTAGTGTAGAATTTTTTCTACGCGGTAAAAATGTATCTGTTGGGGTATAATATTTTATAAGTAACACAATTACCAATAAAAGTCGTATTTTGATGTACCATTCATTTTCTTATAACTTGTTCTATGATTTTTAAACAAAAGTTTGAGTTTTTGAATGTTTTTAACAGCCCGCTGATATGTAGAAAAAATTTCCTCATGTCCTTGTGCAGTTGCCACATGCCGCTATTTTACTACGTTTTGGTACAAAATTCTACGAAACGGCAGCCCTGGTGGCGGCTTCACTGGGTTGGGTTTGAGTACACGTGTACAGCTGTCGCTGCCACCTACCGGACAAATAGGGAACTTTGCTTGAAAAGTCCACCCTTTGTTCATTTCGACCAGTCATTCGAGGGTCTGGGCATTCGGGGTCCGGGCTTTCGAGGTTCGACTGTACCATTATATTTATAAAGGAGGGGACAATGAAAAGCCATCTAACAATAGACTGGACTCCCTTACGAGCACAATAGCAAAAATATGTGAAAAAGTTATAAAAAGTACATACATACATACATATACCAAGGTTTTTCCCCCCTTCCAAGGGAGGTAGCCAAAACGGGAAAGGCATAAAAACACTCCCACCCATTTCATCCCTAAATACACTCCACACCCCTCCCACCCTTCCTCTCATCTGAGCACCTCCTGGATGACGGGTCATCCCTGCACCCTGCCCACCGCCCTGGGTCAGAAGCAGTGTCGCAAGACACAGTACATCCACAGCAAGGCCGCTTCATTTAATCGGCGACCCCCCCTCTCCGTCCCCCTTTGCATATAAGGCGAGGACGGGGAGAAATCCCTTCGGGCTGCGTCAAAATTTACTCACACATACTACCCCACCCCCCACCCCCCTGCCCATTCCTCCTCATGCAGTCACAACATCATCCATATACAACCATTCTCCACTCACCTCTGTCTTCCGTCCTCTCCCTTCCTTCCTCAACAGACATTCCCCTCTTCCCCAAAGCCCCCTTCACCCCATCTATCCATCTCATCCTAGGACGTCCCCTCATGTTCACTCCCTCCACATCTGCCTTCCATACCTCTTTTACTAGTCTTTCTTCACTCATTCTTTCCATGTGTCCAAACCATCCTAATATTCTTTCATCAACCCTATCTCCCAAATCCTTTTTCACCCCTGTTCTCCTCCTCACCTCCTCATTTCTCACTCTATCCAGCCTAGTAACCCCCACCATACTTCTCAGACACCTCATCTCAAACACATTCAAACTCCTTCTCTCTTCTTCTCTTATGTTCCACGTTTCTGCCCCATACAGTGCTGTTGGCACAATCACTCCTTCATACAGTCTCCTCTTCGCATCCATTCCCAAATGTCTATTCCTCATTACACTCTTTAAACCACCAAGGCATTTACTCGCTTCTCTCAATCTACATTCTACCTCCACCTTCACTCCACCTTTTCCTGCTACACTTGCACCCAAGTATCTAAAACTATCCACTTCCTCCAGTCGCTCTCCCTTAATGTTCACTTCCAGTCTACTGCCACTTTCACCCCTTGTACATCTCATCACCTTTCTTTTACCCACATTTATCTTTAGCTTTCTTCTATCACATACTCTCCCAAACTCTGCCACCAACTTCCTCAATCCCTCCTCTGACCCTGCCACAAGCGCAGTGTCGTCCGCAAACAACAGCTGGCTCACCTCCCACTTTTCTCCATTTTCTTTAACCATCTCCAATCCCTGACTCACTACCCTAGCATTCACCTCTCGCACCACCCCATCCATGTATAAGTTGAACAGCCAGGGCGACATAACGCATCCTTGACGAAGTCCCACCTTTACTTTAAACCACTCACTCTCTCCATTTCTAATCCTAACACATGCTCTACTACTCTCATAAAAACTCTTAACAGCTCCCAAAAGCTTTCCTCCTATCCCATAAATCTGCATAACCTCCCACAGTGCCTTTCTGTCTACCCTATCATAAGCCTTTTCCAGATCCATAAAAGCCCAAAAAACATCCTTCCCCTTTCCGATAGCTTTCTCACATATCTGTCTTACCACAAAGATCTGATCTACACAACCTCTACCCGTCCTAAATCCACACTGTTTCTCACCAATTGCTCCTTCTGTTCCTCTCCTAATCCTCTCAATTAAGATCCTCCCATAAGCCTTCCCTAGAAGTATTGCTAAAAAGAGACAGGCTTATAAGAAATATAAATGCTCGGGTGCATCTAATGACTATGAAAGTATGTATCAATACAGAGAGATTTAAAAAAGACAATAAGAAAAAGAAAACGACAATACGAAATGAACATCGCTGAGAAATCCAAAGAGAATCCCAAAGAATTCTATAGTTACATTAGAGATAAAAAGGTTGTTAGGAATCACATTGGTCCACTATTATCTGCTGACGGTCAACTTGAATATTCAAATGAAGGAATGTGTAATCTCTTAAACAATTATTTTAGCTCGGTATTCGTTAACGAAACACCTCAAAGTGAATTTCAAACTGAAACCTGTGAAAAGTCTGGGGTAAACTTACTCACTACGGTAAATATAACAAAAGAAACAATTAAAAGGTGTATAGACAAACTCAAAGTTAATAAAACACCAGGGCCTGACGGTTGGCATCCAAGAATCTTAAAGGAAATGAAAATGAGATTGTTGTTCCATTAGAAATTATTTTCAAGAAATCCATCATATCCGGAGATGTCCCAAGAGAATGGAAGCTAGCTAACGTTACCCCCATATTCAAAAAAGGTGACAAAAAGAAACCAAATAACTATAGGCCTATTAGTTTGACTTCGATCGTAGGAAAAATAATGGAAACTATCATCAGAAATGCTATCGAATATCATTTAGAAAGTAACCGTTTGATAAATGATAGCCAACATGGTTTCAGACGGAAACGTTCTTGCGTGACTAACTTACTCGAATTCTACAACACAGTTGTCTCGAATTATGACAAAAGAAACAATATAGATTTAATATATCTAGACTTTGCAAAAGCTTTTGATACCGTCCCACACGAAAGACTACTTACTAAATTAGCTTTGCATGGAATAAGTGGTAGCCTATTAGGTTGGACTAGTAATTGGTTGAAAGGTCGAAAACAGAGAGTTGTTTTAAATGGAAAAACTTCTGGATGGAAAAGTGTTGCAAGTGGAGTTCCTCAGGGTTCCGTTCTTGGGCCACTACTATTCATAGTATATATAAATGATATAGACCATGGACTAAAATCTACTGTTTCCAAATTTGCTGATGATACAAAACTGTGCGGAGTGGCAAATGATCACTCAAACCAATTAAATATTCAAGAAGATTTAGATAAATTACAGCAATGGTCTGAAAAGTGGCTAATGAAATTTAACACAAGTAAATGCAAGGTAATGCACATAGGTAAAAATAACAGGAAGTACGATTACAAGTTATTTGGAAATTCGTTAACAAAAGTGGATAGTGAAAAAGATCTCGGCGTAATTATCAGTAACGACCTCAAATCATCCAAGCAGTGTATTTCAGCCTCTGAGAAAGCAAATAAGATTCTGGGATTGATTGCGCGATCTTTTGATTTCAAAAGTCCATCACTCATTAACAAGCTATATAAATCGTTAGTTCGTCCACATTTGGAATATGCTGTTTCCGTATGGTCACCGAATCTCATTAAAGACATAGACAGACTGGAAAAAGTACAACGGCGAGCCACAAAACTGATTCCAAATATCAAAAATAAATCATACGAAAATCGACTTAAGCACATGAATCTGTTTTCCCTAAAAAAGCGTAGACTCAGAGGTGACTTGATACAGGTCTTTAAGATTTTAAAGGGAATTGACAACATCAAAAGTGACCAAATTTTCACATTGAATGAGAATCAGACAAGAAACAATGGTCTCAAACTGTCCGGAAATAGATTCAATTTGGAAGTAGGTAGAAACAACTTTGCCACCCGTGTAGTTAATGAATGGAATAAACTTCCTGCACAGGTAGTGCAATGTAGTTCAGTTCGAAGCTTTAAGAATCATTTAGATAAATACCTAAGTAAGATGCTGTAATTATTATAATTTATGTTATATTATTTGTTTTTGTTTTGTTATAATTTGTCTGTCTGATTTTCATTTATTATTAGTTATATGTCAATTTATTATCATTTACTATTTACCTGTTTGTTTGTTATTCAACTATACCAATGCATTTATTTATGTATTTTAATTGTTATTTACATTGTTATAGTTTTAATTTAATATTAATATGATTTTTTTTTTTTTTTTTTTTTTTTTTTTTTTTTGCATCCGACCTAGATATGGATCAAAAGGTCTCCTGTCGGTATGCTTTGCCTTTGTAATCCTTTGTACTACACTCAACAGGCTAATCCCTCTGAAATTACTACATTCACACTTGTCCCCTTTTCCCTTGTAAAGAGGAACTATGCAGGCACTACTCCAGTCCTCCGGTACTCTACCCTCTCTCCAGCAAACATTTAATAACCTCACCAACCAGTCCACCATCACTGAACCTCCCTTTTTTCAGACATTCTGCATGACATCCATCCAGACCAGGTGCCTTACCTGCTTTCATCATCTTTACAACTGCCTTCACCTCATCCTTCCTTATTTCTCCTCCATTCTCCTCACTCATCACTCTCATTTTCTTCGCATTTCCCACTGCAGCTATCTTTCCTTCCCTATCCTCCTTCACATTCAGCAACTCCCTAAAATATTCTGCCCATCTTCCCCTCACTGCCATCTCTTCCATTATCAACTCTCCATCTGTACCTTTTACCTTTTCTTCCCTACTTGATTCGCCTCCTCTTCCTCTCTTAATTTCTTTCCAAAACATCTTTTTATTACTTTCAAAATTTTCTGTCATACTCCTACCCCATTTCACATCTGCTCTCCTCTTTGCCTCCTTTACCTTCTGCTTTACTTCTCTTTTCTTTTCTTTGTACGTCTCATATGACTCCCCTGTCCTCTTTTGTAACCAATCTGTGAATGCTCGCTTCTTCTCTTCTACAACCTTCTTTGTTTCCTCATCCCACCATTCACTACCCTTTCTTCTATTTCCCCCTGTCCTTCTTGTTCCACACACCATCCTTGCACACTTTAAGACTCCCTCCTTGAACCATCCCCATTCCTCCTCCACACCCATCTCTGCTCTATCCTTTACTCCCTCCCACTCCTCCTTCAGCTTCTTTTCGTACTCCTTCTCCTTTTCCTTTTCATTCAAGGAGTTCACTCTAAGAACCTCCCTACCTTTTGTCCCTTTCCTCCTTCTCCATCTATCCTCCACTCTCAGCTTACCTTCCACCAAAAAATGATCTGATATTCCCCCACCCTCTCCCCTTAGCACATGTACATCCTTAACTCTTCCTATCATAATCCTATTTACCACTACATAATCCAATAGCGCTCTATCTACCACCCTTCCCTCCACCACCCTCTCCCATGTGTACTTATGCTTGACTTTCTTCCGAAACACTGTATTTGCTATCATCAACTCTCTTTCTAGACACATTTCCACCATCAACTCTCCACTACGATTCTTTCCTGGAACTCCACACTTCCTAACCACCCCGTCTGGGGTATTGGCTGCTTGTTATTGTGGCAAAGTAGCATGCAGTCGATACTTTAGGGTCTATATGGGGCGCCCCTACGGACCAGAGCCACACATCATTTTGTCTATGATAGAAGAAATTCTGTTCATAGAGAAATGATGACACTTTTATACTACGACTGTCCCTCCGTTATGCTGTCCCCCAACCCCTTGTTGCTGTCCTGTACCATTTCTCTGAGTATTCTCTTTCTGTGATGGGGGAATTCCCTGTGGTGGGGGAAAAGAATACTGCCACCAAGTTTCCCACTTGGATCGTAAGAGGCGAGAAGAAAGGGACGGGGAGAGGGACTAGGCATCCTTCTCCCTGTAGCCCCAAGGGGCAGATTCCTAAAAAGCAAAGGAAAGGCATAAGGGGTGCTGGAGGGCCTCGGGCCAGCACCCTAAGGTTTGGGTCTTTTAATGTGCGTGGATGTGGTACAGATGAGAGTAAAAGGGAAGAGATAGGTAGTATGTTTGTGAGAAGAAAGTTGGATGTGTTGGCTTTGAGTGAAACTAAGTTGAAAGGGAAGGGTGAGTGTAAGTTTGGGAGGTTATCAGGAGTGAAGAGAGGGCGAGGGAGGGAAGGGGTGGCTATTCTAGTAAGTGAGGAGTTAGGTAAAGGGGTAGTGGAGTGGAAGGAGGTTTCCTCAAGGATAATGTGGATGAAGGTGAAACTGGGAAAGGAGATGTGGGTCTTTGTAAGTGCATATGGGCCGGGCAGTGAGAAGAGCATGGAAGAAAGGGAGGCCTTTTGGATAGATTTAAATGAGTGCATAGAGGGTTTAGGAAGAAATGTCAATGTAATATAAAAAGTAGATGGGTTAAATACCTGGAAGAAAAAAATATACTGAATCCAACATAATTTGGATTTAGACAAGGAAGATGATGTACCACAAACTTGATTTGCTTCTACCCGAGACTAATAGAAATAATACAAGAAAGGGATGGATGGGTGGATTGTGCTTTTCTAGATCTATAAAAAGCATTTGATAAAGTGATGTGATATGGTTTAACATCACAAACTCCCCACCTATCGGGAGGCTAGGATGGTGCCCCTTTACAGAGGGCTTTGTAGCTTGGAATTTAAGGAACCATGCCCTTGATTAACTTTCCTGGTGGTAAGGTACGAACCGCTATCCCCTCGACCATCACCTCAAGTAACGACGCCCTAACCTGCTATTAAGGAAAATGGAATCAAGTATTAAAGAAAATTATTGGAATGGATGGAAGTGTTCTTGAATGGGAGGAAGGTAAGGGTAGTACTTAAAGGCAAATACTCGACCTGGGAGTAATGATAAGTGGTGTCCTGCAAGGTTCGGTATTGGCTCCGATCATATTTGATATATATACAGTAGAACCTCTACATACGAATTTAATTCATTCCAGGACCTACTTCGTATGTTGAAATGGTCGTATGTTAAATCAGATATTCCCATAAGAATACACTGTAATTCGTTTAATTCGTCCCACAGCCCAAAAACCTATGATAACTCATTGATAAATACTGTACTGCAGATAATTACACATGGCAATAAAACAAATGCATTACTGTATATAAGAGAGATGTAAAGAAAAATAATTTATAAGGAAATAATCAATAAAAAGGGTTTTTTATTGTCATTTTACCTTAGAGACAGGTGAACAGAGGTGTAGGCTTGGCGATGCAGGAAACAGTAGGTGTGGGTAGAGAGGTGGTGACTGAGATACGTATCGTAACTTAGGCTACTCTTACTTACATTAGGTAAACTTTAAACTAACTTAATTTATGCGAAACTTTGACGACTTCGTATGTTGGAAATTACTTCAGGTGTGGAGTCAAATATTAGATCGAATTTCACATCGTATGTTGGAAAATTCGTATGTTTAGGCAATCGTAAGTAGAGGTTCTACTGTGTATATATACATATATATATATATATATATATATATATATATATATATATATATATATAAATGACATGGATGAAGGTGTGGAATGTTAAATGAACTTCTTCACCGATGATGAAAAAAAAATAAAGTATGTAGAGGAAGATTGTGGATCACTACAGAAAGACCTAGATGAAATCTGGAAATGGAGTCAAAAGTGGAAAGTGAACTTTAACATCAAGAAATGTAGTATAATGGAGTTTGGAAAAAGTAAAAATAGAATATTAAGGAAGTATAAAATTGGCGAAGAAGTCAATAAAGTGAGCTCTGAAAGGAACCTAGGAGTAATAATCAGCAAAGACATGTCACTAGACAAACATATCATTGAAATAGTAGGAGAAACCTTCAACTTACTAAGGTCAATGAAAGTGGCTTTTGACTATTTGGATGAGGAAATGGTCAAGAAAATATTAGTTACACTGATAAGACCAAGACTGGAGTATGCTGCGAACTATGGACACCCAGTACTAAAAAGAATAAAAAGAAATTAGAATGTAGATTGAGAGAAGTGAGTACATGCCTTGGTGGATTAATAAGTGTAATGAGAAATAAACATTTGGGAATGGATGCTAAGAGGAGATTGTATGAAGGAGTGATTGTGCCAACAACACTGTATGGGGCAGAAAGATGGAACATAAAAGAGGAAGAGAGAAGGAGTTTGAATGCGTTTAAGATGAGGTGTCTGAGAAGTATGATAAGGGATACTAGGCTAGATAGTGTGAGAAATGAGGTGAGGAGGAGAATGGGGGTGGAAAGGGAGTTGGAAGATAGGGTTGATGAAAAAGTATTGGGATGGTTTGAACACATGGAAAGAATGAGTGAAGAAAGACTAGTAAAAGAGGTGTGGAAGGAGTGAACATGAGGGGTCGACCTAGGATGAGATGGATGGATGGGGTAAAAGGGGCTTTGGATAAGAGGGGAATGTCTGTTGAGGAAGGACAAGAGAGGACAGGTGAATGGAGAATGGTTGTATATGGATGATGTTGTGATGCATGAGGTGGAACAGGTGGGGGAAGGGGGGTAAGGGAGTATGTATGAGAAATAATTTGATGCAGCCTGAAGGGATTTCTCCCCATCTCCTCCTTTTCTCCTTGAGGAGACAGAGAGGGGGGGGGGGTCACTGATATGCAGGAATGACCCATCAAACAGGAGGTGCCAAGATAAGAGGGAAGGAAGAGGGTGGAGGGGAGTGGAGTGTGATGGGGATGGAATGGGTGGGAGAGTGGATTTTATGCCTTTGTTTTTTGGGTACCTCCCTTATAAGGGGGAAAAGCCTTTGGTACATGTATGTATGTAGAAAGAATACAAAGACCAACAACAGAGATAGCACCAGCACTTTCCAAACTGACATATGAACAAAGATTGTCCAAATTGGAACTATCAACCCTGGAACAAAGAGAAAGAGATCTACTGACTATTTATAGAATTATGAAAGGAATGGAAGTCCTAGATAGAGATGATTTATTAAAATGGGACAAGAGAAAAACAAGAGGACATGAAACTCAAAAAGGATAGTTATACAAGAGATCTGAAAAAGAATAGCTTCCCACACAGTGGTGGATATCTGGAATAAATTAGATGAGGCAACAGTGTGTGCTAATATTATTCAAGAATTAACCACTTCCATATGGTGACGCCTACGTAGGCAGCATGAGGAGCAAGTGGGTACGTGATGATGCCGACGTCAGCATCTTGATTATATTTATTGTAGTCGTACCTACGTAACCTCCATTCTCTCTAAACTGGCTTCATCATATTTCTATGGTTATCAAAATTCACGGGTGAAAGAGAACGAACGATTGAGCACTGACTTTATTTTTTATAATGCGATTATTATGACGCAACATCGCACGTCGGGCAGCTAATGCCGGAGTGAAGAGGTTAAAGAATAAACTTGATACTGAAAGATACAAAGAAGGGTCACAACGAGCATAGTTCCCTTCCTGTATAATACAACTAGGTTATAAATACACAAGCATATCTCACAAGCATTGGGTGAAAAAAGAAAGGAGAAACAGGGTGGAGGGGTCATGTTTTGACTAAGGCTATGACAAAGATAACAGAAGAAAAAAATAATATGGAATTGATTATGAATAAAGTTGAAAACAGAGACATGAAATGTAGAAGATTTGTAGTAATATATGTGACCCCAAAAACACAGTCCTGGACAGATAGCGATCATTCCAAAATGTTGGAAGACACAAAGAATGCTGCATTAATTGAATTACTAAAAGGAAGTACATGGTAATTATGGGTGACTTTAATTCAAAAGAGATATGTTGGGAAGGAATGACAGTGAAAGATGGAAAAGAACTTTGGGGAAATGTTTTACTGGATGTGACCATTGAATACAGATTGACTCAATGGGTAAAGGAAAATACCAGGTATAGAAACAATGAAGAACCTTCAAGACTAGATTTAATATTTACATCAGAGCAAGAAATTGTGGATAAAATGAAATACAAGACACCAATTGGGAAGATTGACCACATGCTAATAGAGTTCGAACTAAAAGAACAGATTGATTTGAGAAGAAACGAGAAATCTTGAAAAGGAAGACTAATGTACAATAAAACAGATATTGAGAAACTCAGAAAATTCTTTCAAAATACAAATTGGGAAAACTTCTTAAATGAAGAAACAAAGATGGAAGAGAAATGGAACATATTAAAAGAAAATTATAATGAGGGAATAGACAAATATGTATCAAAGAAGAAACAAGAATGGGTGTATATAAAGTGCTGGTACAACAAAAAATATAATGAGGCTAAAAATAGAAGAGACAAAGTCTTGAAAAGATGGAAAAAGGACAAAAAACAAAGACAAATGGCAAATATACATCAAACTAAGAAAAGAATATGTAAAAATATGCAGGGAAGAAAATAGAAACTATGAAAAGGATATAATAGAAAAATGCAAGGACCAACCTAAATTATTCTATAGGTATGTGAATGACAAACCTAAAAGATAAAGATGAAATAGTGAAATTGTGTCAAGGGAATAATATATAGCTGATGTAGAAATAGCTGAAATTATGAACAAACATTTTAAATCTGTATTCACAATTGAATGTACACAAAATTGGGAGGAAGGACAGAGAGAATGATCACCCTCAATAAAAGAAATAACTGTGACACAGAAGGAAATAAGGGACCAAATAAAAAACCTTGATGTCAGAAAATCACAAGGGTGGGATGGAATTGCAAATTGGATATTAAACAAATGTATAGATGAACTAACGGACAAAATACACTAGATAATTTATTTCTCACTCAAAGAAGGAAAGGTACCACAGGATTGCAAAAATACAAATATTGTACCAATATACAAAGGAGGGGACAAGGAAAATCCAATTAACTATAGACCAGTCACCCTTACAAGCACAATAGCAAAAATATATGTAAATGTTATCAAAAGTAAATGGGTTAAACATTTGGAAGAGAATAATATACTAAATCCAAAACAATTTGGATTTAGATGTGGAAGATCATGTGCCACAAACTTGATTTGCTTTTCCTCTAGGCTAATAGAAATAATGGAAGAAAGGGACGGATGAGCAGATTGTGCCTTCTTAGATCTACAAAAAGCATTTGATAAAGTACATACATATACCAAGGCTTTTTCCCCCTTACAAGGGAAGTAGCCAAAAAGAAAAAGGCATAAAATTATTCCCACCCATTCCATCCCTAAATACTCCACTCCCCTCCACCCTCCCTCCCATCTTAGCACCTCCTGGATGACGGGTCATCCCTGTATCTTGTCCACTGCCCTGGGTCATAGGCAGTGTCACAAGGCACAGCACATCCACAGCAAGGCCGCTTCATTAAATCAGCGACCTCCCCCCCCTCTCCATCCCCCCCATGCATAAAAGGAGAAGACGGGGAGAAATCACACAAAAAGCTACTAAGAATAATTGGAATGATAGGTGGAGTACAAGGAAAGTTATTGGAATGGATGGAAGATTTCTTGAACGGGAGAAAAATGAAGGTGGTACTCAGAGACAAGAATTTGACCTGGGAAGAAATGAAAGGTGGGGTCCAACAAGATTCTGCATTGGCTCCGATAATGTTTGCCATATATATAAATGACATGGATGAAGGTGTGGAATGTTATATGAACTTCTTGGCAGATAATGCAAAACTACTAAAGAGAGTAAGTACAGGGGAAGATTGTAAATCACTACAGAAAGACCTGGATAAAGTCTGGGAATGGAGTCAAAAGTGTGTAGTGAACTTCAACATCAAGAAATGTAGAATAATTAAATTTGGCAAAAGTAAAAATAGAATCTCGGGACAATATAAAATTAGTACAAAGGAAGTTAAAAAAGTTAACTCAGAAAGGGACCTAGGAGTAATTATCAGCAGTGAATGCCACCAGACAAACATATCAACAAAAAATGTCAAAGAAACCTTCAATTTACTAAGATCAATGAAAGTGGCCTTTGACTACTTGAATGAAGAAATGGTAAAGAAAATATTAGTTACATTGATAAGACCAAGATTGGAGTATGCTGTGACACTATGGACACCTAGCACTAAAAAGAATATAAAGAAATTAGAAAGAATTCAAATAGCAATGACAAAGATGGCACCAACACTCTCTAAACTGACATATGAACAAAGATTGTCCAAACTGGAACTACCAATCCTGGAACAAAGAAGAAAAAGAGGAGATCAACTGACCACCTACAGAATAATGAAAGGGATGGAAGTCCTTGATAGAGATGATTTACTAAAGTGGGATAAAAGAAAAATGAGGACATGTAAAGAAACTTATAAAGGATATAGAAGAGATCTGAAAAAGAATAGTTTCCCACACGGAGTGGTGGATATCTGGATTAAATTGAATGAGGAAACAGTGAGTTCCAAATATATACAAGAATTTAAGAACAAACTTGATGCTGAAAGATACAAAGATGGGTCACTACATGCATAGCTCTCTTCCTGTGAAATACAACTATGTAAATACATGTAGATAAATAAACACACACACACACACACACACTATATATATATAAAGGGGGAAATAAAGAAGACCCTACCAACTATAGACCAGTCTCTCTAACAAGTACAATAGCAAAAATTTGTGAAAGAATTGTCAAAAGTAGATGGGTAAAATATTTAGAAAAAAAACAATGTGCTAAATACAAGGCAATTTGGATTCAGACAAGGACGATCATGCGTCACCAATTTAATATGTTTCTATTCAAGGCTAATAGATATAATACAAGAAAGAGATGGATGGGCTGATTGTGCATTTCTAGACCTAAAAAAAGCTTTAGACAAAGTACCACACAAGAAGTTGCTTAAGAAATTAGAAACTGAAGGAGGAATACATGGCAAACTGCTTAAATGGATGGAAGACTTTTTTGCAAGAAAGAAAAATGAGAGTAGTGATAAGAGACAAACACTCATATTGGGATGACGTAATAAGTGGTGTTCCACAAGGAACAGTTTTGGCCATAATGTTTGCTATATATATTAATGATATGGATGAAGAAATTGAAAGTTAAATGAGCTTCTTTGCAGATGATGCAAAACTATTAACCCCTTCCATACGGTGCCGCATACGTAGGCGTCATGAGGAGCAAGTGGATATGCGAGGCTGCCATATCGGCGTCTTGATTATATTTATTGTAGTCGCCCCTGCGTTTTGACATTCTCTATAAACTGCCCTTAATCACATTCTCTATGGTTTTCAAAATTCACGGGTGAAAGAGAGAACGATCGATATAAGCGGTGACTATATTTTATGATGCGAGTATTATTACGACACGTCGTACGGCTGGCATTGGCTGCTGCCCGCGAGATTTAAGGCCCGTACCGAAGAGGTTAAAAAAAGTGAACACGGAAGAAGATTATGAATATCTAAATAAAGTCTGGGAATGGAGTAGGAAGTGGGAGATGGAATTCAATAATAAAAAGTGTAGTATAATGGAATTTGGAAAAAGCAAAAACAGAATAACAGTATCGTATAAATTGGGAGAAGAAAGTATAAAAAAATTGAAAATGAGAAGGACCTGGGAGTCATTATTATGAATAATATGTCATCTGAGAAACAAATATATAAGATTTTTTGTGAAACTTATAATTTAATAAGAACAATCAAAGTGGCATTTACATACCTGGATGAAGAAATGATGAAGAAAATACTAATCACTCTGATAAGACCAAGATTGGAATATGCAGCAACGATGTGGTCACCAAGTACAAAAAAAAAATCTAAAAAAAAAAAATTGAAAGAATACAAAGAGCAATTACAAAATTGGCACCAACACTCTCAAAACTATCATATGAAGAGAGACTAGCAAAACTTGAGCTACAGATACTGGAGCAAAGAAAAGAGGAGATTTGATAGCTATTTACAGAATCATGAAAGGCATAGAAATTATTGATAGAGAGAATCTAATAAAATGGGATGATAGAAATACAAGAGGACACAGAAAGAAAATCAAGAAAGACAGCTATAGAAGAGATCTGAAAAAGAACAGCTTTCCTCACAGAGTTGGAACAAGTTAGATGAGAAAGTAGTGTGTGCAAAAACAATACATGAATTCAAAAATAGTTTAGATAAAATGAGATACGAAGACGGGACACCACGAGCATAGCTCCCCCTCCCGTAAAATACAACTAGGTAAATACACACACACACACAATTGATAGTGGAAGAAATACTATCAAAAGTGGCAAAACTAGCAAACAGTGAAACCTACAAAAATGTGTGGATAAATAAGGAAATGAACAAGAGGAAATAGAGAAAGATAGGGCACTGAGAAATGGAGCTAAGGAAAAAAATGAGAAATGAATTTTTTTTTTTTTTTGTATATATATATATATATATATATATATATATATATATATATAGAGAGAGAGAGAGAGAGAGAGAGAGAGAGAGTGAGTGAGTGAGTGCTGGATCTGAGACTGACAAAATGGTACATCAGGAAAATGGAAACATAAACCAAACATGGATGGTACGATTTCTGGAATAAGTGAATTAAATGACTATTTGTCAGTAGAGAAACCAGACATAATGGGAATTGTGGAGACAAAACTGAAATGTCATATACAATCAAGTATGGTGGGACAAGGAGTCATGTTATTCACTAGAAAGGGCTTAACCACTTCCATACAGTGACGCCTACGTAGGCGGCATGAGGAGCAAGTGGGTACTCAATGATGCCGACGTCAGCATCTTGATTATATTTATTGTAGTCATACCTACGTAATCTCCATTCTCTCTAAACTGGCTTCATCAATTTTCTATGGTTATCAAAATACATGGGTGAAAGAGAACGAACAATTGAGCACTGACTTTATTTTTTATAATGCGATTATTATGACACAACATTGCACGTCGGGCAGCTAATGCTGCCAGACGTGCAATGTGCCCCGGAGTGAAGAGGTTAAATGTAATATAGATAGCTGAAGTTAAAGAAAATGTGGAATTGGTCAAAAATAGCAGTATGAAAAGCAGAAAGTTCATTGTTGTACATGTGCCCCCAAAAATTAAAACTTGGTCTGACAGTTAACACTCAAAATTACTGGAAAACACAAAGAATGAATTAACTGAGGCACTGAAATATGGAGAAAACATAGTAATTATGGGTGACTTCAACGCAAAGGAAATAGATTGGGAAGAATTGACAATAAAAGGTGGAGAGAAACTCTGGGGCAATGTTCTACTGGATCTGACCATTGACTCAGTGGGTCAAAGAAAATACTAGATATAGACACAATGAAGAACCATCGAGACTAGACTTGATATTCACTTCTGAGCCTGAAATTGTAGATTAAATAAATTATAAGACACCAATTGGGAAGAGTGACCACATACTAAAAGAGTTTGAGCTTAAGGAATAAAATGCGAGAAGAAACGAGAAACATAGAGAAGGAAGATTAATGTACAATAAAACTTACTTTGTAAAACAGAAAAAAAAGAATTCAAAATGGTAGTTGGGAAAAAAATTGTAAATGATTCATTGAAACAAAGATGGAAGAGAAATGGAACATTTTTAAAGAAATATATAACGAGGGAACAGATAAATATGTACCTAAGCAGAAACAAGAAAGGGTTTACATAAAGTGTTGGTATAATAAAAAGTGTAGCGATGCTAAAAATAGAAGAGACAAAGCCTGGAAAAAATGGAAGAAAGATAAAAAAGTGACTAAATGGCAAATATCAAACTGAGAAATGAATGTGTAGATATACATAGAAGAAAAAAGAAACTATGAAAAAGATAGACAAATGCAGAGGCCAACCTAAACTATTTTACAGATATGTAAACAATAAACTAAAAGACAAACATGAAATAGTGAAACTGCGTAAAGGAAACAATATATAGAAGTGTAGAAATGGCTGAGGTAATGACCAGACACTTTAGATCTGTGTTTACAATTGAAAGCTCACAAATGTAGGATGAAGGACAACGAGAAGGATCCCCCAAAATGAAAGAAATAATGGTGACACAGAAAGAAATAAGGGACCAAATAAACCTTGACATCAGTCATATGGGCCCAATGGAATAGCGAACTAGATATTGAAAGAATGTATAGATGAACTTACAGGTAAAATACACAAGATAATTGACTTTTCACTCAAAGAAGGAAAAGTACCACAAGATTGGAAAAATGCAAACATTGTACCAATATACAAGGGAGGAGGTAAAGAAAATCCAACAAACTATAGACTATCCCTTACAAGCACATTTGCAAAAATATGCGAGTTGTTGAAAATAAATGGACTAAACACTTGGAAGAGAATAGTATAATAAACCCCAAGCAATTTGGATTTAGAAGTGGAACATCATGTACCACAAACGTAATATGCTTTTACTCAAGATTAATAGAAATAATACAAGATAGAGATGGTTGGGCAAACTGTGCCTTCTTGGACTTAGAGAATGCTTTTGACAAAGTACAACACAAAAAGCTACTAAGAAAAATTGAAACAATAGGTGAAATACAAGGAAAATTATTGGAATGGATGAAAGACTTGAACAGAAGAAAAATGAGGGTGGTACTTAGAGAAAAGAACTCAAATTGGGTAAATATGAGAAGCAGAGTCCCCCAAGGCTCTATATTGGCTATGATAATCTTTATTGTTTATATAAACGACATGGATGAAGGCATGGAATATTATATGAACTTCTGTGCAGATGATGCGAAACTATTGAAGAGACTAAGTACAGAAGAAGATTGCAAATCTTTTCAAGAAGACCTAGACAAAGTCTTAAAATGGAGTATAAAGAACAAAGTGAATTTCAGCATTAAGAAATGTAGTATAATGAAATTTGGAAAAATTAAAAATAGAATATTGGGTCAATACAAAATTGGTACAAAGGAAGTTACAAAAGTAAACTCAGAAAGGGACCTAGGAGTAATTATCTCAAACAATATAACACCAGACAAATATGCAAACAAAATAGTTGGAGAAACCTACAACTTTATAAGATCAATGAAAATGGCCTTTGAATACATGGGTGAGGAAATGGTAAAGAAGAGATGGATGTGCTGATTGTGCATTTCTAGACCTGAAAAAAGCTTTTGATAAGGTGCCACATAAGAAATTGCTAAAGAAATTAGAAACTGCAGGAGGAATACAGGGCAAACTGCTGAAGTGGGTGGAAGACTTCTTGCATGAAAGAAAAATGAGAGTGGTGATAAGAGACAAACACTCTAATTGGGATGAAGTGATTAGTGGAGTTCCACAAGGAACAGTTTTGGCCCCAATAATGTTTGCTATATATATTAATGATATGGTTAAAGGAATTGAAAGTTATGTGAGCTTCTTTATCGACGATGCAAAATTGTTGAAAAAAGTGAACACTGTAGAAGATTAAGGGTTGCTGCAGAGTGATCTCAATAAAGTATGGGAATGGAGTAGGAAGTGGGAGATGGAATTCAATATTAAGAAGTGTAGTATAATGGAATTTGGAAGAAGCAAAAAAAGAATAGTGGGATCATATAAATTGGGAGAGGAAGAAATAAAAAAAAGTAGAAAATGAGAAGGACCTGGGAGTCATTATTATGAATAATATGTCCCCTGAGAAACATATAAACAAAATTTTTGGAGAAACTTATAATTTAATAAGAAAAATCAAAGTGGCATTTACATACCTGGACAAAGAAATGAAGAAAATACTAGTCACTTTGATAAGATCAAGATTGGAGTATGCAGTGACGACGTGGTCACCAAATACAAAAAAAATGTATAACAAAACTTGAAAGAGTACAATGAGCAATTACAAAATTGGCACCAACACTCAGAACTATCACATAAAGAGAGACTAGCAGAACTTGAGATACAGACATTAGAGCAAAGAAGAGAGAGAGTAGACTTGAAAACTATAGAATCATAAAGGGCATAGAAACTATTGATAGAGAGGATCGAATAAAATAGGATAGTAGAGATACAAGAGGACACGGATTGAAAATCAAGAAAGACAGTAATAGAAGAGACCTGAAAAAGAACAGCTTTCCCCACAGGTTAATAGACGTTTGGAACAAGTTAGATGAAAATGTGGTGTGTGGAAAAACAATACACGAATTTAAAAAATCTAGATAAAATGAGATAGAAGACAGGACACCATGAGTATAGCTCCCCTTCCTGTAAAATACAACTAGGTTAATACAGTTAGGTAAATAGACACATACACAGGACAATAGGCATTTGGAACAGTTTAGATAAAAATGTGTTTGCAAAAATAATACATGAATTTAAGAAGTCTAGATAAAACGAGATATGGAGACGGGACATCACGAGCATAGCTCCCATTCCCATAAAATATAACTAGGTAAATACACATACAAACACAGAAATACTCGATAGAGAGGACTTGTTAAACTGGGACAAGAGAAACACAAGAGAACATGGAAAGAAAAAAAAAAATAGTTATAGAAGAGATCTGAAGAAAAACAGTTTTCCACATAGAGTGGTGGACACTTGGAACAAACTGGACAAAAAAAATACTGTGCGCAAAGACCATTCGTGAATTTAAGAGCAAACTAGACACTGCAAGATACAAAGGCGGGACAGCACGAGCGTAGCTCCCCTTCCTGTAAAATACAACTAGGTAAATACATACACATGTAGTATAATGGAATTTGGAAAAAGCAAAAATAGAATATTGGGACAATATAAAATTGTTACAAAGGAAGTTAAAGTAAACTCAGAAAGGGACCTAGGAGTAACTATCACCAATGACATGGCATCAGACAAACATCAACAAAATAGTTGGAGAAACTTTCAATTTATTATGATCAATGAAAGTGGCCTTTGACTATTTGGATGCAGAAATGGTAAAGAAAATATTAGTTAAATTGATAAGACCAAGATTAGAGTACACTGCGACACTATGGACACCTAGCACTAAAAAGAAATAAAGAAATTAGAAAGAATTCAAAGAACAACTACAAAGATGGCACCAACACTCTCCAATTTGACATACGAACAAAGATTGTCCAAACTCACACTACCAACGTAGGAACAAAGAAGAGAAAGAGGAGATCTACTAACCATCTATAGAATTATGAAAGGGATGTGTCCTTGATAGAGATGATTTACTAAAGTGGGATAAAAGAAAAACAAGAGGACATGAAAATAAACTTAAAAAGGATAGATACAGAAGAGATCTGAAAAAGAATAGGTTCCCACACAAGTGATAGATATCTGGAATAAACTGAATGAGAAAACAGCGAGTGCAAAAACAAAACAAGAATTTAAGATCAAACTGGATGCTGAAATATACAAAAGCGGGTCACTACGAACATAGCTCTCTTCCCGTAAAATACAACTAGGTAAATACACAAATGGGAAGAAATGAGTAGTGGCGTCCCACAGAGGTCAGTACTGGCTCCGATAATGTTTGCTATATATGTAAATGACATGGGTGAAGGCATTGAAAGTTACATGAACTGCTTTGCAGATGATGCAAAATTATTATAGAGAATAAACTCTGAAATAGACTCGACTTAATGCAGAGGGATCTGAACAAAGTCTCAGAGTGGAGCAAGAGATGGGAGGTAGAATTCAACATCAAGAAGTGCAGTATAATTGCATTTGGAAAAAGTAAGAAGAGAATAACAGGACAGTATAAAATTGATGGAAAAGAAGTAAAGAAAGTAGATTCTGAAAGGGACCTAGGAGTAATCCTCACCAAAGACATGTCGCCAGATAAACATATACATAAAATAGTCGGAGAAACATACAATTTGTTGAGATCAATAAAGGTGGCCTTTAAATACCTGGGTAAGGAAATGATCAAGAATAGCTGCAGAAGACCACCCTTAAACTATTGCTTGGGAAGAGAACCCATTACAAAAGTAAAAGAGGTGCAAGATTTGGGAGTATTGATAAAGACAACCTGTCACCTGACAGACATGTCAGCAGGATTGTGGGAGATGGAGTGCTGCTGAAGATTAAGGTGGCTTTTCACTATAGGGATGAAGAGTTTATGAAAAATCTCGTTGAAATCCTGATCTGCCCAAGACTGGAATGTGTTAGTAATATAGTATCATCACAGTGCGAAGGATATAAGCAAGATTGAGAGAATACAAAGGGTAGCAGCCAAACTGGTCCCTAGCCTGGCAGATAAACCATGTGAGGAAAGACTAAATGCAATAAGTCTGCAAACCTTGAAAGATCTGAGAGAAAGAAGTTATTTGATTACAGTATTCAGGCAGGTCAGTAAAGAGGATAGATTGCATTGATAGAAGAGTACTCTTGATTAAGGATGAGGGGTGGTTTTAGGAGGTCATGGGAACATATTAAGAAAGACCATATTTCTAAAGGATGTGAAGAAATACAGTTTTCCATGTAGATAAACTGTACATGAATAGGAGGCTAGGTATGAAAAAATTGGAGAGTAGGAAACAGGACCTAACAAGTGTTGCTCCTTTCTTGTATGCTACAATTAGGTAGATACACTACTCATTTTGGCAAAACACAAAAAGTAGACCAGTGAGCAAAATACTAGAACAAATTCTGAAGCTGAACATGTAACCAACTATATCAGAAACCTCTTGAATATAACCAGGAAACAACTTTCCCAGACATACTAATGTGTTCACCCTTTTTTCGCACATAAGTATCCTAGGAAACCATGGATAATGTCCTAGAAGACTTCCTAAAAGCTTACCATAAAATTAGAAGGAAAAATAAAACTTGTATAGAAGAAAATCATAAAAAGATAAAATAAATTACAAGGATACACAGGAAATTGGATATAATATGGAGACCTTTGGAATAGATTAATTTGTATTCATACATAGATTAGAGGAAGACATAGCAATGACCATTCAGAGAGCCAGCAAGAGAATTATTTCAAGAGGCTAAAGGAAAAATATAACTCCAACTACACACAACAGATAGCCACCCTCAAGAGAGAGAGAAATGAAAAACAAACTCACAGAACAAGAAAAATAATTACAACTGAACAGAGACACCACAAAACTAAGAAACAACAATTGAAAAGAAAACAGGGAAAGCACAAATACTATAGATGGGAAAACAAATAACATCTGAGAACCATAAAAACCATGAACTCAATAATGGATCTACACCCACACACCCTTTCATGAAGCAGAGCAAACCAAGGAACAGTACCATCACCAAAACAGCAATATAACATTATTTACAATCACTTTTCCAAAGCAAGTTTCAAACCCATAACTCCAGGAAATAGAAAAATAACTAAATAAGGAAAATGAGATAAGATACAGATGCCACTCCTCTTTTCCCTAGCAAAATTATGGAAGGGGCATCAAGGAAATTGGGAGGGGGAATCCCGCACAGAAGAACCAGATGATCTCAGACATCCATTTTGACCCTAATGCAATAAAGGCCTTGACTGATGCAACTACTCCTATACTCCATTCTAATAAAAAATTATACCCGATTTGTGCTGTGCAGCTTGGTACAGTTGGTAATCCTGTAGACTCCTGCTGCACATAGGCACCAGCAACAGGCAAATTCCTCACCTTCAGAAAATATTAGATTTCTCCACTTTGTTCATAAGATAGGAAAATTTTGTTTCAATCATTAGAAAGAAGTCATTCTAAAACTAAATTTTCAAAACTCAATAGAGTAAAACATTAATTGTGTGGAGTTGAAGTCAAGGAAAAGAAATTGTTGGTTTATACACATCTTTATAGCAATTATAATAAGTATAGAATAAATCATGTGTTCTCCTATATCAACAACTCCTGAACACAATGGTGCATTCAGATTTTACATAGAAAACCATAAAAGTATTTGTTTTCCATCATTCTTACCTGAGACTTTTGATGTAATATGAAAGAAAGTGGATGGAGGGTGAGGGAGTATGTGTGAAAAATAAATTGACACAGCCCTAAGGGATTTCTCCCCGTCTTCTCCATTTCTGCATGAGGGGACAGAGAGGGTGTGTCACTGATTTGATGAAACAGCCTTGCTGTGGATGTGTCTTGTGACACTACTGACCCAGTGCAATGGGTGAGATGCAGGGATGACCAGTCATCCAGGAGGAGCCAAGATAAGAGCAAGGGAGGGGGTGGATGGGAATGGAGTATGTGGGGATAGAATGGGTGGGAGTGGATTTTATGCCTTTGTTTTTTGGCTACCTCCCTTGTAAAGGGGAAAAAGCCTTTGGTATATGTATGTGAATTTATAAATAATCTGTGGAGACAGTAGGTAGATTATTGATAAATTCACATCACATAAAAATAGTCTTGGGTAAGAATGATAGAAAACAAATACTTTCTCATAATAGATTAAGTGATAAGTTGGAGGGAGGAGGAGGGAAGGAGTCGGCAACTACCAATCCTCTCTCAAGCCATGAGTGTTATGATGCAAAATATTTATAAAAATCCTTAATATATATATATATATATATATATATATATATATATATATATATATTATATATATATATTTTTTCATGGCAATCTATGTGAAATATAAATGCATCATCATGTTCAGAAGTTGTTTATGTAGAACACATATTCTATTCTACACTTGTTATCATAATTGTTGTAAACATCAATTATAAGTAAAGATATGTATCAACCAATAGTTTCTTTTCCTTGACTTCAACTCCACAAAATTACCTAGTTTCCTACCCTGTTGAGTTTGGAAAATTTTGTCATAGTTGTAGAATACTGCTCTTTCTAATGATTGAAACAAAATTTTCCTATCTTATGAACAAAGGGCAGAAATATAATATTTTCTGAAGGAGGTGAGGACTTTGCCTGTCACTGGTGCCTCGTGCAGCAGGAGTCTGTACAATTACAGACTGTATTGAGCTGCATGGCAGAAATCGAGTGTAATTTATTATTGGAATAGACTATAGTTGTACAGAATTCCAACAGGCTGAACAACTTGTATAATCCCCATATCAAAACCAAAGAGGACCAATGACAGGTACCAGCATGTGTTGTCAAGCAAGATGGATGGCAAACCTGCCAATTTTCAAAACCTGCCAAATCTTCATTTCTTTGTGAAGATACAGCCCAGAGTGGTTGACACTGCAGACAGAGCCCAAAATCTCTAACCTCTTCATACATGGACAGGCACTGGTGACTTTTTCCCCACTCCTTACTGGTATCAGCCTGAGACATAAAGACAGTGTATTTGTGTATACATGTAAATATATATATATATAATATGTATATATATATATATGTATATATATGTATATATATGTATATATATGTATATATATATATATATGTATATATATATATATGTATATATATATATATATATATGTATATTATATGTATATATATATATATGTATATATATATATGTATATATATATATGTATATATATATGTATATATATATATATGTATATATATATGTATATATATGTATATATATATATATATGTATATATATATATATATATATGTATATATATATATATATATGTATATATATGTATATATATATATATATATATATATGTATATATATGTATATATATATATACAGTCAAAGCCCTTGTATCCGGCACCAATGGGGCCGAAGACGTACCGGATACGAGAAAATGCCGGATACGAGAAAATGCCGGATACGGGAAGGGATATTAAAAAAAAAAAAAAAATTATTTACATTGTTCTTTTACTTATTAATAGATATTAATTCGCTTTAATAATAAACACATCCACATATCTATATATTGTAAATTCTATCAGTATAGAGTAAATCCAATCAATATACATCAGTTATAATCATCACAGCATTACCAGTTATCTAATTCATCATCTGATAATTTTACGACGGAGTTGTGAATGGCCGCGTTCAGTGTTGGTGGCTGAGAGGGTGTATTCACCTCTACACTTGAGTTTTCTTTCACTAAATTTTGTACCAACTTTCATAAAATATATGATGTCTCTGCTTAGAATTTTTTCCTCTTTGTTTGTGCACTGTTCTGCAAATTTCACAAACACTGCTAGACCCTTCGCTGCATCCTTCCACGACACTTTCATCTCAGGGTCGTCTTCTTCACTATCTGCCTCTGTCGTTTTTGCGTGTTCATCGGGAAGTGATTGTAAAATTTCATCATCACTAAGTGAGAATGTTGCTGCTCGGTCACTGTCCATATCTACACAAACTTGTATCGCTTCGTCACTAATGCAAAGTTTAGCGCGACAACCCATCTTTCAATTCTTTCACCACCGATTCTTTCTTGCCGATGGAAAACCCTCAAATTTCTTATTCCCTTCCTGATCTTCAAACATTATTTGCGAATATGATTTTCTCTAACATCGCATTAGAGTTTGTTGTTTTTCATCCTCCCAAGCTAGCGATTCCATAAAAATAGCATCTTTAACATTAAGCCTACGTTGGAATTCGGAAATGATACCGCCCTCAAAATAAACTAGTTTGCGCATAGAACTTTTCCGATAATTCTTTTTAAAGTTTTGAATCACTCCTTGATCCGTGGGCTGGATCACACTTGTTACGTTCGGCGGTAAATACACAATAGAAATGTTTCCATTGCTCAGTTCCTCAGCACAGGTTAATTAACGTACCTATCTATAAACTCCTCTGCAAAAGGTGAATCAGCAGATTTTGCTTCCCCAAACACATCAAGACGACGTATTCCATGGTGATTCTTGAATCTATTAAGTCATCCATCTGAGAACTGGCACGATTCTCCAATTGACATCTTTCAGCAAAATCTTTGGCTTTTTCTTGCAGCGTTGGGCCTAATATAGCTACACCTTCAGACTTTTTAAGACAAAACCACTCGTACAACACTTTGTCCAGCATTTCCACA